>NC_068914.1:118546337-118849368 GCF_023091745.1 Budorcas taxicolor
CAGTGCCCAGAGGGGAAGCCAGCACTGCAGACAGGTTAACGCTCACCTCTAAGGATGCAGGTGGAGCAAGCCACCCCTGTCCAGAGCTATGAGCAGTGAAATAAGGACTGTTACAGAAAGGACATTAGGGAGGGACTGCCTGATGGCAGCAGCCAGCACACTGCCATTTCTCCCTGCCCTGTCCTGGGACCATGCTAAATAGCCTCTGAAATTTTTTTAAAACTCCGTGTAACAGAACAATTTACAGAATCAAAGAAAAATATCCCCCCCCCCCACTTAAATTCCTGACATTCTCCCCACAAAAATTAGTTTTCTGTTTTAATGGTCCTTCCTACTCCTGGTTCACAGAAACACTTGATTTTTAATTCTCACAGGCAGAGCAGGGAATTCCACATTTTTGTATTTTCCCTTCTGACTCTGACCACTTCCCCACAAGGCCCCACAGAGCCTGCTTGTTGATCACTTTTATCCAAATGCTTCATTGTTACAGGTGATGACACAGAATCTCTGAGAGGGAACTAACCACTCCTTCACACAGCTGGAGGAGTGAGGACTTGGACCTAGGACCTCTGACTCACTTTTAATGGCTGCATAATATTTCAAAGTGGTGGTGGGGGGTTATTTTATTTTGTTTTGTTTAAAGGAAAAAAAAAACACCCCTTACTAGGTCTTTTCCTCTTATCTATTGGACCAGCTTGAGATAAATTCTCAAGTGGAGTTATGGGAGCAAAGGAACATCCAAGCGTTTTTATGGTCGTCAGATGTATTATCAACATGTTTCCTCAAGAGCACACTGATGTGCTCGGCCACTTAGGGTACCCACACGCACAGGCACACGAGCACTAAGAGAACTGCAGGAAAGAGTCAGACTAGGGAACCCAGAAGTCCTGGGAAGCAGCAGGACCAGGCCAGCAAGGGGTTAAGAAGGAAGGAGGCGGCTCTGGCGCGTTGCAGATCGGATCAGGCCGAGGCCAGCCCTTCCCATGCTGGCTTCCTGCGGGTGCCAGTCCAACTCCAAGAAGCCCAAGGAGTTGCCTTTTTAGGCCATAATCGAGAGGACACAACCAGCGGCTAAATTAGGATTCTCAGGAAATGATGAAACTGAAAGTAAATAGGTTGACCAAAAACCTCTGCTTTCAACCCAAAATGTCATTCCTCGATTATTTGTCTTCTCCCCTTACCCCTAAAGACCCATTTGGATCTATTACTCCTTCCTGTTTTTCCCAAGGAACCCTTTCTCTCCCTCCCTTTGGTTGGTTCTCTTTTTGTTATACTTGTTTGTGTGTTCGTCAGGAAAAGAAACTGCCAGCCCCTTGAAGATGGAATTTATTGTACTAGGACAAATCAGTGGTCCAAACACAGTGAACTTTTCCATTCCTAGACAGTAGGATTTATGTAAGCCTTCCATGGACCAAGTTCTAGGCTTGAGCTTTCAAAGTCATCGCAATTCATCTGAAAGCTACCGTCTTAACTCACTGTAAAGTACTGCAGGCCTGCTACTAAGGTCTTCATTTCTCAAGCCTCATAATCATTTCATAAGGGATATGTTATCATAGGGCTTCCCAGGTGGTGCTAGTGGTAAAGAATCCATCTCCAATGCAGGAGATATGGGTTTGGTCCCTGGGTCAGAAAGATCCCCTGGAGGAGGGCATGGCAACCCACTCCAGTATTCTTGCCTGGAGAATTCCATGGACAGAGGAGCCTGGTGGGCTAAGGTCCACGGGGTCACAAAGAGTTGGACACAACTGAAGCAACTGAGCACGCACGCACACATGTCATCATAGTCATTTGATGGTGGGGGAAATGAGGTTGAGACAAATCACAAAACCCAAGTTCAAACTCAGAGCCACTCAGCAGCAATGCCCTGCTCAGTTTCTACTCAGACTGCCCCCTCCCGGGAGCTCTCCAGGGAGAATGTGACCTGAGAACCCACCCTGGGGAAGCAAACCAGTAAAACAGACATTATGCCAACTCGAGGCTGCAAACCCCATCTCCCCCACCTTAAATTGGTGGAGCTAAAAGTAAGGTGAGGGCCTTGAGGGAGCCATTCAAGATCTCCAAGCCAAGGTTCCAGTTCAGAGACCCAGGCAGCCTCAACCCAGACCAGAGCCCTGTTCCAGCTTAGTCACCGATGTCTGCAAGCAGCCCCCTTGGATTTCTTTCAATCCCCACCCGCATTCCAGAGAACACAGGTAAACAGGCCCCTTCTCTTTCTCCTCACAGCCACTGCTGAGTGAAAAGGTGCCCGAGCACCACTGTTAAGGAAGGGTCTGTGAAAGTAACTGCTGAAATAACATAGAAATTTTCCAACCCACGAGATTTAATAATTCAATCAACTAATACGTACTGAGGCTCTACGTGCAAAAATATTGTGACATAGGTGCAAAGGACCCAAGGAGCTTTAATGTAGTGAGATGACAGGACAGACATGTGCCCCTCGGGACAGTGCCAATCAGAGACTGTATATAGAGGAGAGAGAGGACAGAGAGCGAGCTCCTTGGCTTTCTCTCCCCGTCACTGCGGTGCCCAGCATCAAATACGGTGAGCGTCCAAGACAGGTTGGTCATATGGATGAAGAGGATGTAGAGCCGGGCCTCCGAAATCTGTGGATTCCACCAACCAGGGATCAAGACTCCGTGAAGGAAGACAGAGGAACAGCAGCTTGTTTACAGGAAAAGAGACAGAGGTAATTCATTGGAAAACTTGGAAGCCCAAGGGAGTTTCACAGAGGAGATAACATTCAAGTTGGATTGTGGAAGATGGGTAAAATATTGAAGGGGGAGGGGAGAGGAGGTCAGAAAGTATTCCAGGCCAAGGGAGAAGAAGGTAGAGTTTCACATGAACTCTGAAATTATGTGACCACATAAGGCAGGACTTCTCGGCCTCGGGACTGTGAACATGTAGGGCCCGGTAAGTCTTTGCTGCGAGGGCTGTCCTGTGCATCGGAAGATGTTTAGTAGTATCTATGACCTCTACTCACTAGATGCCAGGGGCACTTGGTCCCCAGTTTTGACACCAAAGACATCTCCAGACATTGCCAAAGGTAGGGAGTGGCAGAGGGGGACTACCCCCAGTTGAGAACTGCTGAGTTAAGGGATAAAACATGAATAAATGTTGCACCCAGACCTCTCCTTAGTAAATTTTCTCCCAACTCTCAAGTGCACAAGCCAACTTTCCTTAAAACTGAAGTCCTCAGCAAAATGATTCCCAAGATCCAAACAATGACCATCATGGATGGCATCATCACCAAGGAAGGGCGGTCCCTTTTAATACACTGTAAATTAAGGGTATGACCACTACTGGACTGTACTTTAAAGATTCCTAAATGCCCAATTAAAAAAAGAAAAAATTCAGGCAAAGGAGGCTGATGTATCAATACCCACTCTGGCAGGACACAAATCTCCCTTGGAGTCTCCAACATGGCAGCTCAGCCAGTGACTCATAAGCAAAGTTCACCAGCATCAAGAGGCCCAGGTAATTAATGGAAGACAAGAAGCAGCCACATTGGGGAGCATTCCCAGGGCTGGGCTAACTCACTCCATCACATCCTGGGAAATCCACCAAATGCTATTTACTGGATGGTTTTGGCAAATCAGATCAGCCCCAGGGATGATAACCAGGGTGAATGTTTCCCACCTACCAGAGGGATATCTCACCTGGAGGAACCACAACCATCATCACACCTGAACTCTCCCCAAATCTGCACTCCCTTCTGGGTCTCCATCTCTGGCTAAGACGCTGGCCCTCTGGTCACCCAAAGCAGTCACTGTAAACTCTTTCCTGGTGGATTAACAGGCCCTCCGCCAACCTCATGGCCATCACCCCTTGCTTCCAGACCAGGCCTGCCTCCCCTCCTTTCTGGGCTGTCATAGCCGCCTCCTTACTGGCTTTTCTTCCCCTGAGTCTTCTACTAATCCAGCCTCCTCACTGCCTTCAGGATGACTCAGCAGCTCCCTTTCTATGCATGCTCCTTTCTATTTTATTGATATTACTTGCCCATTCAAAATAGTTCAAGACTTCCCCAGAATACAACCTAATCATCTTTGCACAGTGAGCAGACCCCTTGTAATTCCCATTAATCTCCCCCATGCTCCCAGCCCTTCTCCCTCATCTGCCCTTTCTTTCTCCCTTAGCCTAAGCCATTCCCAGCTCCTCAGAAACAATTCCTACACATCCCACTTGGCTTATGCCTCCAGGCCTATGAAGAAGAGGTGCCCTCTGCAGCAAGAGCCCTCTCTCAAATAGCTCCATGCTCCATTCTCTGCTGAGAAAGACTTTCCTCGTGTCCCTCCCCTCTGGGCTCTGTCCCTGTCTCCACTGCAGTAATCCAGCAGCTGGACCATCAAGAGGACAGGGACCAGCTTTCATTCATCTCAATTTCAAACAGCACAAGGTCCGACTCTGGGCAGGTGCTCAGTTAAAGCTTCCAGAATGAATGAACATGAAACAAGGTGAAGAGGAGGCAGGAGTAACAGGGAAGGTTTCAAGGAGGCTGGAGAATCCCGTTGAGCTCTGCAAAGAAGCCAGAGAGTAAGAGAGCTGAAGTGACAGGGAAAGCCAAGCTGAGAGCACACATCAGGGTCACAGCCACCTAATTTGTTACAAAACCCAAGCCATTTGTGGACTAATTTTTATATTCTCCCCAAACAAAAAGGGAAAGAAAGCATATCAGGGCTTTCAGTCCACAAAGAGAAAGAGTACTAAAGCTAAGTTACTGGTCCCCAAGAAGCTCTGCATACGGCTGAATAAACCATCACAGCTTTCTGGAGCCACCTAGCACCCCCTGATTAACCAAGGTGGAGGTGCCTACCATCTACTCCCAGATGTAGCAGAAAGGACCTCAGTTGAGGTAGCATGGCTTCTACCCTCGTGGGGACCCAGGAAAAGGCCTGAGTCACCCTTCCTGCCTCTCTTGGCCCTCGGTCTGCATCTGCTGAGCAAGCGCTGTAGGCACGTTCTGTGGTACCAATTCAGAACAGAGACAGGACTTGGAGAAACCACTGCCACACAGGGAACCAACTCTGCAGATCCTTAGAAAAGCGTTTTTAATGCACTGTGATGGAATGCAGTGGAATGAGTGCGAACTTGGAGCCAGATAGCCCTGGGTCTGAATCCTCCACTTGTCACTCCTGTGATCTTGAAGCTGTGAACACCTCAATTTCCTCACTTTAGAAAGAGGAAAAAAAAATGGACCAAGGACAATTGGAGGAACTGTAACTCAACTTCCCAGCAAAGAAAACACTTACTAGGAACTCTCCTCCTAACTCCTCTCTCTTGTCCTCTTGATCTGATTAATCCTAATCCTTCCCGGAATGATATCCGGGGCTTACAAAAACCTTCCAGAAGCTTGGT
This sequence comes from Budorcas taxicolor, assembly GCF_023091745.1. NCBI lineage: Eukaryota > Metazoa > Chordata > Mammalia > Artiodactyla > Bovidae > Budorcas > Budorcas taxicolor. Next base: position 118,551,690 of record NC_068914.1, read on the forward strand.
GACTCTCTCTGGGTTACTAGTCCACAGAGAACAACATAGTATAATCTGGTGACCCCCAGACAGTGATTGCACGAGGGGACAAGGCAGGTTGGAAATGCTCTGTCCCATGGCCCTCCTGCTGAGAGGCACTGGACACCCAGATTCTGAGATGCCTGCAATAAGGAAGCCCACTGCATTTTGTCCCCTCGGGCTTTGTTGTTATTGCTGTTGTTGTTTAGTCCCATATCCTTCAAGAACAATATGTCTCAGTGCTGGCCTGGGATATACTGGTCTGGTGGGATGTGTGCACGAGGCAGGTGGCAGAAGAGCTGGCCTTTGAGTCTGGTGAGGCGCTGACCAGCTGGGTGTGACCCTGTAGACTTGCTGGGCAGCAGTGATCAGGCTCAAACAAGATAATGCACACAGAAGCCTCCCAATATAAACAAGGCAATTCAGCTTCTCTGCTGCCCAGGGCCACCCTCACAGCAGCCCCCCACCCTGAGGTGCTTGCTCACTCTCCCCAGGCTATGAAGGGGGGAGGGGACCCTCCCCTCCCCACCTCAGGAATGTTGTTTGCTTACAGAAGAAGCTGGGACTTGTTTCCATTAGCAGTATTCCAATCCAGGCCTGTGTTGATGCTCAGCAGATAAGAAAACCAGACCAGAGACAGGCCAGAGAGGAATTTAGTACCAGAGCCCCAGAACCCTCCCCCTTTGACCTTCTCTCCTCAGAGGCCATCTGCAGGGGCTTCCCAGGACTCCTGAGATCCCCAGGGAACACCAAGACGCAGGGCCTGCACCCAAGGGACCCAGAATCTCAAGAGTGACACCAGAAAGGAGTATGTAGATGCCTTCCTCCTACGTGAGGACTAGGGGGTGGGGGCAGGGGGCATGGGAGGGAGTAGAGACTGGCAGTGGAAGCAGGGGGCAGAGGGGGGGAATGCACAGCTGCTCACCAGTATCTTATCAGCCACTGAGGAATGTGGACTTTATTCTAGGGCAAGAGGAGGCGGGAGAGGGTGACATCATCAGATTTGTATTTTAAAGAGATCACCTTCCCTGACCTCCATTTAAGAGGGCAGCAAGAGAAATCAGCAGTTGAAAAAATACCCTGGACCAGCCAGGAGGGGGGCTTCCAACCTGAGAGAAGAAATAGTTCCATGACAAGGCTGGGGAGAAAGGGATCCCAGGCCACATGAGGGGGACAAAGGGAGGTAGACCTCACCCTATGAGCTACCACTTGGAACAGCCCGGCTCAGGGGGGACCTTGGCAGCCCTGCCCAGCTCCATCAGTTCCTCCTAAGTGAGAAGGGGCCCAGCATCCCAGGAACTCTGCGGTCAGTGTTACCGAAGTATCTTGGGCATAGATCTGTATCAGGTGTCACGGAGACCAATGCACCCAGGTGAGTCTCCTCCAGAGATACCATCCTGTCCTCAGGGCCACGAGGTACATTTTTAATGAATGAATCAAGCGGCTAATCCGGGCAGAAGCAGTTAGTGCTTAAAGACAACTCCACTGGTAAGAATTCCAGGGACTGCCCTGGTGGCCCAGTGGCTAAGACTCCAAGCTTGCAATGCCAGGGGCCTGGGTTTGATTCCTGGTCAGGGAACCAGATCCCACATCAGTTCAGTTCAGTTGCTCATGCTGCAACTGAAATAAAATAAAAAGAATTTCCACCATTCAGAATAACAGCCCTTCTCACCTAAAGAGAAAGATCCCTATGGCCTTTAGAGCTTAACCAACTCCCTCAACCAATGCCTCCATCTTTCCAGCCCCATCTGTCTTGTCCCCTGCCAGACACTCAATCTAACCATGGCTCCCCAGAGGACAGTCTTCGCACCATCACGACCCTCCACTCACCCAGGCAGCCTTTCCTAACACCCATACATTACTGCTCTTTCTCCTCTCCCCAGGCCTGCTCCAGCACAGCCTGCCTTATTCTGGAACTGCCAGAACCTCTCTCTGCCTGGCCCCGTCGTCCCCGGAACTCCTTCAGGTGCTGACTGAACCCAGGGTTCAGAGAGCAAGTCCTCCTCAGTCAGTCAACGCTTGTGGACGTGACCTTGACTGTTGAAGAGGCTTGGGTTTACGTCCACATTGTGTCTTCCAGAACCTGGCTGTCCAAGAGAATTACCATTCCCTCCTAAACCCTTCTGTCTGGTGTCAAGGGAGGGGAGCAGACACATCAGCAATGTAGCTCTCACTCAAAGGTAAGAGGCCAGGCACACACACCACCGGGTAAGTCATCAACACTGGACCTCGAATCTGCTTTTAATTGGTTCAATATTTGTGTAGTGAGATCACACTTGAGCCTCTCCTGCTTGGTAATGAGCTTCTATTTGGCTGCCCAGGAGAAACTGCAGAGAAGCAAGTTGTTCCAGACATGGGGGTGGGGTCCCGTCCCAAACAGCAAGGTGCAAGTGACACCCCTAGACATGCCCCTAGGTTTGACAAGGTTGACAGAATTGCCTGCCCTCCTTCCATCAGGAACTGTGCATGGAGCATACCACCCTGCCCTGCGGACAGCATCTCTGAGCCTCGAGAGCTCCCCACTCACACGAGGGGCAACTCTGACCTTCGCATTCCTGCAGTGAAGTTATTCCTTCCCTTTGGTTCTGCTGATGATAGCCTGGTTTTTCTTTCCCCAAGCCTGCGAGCACAGTTTGCTGAAACCCAACACAGAAAAATAACCATACTGAGAAGATGTAATTATACTGCCGCAGTCTCAATAGGAAAGTGCGGCAGGCTGGATTCTGGACCCCACATCAGGAACAGCTGAGAAGCCCAACCGGAGATCAGAAACAAAAGACAATTTTGAAGATCACTCAATCCAGGACCCACCAGGCCTTCAGCAGCTTGTTATTCTGATTGATGTTTAAATGGCACCAAAAACAAACAAAATCCTTGAATATCACAGCCTCTACTACCAAAAGCCATCCTGATCCCATTGCTGCCACGCTCAGAGCTCTAAGGCCATGATGGGGCCCAGGCACCCCTGGGTCCGATGACCAATCTATGTAGATGTTGAGTAACCCCTGATGAACTTTAGGAATGGGGAAGGTTCCAGTCTCCCAAAAGGTCCAAACTCCAAGGACCAAGACCTGACTCTCTGCCACCCATTCTTAAAGTGCCTAAGGATAACCCCAGTAATCGCACATCTTTTCCAAACCTCAGTGACTCTCTTTGGTAGATGAGGCAGGAAAGGCCCACAATGAGCTGATCTGTGGCCACTGAGGATCATACCAATGTCCTCTTCTTCTCCATCGCCCTTCCAGCTAAATCTGATGTTCACTAATCTCCATGTTGTTTCTAAGAGGCACATGACTGGTCAACAGTTATCTTCCTGAATTGATCAGGAGGTCACTTAAGACTCCCAGAGAGACCTTCCAAATGGTTAATAGCTTACTCATGACCTTTATGAAGAAGGCATCTTAGAAAGAATCAGACTCGGGAGGCAGCCAGACTGGCCAGGGAAATACAGACCCATCGCTTTACTAACAGGACAAACTGGGCCAGGCCGACAGGGCCCCTGGGCCTCGGTTTCTCGGTCTGTAAACTGGAGATGCCACGAGCTGCCCCAAAGGACAGGAGGGCTCCCCTAGCAGAAGCTGACAGCCCACAGCCCCGACTCTGCGATGCAGTCAAAGCCTGGCTCGACTCACAGGGCTACTGTGAGGACCCAAATGAACTAAGGCAGGAGTGGTGCTTGGTGGCGCCCTGGGCCTGCTGGCTCCCTGCCCACAGTCTTGCCTCTTCTCTCAAGGAGTCGGAGTCACTGAGCTTGCTCATAATGAGTCAGTCACAAGCACTGCCCTCACAGAGCCCACTTTGGAGGGGTTTGAAGTCACATCCTGCCTCGCCTCATTCGACATGATTTATTCCACCCCAGGAATGCAGCTCATTTCCCACAATTTTGTAAAGAACTTTAGTTAAAGAGTTTGATCTTGCAGAGAGCTCCATTTACGGCTCAGCTGTGGGGGGGTGGGGACCTCAGCTCTGCTCAGACCTATGGGTGGGAACCACACAAGTCAGCGCTGAAAGACCGCTCCTCCACCAAAGGAGCATCTCATCCTGGGGGCGCCATTTTTATTTTTTTAATCTCAAGCCACAATAGAAAAGAATTAATTTAAAAGCTTTACCATAAACATGCAAACGTGTCAAACACAAGCTTCACAAAATGATGTATACACCCTAGGCACTCTGATATTTTCCATTCAAATCTACTTAATTTCTAAGACTACTGGTTGCCACCAATAAGCTCAGGACCCACCAGTGAGTCTCAGCTGATAGCCTGAAAAACACCCATCTGACTCAGCCTTCACTGCGTAGATGAGTCTCAGACTCAGCCAGCAGCTTGCCCAAGATTACACAGTGAAGTTCACAAGGAGAAGTTCAAGTCGAAAGCCAAAGCAAGGTTCTCAGGCTGTCAAACCTTAGGCAGGTAAGACGGCAGCTGTAGCAGCCCAGTCACCTGACATGGGTTGGACGGTTGGTCCCCCGCTGCTCCCATCTTTTGATCCAGACAACCTCAGTAAAGCCATAGCAGGTATCCTAAGGCCTCTGCCGCATTCCCTGCTCCCCACTGTCTGCCTTAAAAAAGAAAGAGGCTGACACTCAGGGAGATGAAGTGACCTGACTGGATCTGGAGGTTTAGGAAATGTCCTTTGAGGACCTGGAGTCTGGCTGAAAGATCACAGGACAGAAAGAAAGAGCCCAGTTTCCTCTGTATGCAGAGTCCACACCTGATCAAATCCACTACATTCAAAACCTCACCACTCAAACCTCAAGGCCTGGCCCCACAAGGAAGAGACGCCCATAAGTGCTATAATATTGAAGGCTTAATACAGATCAGGTGGGAGAGGAAGGCCACTGCCCCAGGAAAGTGCTCTTCACACATTACATCTTAGGGCAGTGTCACCTAATCCCATAGTGAGCAGACCCTCCTGCCTGAGCGCGTGCACGTGCACGTGTGTGTGTGTATAAACAGATATGCAGAGACATATGTTTATACACATACACACATTCTATAAACAGGAAACCCAAAGTCCCCATCTCTCTAGATCAGTGGTTCTGAACACTTTCAGCCTTCAAAGACCCCCTTTGAGAACTGCTTGAAGGCTGTGAACCCTTTGTGTACCATCTTCGAGGTACATCTACAGAGACCCTCAAGCACAGTCCTGGGAGTTTTAGGAGCCCCCTGGTTACCAGCTCAAAGGCAAAGGGGCATTGGAGTGGCTTCCTCCTCCACCAAGGCAATGTGAACTTATTTGAAAGGATTTTCTTCCTTCATTTTCCTCCAGAAGGTTAAAGAGAGGTCCAAGGAAACAAAGCTGCGGTCGGGATGACCCAAGAGGGAGAGTTCCCCGTGGGAAGCAGAGGACCTGGCCCCGCTGGTGGCGTAGGAGGCCGCCTCCCCGGGGTGCTCTCATCACTGGACAGCAGAAACAAAAATCCAGACTGAACAGCAAACTGTCTCTCTCTCTTTGCATCCCTTGGGCCTGTCCTCCACTGAGCCAGCCGTGTGCCAGCCCTGGGCACACCGGCTGCAGGGCAGGCAGAGTCACACTCTCCAGAGAAGCAAGGATGGACAAGCAGCATTCCAGGGCCTGTAGCCTCCCGAGGGGAAACAACCCAAATAGGAGCCATGAGCAGGACGAAGAGAAAACCTGCATATTTCACACTTGACACAAAAATGAACAGTTCCTAGAGCAGGTAGTGGTAGCATCTGTGTCTCAAAGTCTGGCTGGTATGAGCAGGCAGCCTGGCCGCACGGATGGGCCCACCACATCCGTCACCAGAAACCTAGAGCTTGCCGAGAATCACTATTTTGCCTGGGCCACAAGCTGGGCCTAGGGGAGCCAACGCTAGTGAGAGAACTAGCTGCAGCCCCTACCTTAGGGAGAAGCCAGATTCAGTTACCTCAGCCTGCCCAGGGTGAAGCCTCCCCTCCCCCCATGCAGACGTGCACACACACACACGCGCACACACACGCACGCACGCGCACACGCACGCACGCACGCACGCACGCACACACACACGCGCGCACGCACACACACAGCGGGATCAGCTCAGGGTTGGATGTGGCCACGGGAGTCTCCATATCCAGGGACCCTGGGAACGTAATTTCACCATTCTGCAGCTCCCTTTCTTCGTCTGTACGATGGGAATCACAAAGTCCATGGCATAGAACCATGCTTCTCATGGTAGACCTCACGATCATACACGACAACCCAGACCTGGAGGCAGGTTCCATGAGTGTCCTGCTTTGCAAAGCCAAAGCCCAGATTTCAGTGACTTGCCCCAGGGCACAGGGAGTAGTGGCTGTTGGTGCCTAGGAGCAGCCAGCAAGGTTGGTAAGAAGACCTGGTGACCAGCAGTGAGCGATGAGTCAGGAACAGGAGGGAGCCTGGGATGACCCACAGTCTTCTGTGCCCTCCAGAACCTCCAGAAGCAAAGCAGCAGCTGCGGTTCTCCTGGCTGCCACCGACCCCCTGTGCCCAACCCCTTGCAAACTCCTTTAACCCAATTTCTCTATGATGAATGTGTTGGGAGGGGAGTTTCTCCCCCAGCCCCTCCCAGCTGTCCCCGGAGGATCCCACTGAGGAGGCAAGAATTTAACACGCCTCCTGACCACCAAAACCAGTGTGAAATGTCCCAGGTCCAAGAGCACAAAGGCCGCCTGCTAAAGCCCCGGAAAGGCCTAGAATCCTGCTCCAGCCCCTGATCCCTGATCCTTGCTCAGGTCCAAAACGGAGTATCACATTCTTCAGATTCTTGTCTAAAAGCCAGAAAGGCGGGCGGGGGCGGGGGTGGAGGTGTAGGGGGTGTGGGGCTCTCTGCCATTTCAACCTAAGGATAATTAAAGCCTGCAACTTGCTTTAAAGGGGAAGAGAGTCACCATTTTTCAGCCTCTAACACACAGATCTGTCTCAGGTGTGCAGGGAAGAAGGTTGGCGGTGTGAAGCCACAATGACGAAAAGGCCTGATGAATTCCACTGTGCTCGGCGGCCAGTAATTAATCCCATGATGAGGCATTCTTCATGAGCACTTGGCAAGGCGCAGCTACCTCCTCCTCAGCCTGGCAAGCACAGGAGATGGTTGGTGGGTGGCAGGCCCAGCTCTGGGCAGAAGGCAGGCTGAGAATAGCAGGCTGATGGGCTCAGAGGCGGCCAGGAGATGGCTAGGAGGTGGTAGCAGTGCTGGAAGGCTGAGGGGGAAGCAGCTATGGATCCATACAGAAGCCAGGCTGTGCCCAGGTCACACACTGGCCATCCACCCCAACCTGCTGCCCACTGCCCTGTCTTAGATGGAGCAGGGGTGGTTGTTCTTTACACCTGACACCAGAAGCCAGGGAATCACCAGGCTGACAGCCACTGTATGCAAAAGCCTGAAAGTCTACAAGCCCCTAGCTTCACAAACACTTACAGGGTCAAGTAGGACGACAGGGCAGAAAAGGCAATGGAAGCAGATCTATAGAAAATGATTGGCCTGAAAATTAAGAGGAGCAAGGAGAGGACTTGGGATCTCTTACCTGCTGCCTGGGTCAAGGCACTTAGCTTCTCTGAGCCTCCATTTCCCCAGCTCTAAAATGGCAACAATAACCTCAGAATGACAATACCCTTATGGCAGAAAGCAAAGAGGAACTAACAGGACAGTGAAAAAGTTGGCTTGAAACTCAACATTCAAAAACGAAGATCATGGCATCAGGTCCCATCACTTCATGGCAAATAGATGGGGAAACAATGGAAACAGTGACAGACTTTATTTTCTTGGGCTCCAAAAATCACTGCAGATGGTGACTGCAGCCATGAAATTAAAAGACACTTGCTCCTTGGAAGCTATGACAAAACCTAGACAGCAAATTAAAAAGCAAAGACATTGTCAACAAAGGTCCATCTAGTCAAAGCTATGGTTTTTCCAGTAGTCATGTATGGATGTGAGAGTTAGACCATGAAGAAGGCTGAACATCAAAGAAGTGATGCTTTTGAACTGTGGTGCTGGAGAGTCCCTTGGATTGCAAGGAGATCAAACCAGTCAATCCTAAAGGAAATCAATCCTGAATATTAATTGGGAGGACTGAAGCTGAAGCTCCAATACTTTGGAAGAGCTGACTCATTAGACAAGAACCTGATGCTGGGAAAGACTGAAAGCAAGAGGAGACGGGGATGACAGGATGAGATGGTTGGATGGCATCACCGACTCAACGGACAGGAGTTTGAGCAAGCTCCGGGAGATGGTGAAGGACAGGGAAGCCTGGTGTGCTGCAGTCCATGGGCTCGCAAAGAGTTGGACACTCCTGAGCAACTGAACAACAACAATATGGGAACATTAATACTGTCACTTTGGTGGGATTGGGAGTGTGACTTCAACCTTCATAGTGATTAAAAAAAAAAAAGCTCTGGGGCTTCCCTGGTGTTCCAGTAGAAGTTGGTTCACATTCCCAACTCAGGGAGCCTGGGTTTGATCCCTAGTTGGGAAACTAGATCCAACATGCTGCCACTAAAACTCAGCACAACCAAACAAATAAATAATAAAATAAATACCTTTTTAAAAAATAGATGAAAACTGGTTTGTTTAAAATGGACAAAATGAAAGACATCCAGCTGTTTCTTGGGCAAGTACTAAGTGCTTATCATGGGCCACGTGCAGTGCTAAGGGTCCCAGTGGCAACTCCTCTAACAGAGGCAGGGACACCAGCAAGTATGGTCAAGAAGGACTGAGACGGAGACCAGCGAGGGAAGGCAGGGGAACTGCCAGGGCAAGGGAAGCTCTCCCGGCAGCCATCCGACACTTCGGCCGGCAACTGGGACTCTAGGTTTGTAGTTCTGCACCAGTTTGCCACAAGCCTTTCCCCTTCCTCACATAAAAGCAGTGTTTATGGCTCATCGGAGGGGAGGCCATCTCCAAGAACACTTGGTCCACGAGAAGGGGTGGGGGCGGTGTGCCATCACTCTTATAAGGAAGGTAGAGAGACCTAGAAACTGGTCCATCCCTGGTCCATTCCATGGGCCCAGTTACTGAAGCACTTTGATGACAATGAGTGGCACTCAACAGAAGAGAGGATGAAAGCGGACAGAAGGAAAAGGGAAGGCAGGGGAGGGTATGGGGACACATTTACTGGGGCCCCCCCAAATCAGGCATTGCACACAGTGCCTGGCACACTTCAGCTCCCCGAAGGCACCAAGAGGCGGGTCTATTAATATTACCCAGATTTTACAGACGACCAAACTGGGGTCCAAAGCAGTTGAAGAAACAACTGAGTGTCCATCAGTGGGTCCCTGGTTAGAGAGGCCTCCCCGACACACACACTCCCCCTCCCTTCTCCCCTCTCATGGGCTGTTCCGTGCCCTCCCCCCAAATTCACCTGCTCCAGCCTTAACCCCCAGGACCTCAGAATGTGGCTGCATTTGGAGAGAGAGTCTTTAAAGACGTATTAGGTGAAAAGGAGACAGTAAGAGTGGGCCCTAATCCAATCTGACTAGTGTCCTAAGAGGAGGAGGAGGTTCAGACACAGGAACATAGCAGGGATGAGGACGGCTGACTGCAAGCCAAGGAGAGAGACCTCAGTGGAAGCCAACCCTATGGGCACTTTGATCCTGAACTTCCAGCCTCGGGAACTGTGAGAAGTAAATTTCTGTTGTTTAGGTGGCCTGGTCTGTGATTCTTCCTACATGCCTTCACCTGATCACCCTTCTCCATAGCATAATGACCTGCCACAGTGAGCCTGTCTGTCTGGCTGCCATCTGCTTTTCCCCACTGCAATGTCAAAGACAGGCTTCGGTTACTTCTATCCAATCATGTATCCACAGAACCCAGTCTCCAGCACACAGCCAGCATTTGATACATATTTAATGAATAAATAAACTGAGTGAAAATGGGATTTAAACCCAGCTGCTGCTTCTAGAGTCACCCACTCCCTTCCCCACGCCCCACTGCCACCTTCTGCTTTATCCAGTTCTCTATTCCTGTACCCATCTCTGCTCCTCCAATATAAAAGCCATAAATAATTTTAAATAGTATAAATCCAAAGATAATCTCTAGCCTATAATCGCTACCAAACAGTAGTATAAACAAGGTGACAGGAGATGTAAAAAAAGATACAACGGACTTCATCTCAACCACTAGGGAACCCTATCCTCTACTAAGTGCTGAAACCCCCAGCTAATGTGTTGTTCTTATTAGTAATTTTAAGTCAATATGTAAAAAATAAGGTTAGAGTTTGTTTTTGGTTTTTTGAATGTGTATTTAATGGCAGGGGCAGGGGAGAGGGAGGGAATTGAGGACCACGACAGAGCTCTTCTACTCAAACCTCAACCCTGCAGACCTGGTACTGATCCAAAACCCGACAACAGCCTGGAGTGGGGACCCGGTGAGGTTGGCAAAACCTGAAACAGGACCACAGAAGTCTCCAAGTGACCACATCCCACCCTGGCCTTCTCACTCTCCGGGAAGATAGCAGAATTCCTTGAGCTGGGAGCTGGGGCCAGGGGGGACCAGGACAGCAAAGAGATGGAAAGAGTGAAGAAATGACAGCAAGGAAGTCATTTATCTGGAATGAAAGAGAATGCCAGAGCAAAGACACAGCATTCCAGTTTCCAGGCCCTTGACCACCCATCTTCTCCGCTTGCACGGAGCCCCAAATAGCTCCTTCACAGTTGTAAACATCTTCCTGCTCACAAGCAGCCACTGGGATTCTGAAACTTCCTCTTTACAACAAAACGACACTGCTGCAACTTGTTGCTGCAACTGGTTCCTTCCCCAGAGGCAGGAGCCGCAGCAGAGCCCAGGTAGCCTGCCTGGCTTTGGACAGTTCACGGACATCCCCTCCTACCCTCACTGCCCCCACCCTCAGCTGCCTGCCACTCATGGTCACCAAGGGGCCTCCCTCCGGAAGGCCAGGGGCTAGTTCCCCAGCCTCTTCGTTGACAAGGTCCCTTGGAGGCTCTGTCCCTCACTCCTCCCCATCCCACCCCAACTCCTCGTGTGTCTTCTGGCCCAGACCTGTATGAACCACTCAGGGAGTTGGGGGGACATGAAGATATTCCTCCAGTGAGCCCAGAAAGCTCTCCCAAGTCCAAGTTCCTGTGCTTTCTCATCACTGATGACAAAGTGGTTTTACCTGTTTTTCATCAACTCAACCTGGGCGTCTAAGCAGCCACTTTCTCCCATGCTCACCCCCATCACAACCCGTAACAGCCAAGTGAAGTGATTCTTCCCTGGGCATAGACTGTGAGCCCCTTGAGGGCAGGGCCTGGAATGTCTCATCCTAGGCACCCAGCAGTTTCTTTCCTAAAACAAATTCTCAGGATACACTTACTGAATGAATGAATTTCCAAGAGACTCAATAAAACCCATGGAACTTTCTGGCAAAGTCAGTAATGGTTCTTTCCCACAGTGGACCATAACATAGCCATTAAAATAATAATTGTGGAGCCTGTTGCAACATAAGAAACTTTATATTACAGCACTGAGTAAGTTAGAACACACGACAATATCTAATTTAATATTTAATTTTAGTATTTAATTTTGCAAAGTATGCATGTCCATGGACAGGAAACCCAGAAAGATGCAAAGGGTGGATAGGGTGAGGGCAAATTTGTTTCTTGCTAGTTTTGTTGTTACATTATTTGCGCTATAAACAAACCTCCACCCCCTTTTCTTTTCCTTTAAAAAAGGAACTGATTCCAGTAACAATTATGTCTCTCTCAACACTCCATGAAAAAAATCTCATCCCAAGTCCTTCAGCTGGCTGACCACATAACCAGAGGGCACAGGCAGAATTCCCAGCAGGCATCCAGAGGTTAAGGCCCTGGGAGTGGAATCCTGCACCCCCACATTTCCCAGGAAATGGCACAGGGTAGCAAGCCTTATTGGGCCATTTGGGCTGCCTAAGGGGCTTCGAGATGGGGCTGGGGCCCAGAGCTACTTACAAGGAAAGGAAATCTCTTACAAGGAAAGGAAATCAGTAGCCCAGAGTGACTCAGAGGGCCTTGGTGACCTGAATCACCCTTATACAAAGCTCCGCTGAAGTCTGAACAACTGAACAAGGTCCCAGCCCTGTTCCCTGGACATGCTGTGCCACGTCCCCACCTTGCAAACCAGCTCAGATGCCGCCTTCTCCAGGAAGCCTTCTCAGATCCCCCTGGGCCCGCACTATTCTAGTGGGACACTAAGAGCTCCTGGAAACAAGAGTCCCTGATTCCTTCCCCTCCTTATTTCCAGAGCCCAGTCAAGCACCCAGCACACACTGTAAAGCTCTGAGTGGTTACCAAATGAACAGACAGACAGACACATGAAGCAGGAAGGAATGCACTCTGCAAGTGGACGCAAGAAGCACCAACTACGGAGATGGTGGCAGGCTCTCTGGCTGGCTGGCTCCCAGTGACCAGCCAGGGCCCCTCCAATGGCAGGCAGACACAGCAGCCGGGGCTCACCACACACACTTGAAAAATGGCTGGTTGAAGTTAAAGGTGAAGTCAGTAGCCAAGGCAACACTATCAACCTCGCTCCAAGCAGCCAACTGCACTACGGATGAGGAGCCCAGTTCTGCCGCAGCTCCAAAAGTTCTGCTCCTCTCATTAGTTCTTGGCCACAGGTGAGGGAGGAGGCTTGGGAACCAGTCCAACCCTTCACTGTCAAATGACAACAGGCAAGCCCAGGAGTGAAGGGCATCTGCAAGGTCACACAGGGGTCAGAGCACAAGAGTGTGAATCAGGCTCAGTCTCCTCATCTGTAAAATGGGGGCAAACATCCTACCTCCCAGAAATGAGGGAAGAATTAAATAAGAGAATCATGTAAAAACACTAACACAGTACCTAGCAAGTGGTCAATAAGACTTAACTCTTATTATTATTGCTATTATTGGTAGAGCTGGGACTTCAGCCCAGACATCCTGATTCCCAGCCAGCGTCCCCCCACCAGAGCTCCTTCCTTCTTTCCCCATCTTCCCTCCTCCCCACCAGGCAATTCTAGCCTCCAGGAAGCTCAAGCTGACACAAGCCGCCTCATGTCCCAAGTTTCTGTCCCTATTTCCCAACTCCCTAGTAGAGAGTCAGGCTCCTGACCAGAGGCAGGCTCTCTGCCCTTGTTCCCACTAAAGGCCAGCCGTTCCAGCACAAGGAACGTCATGCAGCAGGAAGGAGTCCTTTGATGGTTGACTTGGCCAAGAAATTTGGGATTAATACCCAATAGCTGATTCTTCAATATTAAAAAATAGACAAAAACTTTAAAAGAGCTCTCTGCAACAGGAAAAAAAGAAAAAGAGCTCCCTGCTAACAACTTTCCTATCCCAGGAATTTTCAGATAAGTACTGAGCACCCGCCTTTTGTGAGACAGAGAGATCACTAAGTGGCATTCTAGAGCTTCGGCTGCCCAGGCCTTCACATCCCAAGCTTACGGCTAAGTACCAGTGAGACCTGAACTCCACTCACGCAAGAAGGACGAGGGATCAAGTCCATGCAGGGTGCTGATGAGGACTTGCGGATAAAGAGATGAAACAAGACCCTACTTCTGACCTCCCAGTTCAGCCTTCGCCCCCATTTCAGCCCAATTAGATTAAGTCACCCAAATGGTTCCAAATGCTTCTTTATGTTTATCAGACAGGAAGCTGCCTTCTCCAGCCCAGGGCCTTATGCAAAACACAGGAAACTCAGTGGCTTTTGAACACCAGACAACTCGAAATAAAGGTGCCTTGGCAGCCTTGTAACAGCTTTTTTTAAAATGCTTAAACCGGTTCAGATCTGCGTCACCAGCTGAACTGTGTGATCTGGGAAGAAGAATGCAAAGGTCATAGGCTTAGAAAACCTCAGTCTCCAAGCTCAAGGAATCTTCACACAGGCTCCTCAGTCATCTCACCATGCCTTATCATTAAGGGACAGGCTTAATTTAAAATCTTTAAAACCTGAACATACATCTCCTACCACCCAAAGACAGAGGATGTTGGTGACAACCTGAAAAGGGGAGGAAGAGAAGGACAAGAACTAAGCCACTTGGTGTGTGTTTCTATGCAAGTTACAACAAGCCTATAAAAGAAGCATCTCCATGTGGCCAATGAGGAAGCTGAGACTCCACCCTAACAGTTAGCAGGAGCAAAGGCAGGGGTCTGGTCCCAGCTCTGCCAGAGCCCAAAGCCCTGGTGTGGTTCCCTCTACATGGGTTTTGTATCGAAAATACAACTAATCGATCACCCAAGACCTTAAGTGACTTAAAATTACTAGAAACCAGGACTAGCTGCAGGACAGTGGAAAGCCGATGTGGCTCTGAGTGGCCCACCCGCCGCCGGGCTCTGCCCCATGTGAAATATTGATTTTTGAGCCGCAGGAACTTCCAGCCCAAGTGGAACTGTCCAACTGGAAGAAGTTCAGAAAAACTCAAACCACTTCCCACCCCATTTCTTTAGGCCCCTCCCCGCCCCCAGCCCCCCAAAGAAAACGATTAAGGGTGTGGAAGAACAGACTTAAAAGCAAAGAGGAAAGGAGCTAAGGACGTGTTGCTGGGCTGAACAGTGTGTTAAGGCGAGGAAAGGCATGATAACAGCTCAGAAACACTTGTAAATGAGGCCACGTGATTCTGAAAGGCACTGGGGTTGGGGGAAACCAGGGGCCAGAGCTTTCTACCAACTCAGACTGAGTTTGACTCAACCCTGTCATGGGCGGGGGCCGGTGCACAGCGGTGAGAGGAGTGAAAATAATAAGACCCCTTCTGAGCTTCCCAGCGGGCTCAGTGGTAAAGAATTTGCCTGCCAATGCAGGAAACACAGGTTCGATCCCTGGCTGGGGAAGATCCCCTGGAGAAGGAAATGGCAAGCCCCTCCAGTATTCCTGCCTGGAAAATCCCATGGACAGAAGAGCCTGGCAGGCTATGGTCCATGGGGTCACAGAGTCAGACATGACTATGCAACTGAGCACATACACACAGGATCCCTTCCATCTCAGACACTCTGCGATCCTACGTAAATTCAGTAGGGAGGATTGTACTGTTTCTGCTGACTTCTCTCTCTTTTTTTTTTTTTTTTTTTGGGTGTATGGGATCTTAGTTGCTGGATCAGGGATGGAACCTGTGCCCCCTGCGGTGGCAGTCTGGAACACTGGACCACAAGGTTAGTCCCTGTTGATTTTTCTTTTAAGCCAGGCATCATTCAGAATTAGAGTTAAGGAAACATGAGATCGAAGTTTCCAAAATAACGTCCATGGAGGTAAGAGAGGGACTCGCCTCGCAGAAGCCCCCTGTTCCTCTGGGCAGCAGCGTAAGAACCATAAGGACCAAGGGGCACCAAGGAAGTGAGAGGCACCCTGAGAGGCACCAAGGAAGTGACCTTCAAGAGGGAGGGGAGGGGAAACTCAAGAGCACTTCAACTTCCCTGCAGGCTGCAGCCCCACCTGCCCAGGCAGGAAGCCACACCTTTCAGTGGCAACTTCCAGAAGACCCTGCAAGGGTCTCTCCAGCCACAGAGGAAGGCTTCCCCACCCAGGGCTGCAGATGAAGACAGCTGCTGAGGGCACTGTCGTGAGATCTCCCTAGATGGCCTGGCCCTCAGCCAACGGTTGGCCAGGAGCCTTTTCTGGGCCCACCTGCCTAGGCCTGGGTGTGCTGTGTCCACCCCGGGTGCTGAAATCACCTCAGGCCAGAGACATCAGTCAGCAGAATAGGGGCCTGAGGCTTTCTGACAGCAGCCTGCCTGCCTCAGTTACTTTTTAAAGAGACCTGCATCAGACACAAGGGGGCAGCTCCCCACCTGCTCCCCAAATATCTGGTGCCATCAAAGCCTGAGGGGCAGGTGGGGGCAGAGAGAAGGGGGCAGATACAGGCTGGCATCCCGCCTTCAAACCACCTGCCCATGGGGTGGCAGGCCCATTTTAGACCCAGGCTCATTGTGTGTACTCATGTGTGACTCACATCACCTTTCAAGAGGCCTAGAGCTGCCTGGCAGGGACACAGGCCTGCCTGTGACCCTAAAGGGGTCTTCCACCAGCTGTGCTACAGAAAAGAGCCAGCTCAGGAGTGAGCTGAGCCTGTGTCTTCTCTGGGGCCCACACTGTGCAAGGCTATGGCAGCCCTTCTTGAGAAGGCTAGCAGGGCTCTCCAATTCAAAACCCCCCTCTGATCACATTTTCTTGAGAATTTGGGCTTTTCCAATGTTATTAATACATAAAAACCACAGGCCAGATCGCTAAGAGACAACTGGAGATGGGGTGGGTTGCAATGACCCCAAGTTTACAAATGAGGAAAACCCAAGAGAATAAAGGTCTGGTCTGGCCTCCTGGTCAGGATGGATTCCCCAGGAAAGGACAAGTGGACAGCGTGGAGCCAGGGGGATTATGGGAAAGCTGGCAAAAGGGCTTCCTAGAATATATTCCAGACACGTCCCGCGGGCTTCCTTTACTCATACAGCAGAGAAAAGGCAATCAAAGCATCTACCATTTTCCAGAAACCAAGGGAAAGGATCAGAGTAGACATTTGTTTAAAGGGGTTAGTCTGGTGATAATATGACATCATGGAGAAGAAAACAGGCCCCAAAATGTTCCAACCACAGAGCAATTCAGTCCATTTTTAAGACCCTTCCTCCTCCCCTGCACGTGGCAGGCACTCAGTATGCGATCTGAGATCTCAAGCAATGCATTTTAAAAGCAGAGACCCCCAAGACTGGCCAGCCAACCACTTATTTTTGTTGTTAATAAAACTAACAAAAATTTCAATTTCTGACTATGTAAGTAGTCAACACATGTAAAAAGGCATTTAGTGGAAAAAGCAATGCTCACCGCAGGCTCTGGCTTCCTGGGCCCTTTCTAGAGGCAACCACTGTTACTTCGGTTTCTGTAGCTTTCCATGCACAGAGCGGAGGCATCATACAATGATTCGCACAGGAGGGAGCAACATGTATCCCATTTTGTATCAAGTTTTATCCACTTAAAATATATCTTGGAGAGCATGCCCAATCAATACCTATAGGTACTCAGTCTCAATTTTTTAAGGGCTTCAAGGATTCCCACTATACAGCTGTACCATGATTTATTTGACCTTCTTAATGGGCAGTTAGCTTATTTCCTGTCTTTCTCTAGCCAATGCTACAAAGAATATCCTTGGACATTTCCCTTTGCATGTTTGAGTTTATCTGCCCATGAGTTCCTAGAAATCAGTCAGAAGGACTATGCTTTGACAGATATTGCCCAACTACCTTCTATAAAGAGAGTTGTTACAACTTAGACCCCATCAGTAGGGCATAATGGCACCTAAGAAACTGGGGCATTATGGAAAAATTTAAATTCCTGCATGTCTCAATTTCCCAAACTCTCTTGGGTATAACTGGCAGACACGTAAACTGGTGTGGTGTCTCTGTGAAGCAGTACGTGCCTTCTAGCAAAATCAAATGTACCCCCAACTAGGGCCAGAGCCAGAAGCCAGGCCTCCAGACAATAGGTCCAGTGTACCTCCACGTCACCCCTTTGCTCTCCCCTGGACCACGGAAGCTGTGTCTGAGAACTAAAACACAGTGAGCTTGTGTATCTTCTGCCTGAGCCGGGGCCCTGCAACAAGGCTAGTGAGCACAAGCTCATCACCAAGAACATTAGCAGATGGGCCCCGGAACCATCTGTTTTTACCACTCAAGCTTTGTGGTCCATAAGCAAACACACACACACAGCACATCATTTTTAGAAGCAGAAAGAGCATTGAGCTAGGAGCCAGGAGAACCATCTACCCTTCCAATTCTGTCTCCTTACCTGACAACCCAGGGAATGAAGACTGATCACATACATTTTCTTAAAAATGTACACAGTCACTATGTATCAGGCCCTTTACATACTTAATTTCTTTTAGTTCCCACATCTAACCCTGTAGGATGGGTATCATGACTCCTGTATTACAGATAAGGACACTGAGGCTTGGGGGGTTAAGTGACTTGCCTACAGTCATGGAAGTGGCAGGGTCAGGATCTGAATGCTGTCTAGTGCCAAAACTCAGGACTCCACTCTTCCCAGCTCTCATGAAGAACCGGATCCCGTTAAGTCACAAGCCTACTGCTTCCCAGGGGGCAGCCAGGGTTCCATTCCGTTGTCACCAGAGGGCTTAAGCCCAGGAGCTCAGCACACCAAGGGTTAAAGCCAAGAGGCAGTGACTCTCTGGGGCTGCACAAAGGGAAAATGCACTTCCTGCCCCTGTGGGCAGAGATGCTGTTTTATGCTCAGCAAATTAGGAGGTTTGTTTAATTAAGACGACACACAGATTTTGTTATTCTAAATATTTTTGGAACATGATGCTTGGGAGGAAGCTGTCAAGGCCTGGATTTTTTTTTTTTTTTTCCTTTGCCTGGGGTTTCTCTCCGCCACCCCTCCCCACCGCCCCCACCCCCACCAAGAGAAGGGTAGGGCCAGGCTCAGAGGAAAACAACAGCCAACTCCTCCTCTCCTTTTGAAATAAAGATGTCAAGCTGGTAAGGGCTGTCTTAAGTACTTTATGGAAGGATTAGCTAGAAGAGGAAGTGAAGAAAGCACAGTTAGCCTGGCTTCTAGCAATACCCTCCACCAGGCGACACAACAATGCAGCATTTTTTGAGTAAGCTTTTCTCCTTTTAAAAAGCTAACAGATCCGTGTTTTGTTTTTTTCTGGAGCAAGAATGGGCAAGAGGCAGGCTGTGATTAACATGCGTCCTTCATCCAGTGAGAGGGAAGTTGTCCCATCTCCAACCCCTTAGGTTAACAGTTTAAAAATAAAAAATGAAAGTCAGAAAGCCCTGCCCCTCTCTTTTCCTCTACCCTCACCTGCCCTTCAGACAAGGAGCCCCACAGAACGCACCTCTGGGAGTTGCCCTTCCCCAGACACTGCCTGCCAATCTGAGCACCTGGATCTGCCATGGGCACTGCTGGGACTTGCTGAATCTGAAGAACAGAGCTTTTTTAGTGTCACCCTGCAGCCATCTGGGGGGCACAGCGGCTCTCAAATTACACTGAGCAATCTCTTGACGTTTTTAATTACACCTCAATTATCGTAAATGAGTCCTCACTTTCCAACACTGAATGCTTGCCTCGGTTTGGCAAACCTGCCATGTCCTCCTTCCTCGAGGCAGCTTCCCTTCTCATCCCAGACAGAAGTGGCCCCTCTCAGAATTCCTCGAATCCTTTGTCTGAGGCCTGTTTGAGACACTCATCACAGGCAGCTTCTGTATTTCTGTCACTGGGCCACTATTTCCCCCTGAGGACTGTAAACTCCCCTAAGGCAGAGGCCTCTGGGCTCTCCGCAGGACGGGCTGGCTCCCTTCTCCCAATCCCATGACTCACAGCACCCTTCTAGGGTCTCTGTCATCTTCGCCTCACCTTAGAGTCATCTACGGATTTGTCTTGGCTCTCCCCTAAATGCCCCAGGGCACAGGCCAGGTCTTACTCAACCTCACACCCCACCACCACCTGGCAGAGTCTCTGGCACAGAGGAGCCAGTTAAATATTTGCTCAATTACACATCTGTGTACCCTCCCCCCACTCCCAGCAGCCTTGTATATAAATTGACTAATATTAATCAAGTGACTGTCTAAATAGGCCTTAAACCAGCCTCCCTTCTTACCATAAAGGGAATAAACCACCCGGTGAGGTTACAGGTTCAGACAGCACTCAGAAATGGCCACAGTGTTGCAGGAAGGCGCTAAGGTTCTTCCAGTTCAACAGTTACTCAACAGTTACTTTGCAATCCTGTTAAGCCCAGGAAAGGGTGCAGCGAACCCAGAAGCGGCTGGGTCTCTCAACTGCCCAGCGGAGAGAGATCCGCCGGTGCATAGGACCTGGGACTTCCCGGGAACCTTTTCCCCACACCAGCTGGGTGGGGCCGCAGATAGCAGCCCGGGTGCTCACCCTGCCCCCACACCTCAAGACAATCTGCAACCTAGTCCAGGAAGATACTCCGTCTCTGAGACACCTGGGCTCTTGGGGGCGCGGTGGCGGGGGGGGGGGGGGGGGGGGTGCAGGCCCGGGGCGGGGGCTAGACGCAGGGGGGTGAGGGGTTAAGTCCTGCCCTGGGCGTGGCCCCTGGACAGCAGGAGATCAGGATCCTGAAAGGAGACATTGGGGGCGGGGGGGGGGCGGGGGGGCGGGGGGGCGGGGGGGGGCGGGGGGGCGGGGGGTAGCGGGGTAAGTAGAAAACCCTGGATCTGGCCCAAACGGGCACGATGCAATAGCCCAGCCCGGATCCTCTAGGAGCAGAACCCAGCTCTCCCCGCCCTCGCCCTGCTGGGGCGGTCCGCAGGTGCGCTGGAATCAGGTGCGCGCCGGGGTCGCGGAGATTGGTGCGGGCCTTCCCTGGCCTTCCACTCCCAGGAAGCAGAGGCCAAAAGTCAAAGGACGTGGATCTGTGAAGGAGGGGGAAGTCTTTCCTGTCTCGAGCCGGGATTCCCGCCGGGTCCCCTTTCCCAAGCACCCGACAGCTCACCTCTCCCGGTCCCCCTCCTCCGACCAGCCGATCGCACCCGGGCGAATGAGGAAGTCGGGAGCCGAGGGCGGAAACCGGGCCAAGAGCAATGTCTGCTGCAAGACTGTCCGATTCTGACTCGGGAGGACGCCCTGACAGCTGCCAAACGGTCCCCGCCTGCCCGCTACCCCCGTTTCGAAAACGCCCGGAAACTTCCCAAGGAGCCGCAGCTCCGAGCCCCCCACCTGAACCTCGCCCAAGCAGCTGTGTCCAAGCGACAGAGGCTGCCCGGAAGGGGTTAAAAAGTTTGCCCAACTTGGGCACTGGGCGAGGCGAGGGCGGGGCGCGTGCCCCGGCGGCAGGGGGAGGTCGAGGCTCCCGGGTGGCCGGGCTGCGGAGTGCGCCGGCGGGAGGGCAGGGAGGGCGTACGGAGGGTTTCCGGGAAGCGCCCAGCCCCAAGCCTTCCTCGGCTCCCCAGTCTGGCTTCCGTCGGCGTCTTCACCGAGCATCCACGCGGGGGTCCCGGGGCCCCTCTGTGAAGGGTGCCCAGCCCGCTCTCCCCAGCCCATGCCTGGTCGCCGGCCGCGCGGAGGCCGAGAACCACTCATCGGCCCGCTCGCCCAGACTCCACGCGTCCGGTCCCCGCCACCCCCGCTCACCCGCTCCGGGCGGGACCCGCCGGTGGGGCTCGCTCACCTGAACCTGGATCTGCCCCGGGGAACAGGCGCTGCTTCTCCCGAGAGGGCTTCCTCGAGCGCTTCGGGCGACGGCGGGGTGGGGCGAGCGCGCGAGGCGGGAGCTGCAGCAGGTCAGCCTCGCTCAGCCTTCAGTGCCCTGCCCAGGAACAGCTAGGATCTGCGCGCCTCACCGCACCCTGCGCTGCTCCTCGCCGCCCTGCCGCCCCGCCCCTCTCAGAGCGCGCCCACTCCGAGCCCGGCGCCGGCTGCGGGGCGGAGCCTGAAGGGACGAGCCCGCCCCCGAGCTGTCTCACCCACTCCAACCAGCTGCTGCTCATGATGAACAGACAGCTTGACCTGTGGAAAGGCAGTGGGTGGAACCTATAGGCCCAGAGGGGTGGGAATACGTTCTCCCATCCGCCCCCATCTCCACCCTCTCCACCTTCCCCCGCTCTTCCTAGGCGGGAGCCCCGCCCCCTAAGGCGGGCACAACGAACCGCCAGGTTCCAGGAGAAGGATTGACACAGAGAGAATCCAACCAGGAGGAGTAGAGTCTCGGCGGATCCCGGCAGGGATTTTGGTGCATTGCCTGATTTCGGGCAAGGCCCGGCGGGAGCCGACTGAGAAAGTCCGGGCTGCTGACACTCCGCCCCGCGAGCTGTTTTCCCTGACCCATGTCATTCTGTTGATACCAGAACAGATATTAAGTACCATATATGGGAAAAGTGCTATTTTACAATGCAGATGGCCTGTGGGGGCGGACCTGGACTCAAGCCTCGGATCCGTTGTGGGCGCCCTGAGTTCCATTTTTGACCCTGTCTTTGGAGTGCGCACGCTGCAGTCTTTCAGCCTCCAGACATCTGCTCCGGTGGGTTCCTTCAGCCTGGAGTGCCCTTCCGAGCCTCTCTTTACCTCCACGTGGTTAACTCCCACATTTCCTTTCAGATATTTTTTCCAAAATATTTTCTTGGGGTTCTTCAGGCTGGCAAAGCGCAGTGTGTGTGTGTGTTACTGCCCACAACAAGAGGATTACAGAATTTTTTTTTTAATTTTTAAAAGATTTTGTTACATTAAAAAAAAAGATTTTGTTACATTTTTAATCCATCTGGAATTCATTTTAATTTTGGAGTGGGAAAGAAATCGAATATAATTTTTGTAATAGCCAGCTGTCCACACACCATCATCACCTACTAACTCATATATTCTTGGATCTGTTTCTGGGTTGTATCCATTCGTCTTTCTGTGTGTTCCTGTGCCAGTTCCACAACACTCTAAGGATGGTAGCTCTATAATACATTTTATATCTAAGAGGGAAAATTTCTTATTACTCTTTCCCTTTGGAATGTTATTCCTACTATGACTAAAGTAGCTTCCAAATGAGCTTCAAAAAAAGTATGATCCATAGGCAAGACAAAACCGGAAAAAAGGTTTTGCAACTCTGTGACAAAGAATTACCAACAATATGTGAATATCAACAATATGCACCCATAAGGTAAACCCCAAATGCTTTAAAATAAAAATGGTCCAAAAAGGAGCGGTCTATTTAAAAAGAAGGAATAAAAATGTCCATGGAATGCCATTTTTCACCTATGAAGTTTTTTTAAAAAGAATAAAAAATGTCCACCGTCAGCCAGATTTAGAGATTACAGGGGAGAAAGTAAGTTGATCAATTTTTCTGATAATTAATCATAAAGTAATAATTGGAAAAGCACACCAAGATGAGTTTAATAGTTCTTCTTTGCAGCATATATAACTTGCATAATTTTTCTAAAACTGGGAGAGACTCACCCCAGCATCATCTTGCATTTATCTCTCATAGCACTAACACACTAGATTTTTTAAAATATTTTTTACTTTATTTATTGTAATTGGATTACTTGACAATATTGTGATGGTTTTTGCCCTGCATCAGCATGAATTCGTCACAGGCATACATGTGTCCCCTCCATCCTGAAACCCCCTCCTACCTCTCTCTCTACTCTATCCCGCTAGGTTGTTCCAGAGCACCGGCTTTGGGTGCCCCGTTTCAAGCATCAAACTCACACTGGTTATCTATTCTACATAAGGTAATGTATACGTTTCAATGCTGTTCTCTCAAGTCATCCCACCCTCTCTTTCTCCCACTGAGTCCAAAAGTCTGTTCTTTACACCTGTGTCTCCTTTGCTGCCCTGTACACAGGATCATCAGTACCATCTTTAGATTCCATATATACGTGTTAATGTACAGTATTTGTCTTTCTCTTTCTGACTGACTTCACTCTGTATAATAGACTAGGGGTTTATCCACCTCTTTAGAACTGACTCAAATGCATTCCTTTTTGCAGCTGAGTAATATTCTGTTGAGCACTAATACATTAGCTTTTAATTGTCCATATACTTACTGTTTCCTCTGCCTGAGCTAGGAGCTGCCTGAGAGCGGATAGGAAATATGCCCTAAATGTCTCTGTGGACCCAGAACTGACACAAGGCTTGACATAAAATGGTCTTAAGTGGATGCTTGAACAAGACTCAGAGAGCATCCATTTCCTTATCCATAAAATGAGTGTAATCACAGGGCCTTGCCTGCAGGACTGTTGGGGAGAACACAGGAGAAGTGGGCCTGTAAGTGTTTTATAAACTGCTAAGCAGTGTGTACTCTTGCCTGGAAAATCCCATGGATAGAAGAGCCTGGTAGGCTGTAGTCCATGGGGTCGCTAAGGGTCAAACACGACTGAGCGACGACTTCCCTTTCACTTTTCACTTTCATGCATTGGAGAAGGAAATGGCAACCCACTCTAGTGTTCTTGCCTGGAGAATCCCAGGGACGGGGGAGCCTGGTGGGCTTCTGTCTATGGGGTCGGACACAGAGTTGGACACGACTGAAGTGACTTAGCAGCAGCAGCAAGCAGTGTGTACTTAACAACAGAGCATTATCAATGATGATCGTATCACCTTCAACCTCCTACACCACCTTCTCCAGAAAACTGAGGTCCCTAAGAAGATGGAAGGCCTGTCAGCTGAGCTCTGAATTCTCTCCTCATCATCTACTAGCCTGGATACCTTCCTACTTCAGGAAACCCTCCTGCTTACTGTCCGACCTAACCCTTCCTCTGTCTCCTAGAACCTACACCCTGGTGGTATTTTAGAAAAATATTTTATCTATTTTGTCTGAGTATTAAAATAGTATTATGGTTGGTATACATGAGTGCTAAGTTGCTTCAGTTGTGTCCAACTCTTTGCAACCAACCCTATGTACGGACTGTAACCTGCCAGGCTCCTCTGTCCATGGGATTTCCCAGACAAGAATACTGGAGTGGATTGCCATTTCCTCCTCCAGGGGATCTTCCCAACCCAGGGATTGAACCCAGGTCTCTTACATCTCCTGCAATGACAGGCAGGTTCATTACCACTAGCACCACCCAGGAAGCCAGCCCATGGTTGGTAGAGAAAATACTAAAAAATAAATCAAAAATATCTACAACCTTACAAACTCACTATAGCACCTATTAACAAATCTTATTTCCTTCAAATCTTTCTCAGACTGAAGTCTGAAGTTGCTTAGTTGTGTCTGACTCTTTGCGACCCCATGGACTGTAGCCTATCAGGCTCCTCCGTCCATGGGATTTTCCAGGCAAGAGTGCTGGAGTGGATTGCCATTTCCTTCTTCAGGGGATCGTCCCAACCCAGGAATTGAACCTGGGTCTCCCACACTGCAGGCAGATGCTTTACCGTCTGAGCCACCAGGGAAGCCCTTTCAAATCTCTACACATACATATTTAAAATAAAATTGACAGATCAACATGTATATAGTCATCTGATTTATTACAAAGGTGCCACTGTAAATAAGGGGGAAAGATGGTCTTTTTTTTTATTTTATTTATTCTTTTTTTTTTGCCACCTTACACAGCATGTGGAATCTTAGTTCTTCAACCAGAAATAGAACCCACACCCTCAGGATTGGAAGCACAGAGTTTCAACCACTGGACCACCAGGGCAGTCCCAGAGATGATCTTTTTAATAAATGGTGCTAGATCAACTGCCTATCTACACATTGAAATAGATTTTTTTTTCTCCTTCTCTTATACCATTGAGAGGAATAGCTTAGGATGAATCTGAGACCTAAATGTAAAAAATTAAACGTGAAACTTCTAAAAGAAAGTTCTTCATGACTTTGAATTAGGCCAAAAATTTTAAGACACAAAAAGTATAAATGATAGAAAAAGATTGTTAAATTCAACTTCGTTAAAATAAAGAACTTTCATCCATTAAAAGATGCATTTAAGAGAGTGAAAAATCAGACCATAGACTGGGAGAAAATATTTACAATACATATATACAAAGCAAGGGTGTTATTCAGAATTTATCAAGAACATCTATGTTAAGAGAAAGATAAACAACCCAACTTTTTTTTTCTGTTTTAATGGGCAGACTTGAATGAGTACTACATAAGAAAGGATAACTAGCCAGGAAGCAAATTGAAAAGGTGCTAACCCTCATTAGTTATCACAAAATGCAAGTTGAAACCACAATGAGTTAGCACCACTTCAGCTAGAATGGCTGAAATTAACATAACATGTGTTAGCGAAGATGGGACTTCCTCAATCTCTCATAAATTGCTGATGGGAATGTAAGTTTCTATAACCACTTTGGGAAAGTGTTTGGCTCTATGTTCTAACATTGAATATACTTGTATAGGGGTTTACCTGGTGGCTCAGGTAAGATCTTTCCTGAGTTGGAAAGATCCCCCTGGAGAAGGGAATGGCAACCCATTCCAGTATTCTTTCCTGGAGAATTCCATGGACAGAGGAACCTTGTGGGCTACAGTCTACGGGATCACAAAAAGTCGGACCCGACTGAGCGACTAACACACTATACTTATATAACCTGTGATCCACAATTCCACTCTTAACTACATACCCAACAGAAGGGAGTGCTCACACCTGACAAAGACATGTACAAAAATGTTCATAGCAGCTTAACATGGCCAAGAACAAGGAAGAGAAAAGCCTACCAACAGTACAATGGATAAACTGAGAATATTCATACAGTAGCCTACTATACAGAAATAAAAAGGCAGAAATTAGTATCATGTGTGAAAAAACACAGTGACTCGGATATCCATGAACTGATGAGCGGATGAGCAGAACCGTGGTATATTCCTACAGTGGCATATTACTCAGCAACAAAAAGGAATGACACACAAACACATGCTACAAGATAGACAAACCTTAACAACATTATGCTAAGTAAAAGAAGCCAGTCACAAAAGACCACATAGTGTATAATTGCATGTGTGTAAAATGTCTAGAATAGGCAAATCTTTAGCGATAGAAGATAGACTAATGGTTGCCACAGGCTGAGGAAAGAAAACAATAGGAATTTACTGCTAATGGATATGATGAGGGTTTGGTTTTTTTTTTGAGACAATGAAAATATTCTGAAATAAGATAGTGGGGGTGGTTGCACAACTCTCTGATACACTAAATTGAGAAATTAGACAAATTGAGAAAGTAGCATGGAAACATGTATATTACCATATGTAAAATGGATAGCCAGTGGAAATTTGCTGTATGATGCAGAGAGCTGTCAGGTGCTCTGTGACAAACTAGAGATATGGGATGGGGTGGAAGGTGGGAGGGAGGTTCAAGAGGGAGGGGACATATGTATTCCTATGATTGATTCATGTTGATGTATGGCAGAGACCAACACAGTATTGTAAAGCAATTATCCTCCAATTAAAAATAAATTTTAAAAAAAGAGAAAACAACTGAATTTCTTTCTTTAAAAGGATGAACTTTATGGTATATAACTTATATCTTAAGCTGTTATTATTTTTTTTAATGAATGACTTTCACAGACACACTGCTAAGTGAGAGTTTAGACACACACACACAAGTAGATATTGTATGATTCCATTTTTGTGAAGTTCTATAACAGGCAAAATCAAACTCTAGTAAAATAAGCCAGAATAGAGGTTTTCTCTGAAGAGAGTTAGTGAATGGGAGAGGAACCAAAGGAAACTTCTGGAGTACTGGAATGTTCTGTGTCTCAATCTGGTTGGTAGTTCCAACTGGGTCTCCGCATGTAAAATTCATCGATTTGTATACTTAAGACTTCTGTGCTGTGCTGACGCTAAGTGTGTATTTCAATAAAAACGGAAGATAATAAAGTAAAACTGAAGCAAACGATAAGCAATGGGCAAAGATGGATAAAAGGTTTATGGGAGTCCTTTGTCCTAGTACCACAAATTTCTTTAAGTTTGTGACTATATAAAATTAAAAGTTACAAATAACATGAAAGTGAAAGGCACTCTGCTGCTGCTGCTGCTGCTAAGTCACTTCAGTCGTGTCCAACTCTGTGTGACCCCATAGACGGCAGCCCACCAGGCTCCCCCGTCCTGGGGATTCTCCAAGCAAGAACACTGGAGTGGGTTGCCATTTCCTTCTCCAATGCATGAAAGTGAAAAGTAAAAGTGAAGTCACTCAGTCGTGTCCAACTGTTCTCAACCCCATGGACTGCAGCCTACCAGGCTCCCCCGTCCATGGGATTTTCCAGGCAGAGTACTGGAGTGGGGTGCCATTGCCTTCTCCAGAAAGGCACTCAGTCATCTCCAACTCTTTGTGACTCCATAGACCTTACAGTCCATGGAATTCTCCAGGCCAGAATACTGGAGTGGGTAGCCTTTCCCTTCTCCAGGGGATCTTCCCAACCCAGGGATCGAACCCAGGTTTCCCACATTGCAAGTGGATTCTTTACCAGCTAAGACACAAGGGAAGCCCAAGAATACAGGAGTGGGTAGCCTATCCTTTCTCCAGTGGATCTTCCTGACCCAGGAATCGAATCAGGGTCTCCTGCATTGCAGGTGGATTCTTTACCGACTGAGCTATCAGGGAAGCCCTGATAACATATAACATAAATAACATGTATATGTTATTTGTATTAACAATAACAACTGATAACAAATAACATAAAGAAATACAATTCAAGTCATACTGTATACATACTTTATGTTCCTGCTAATTCTTTTTCTCTTCAACGTCTTGGCAGCTCATCTGCCTATAACCATACTTGGGGATTTCTCTGTCTTAAAAACAAACCAGAAAAAGGATTACTATCCAAAATATTCAAAGAATTCTTAAAACTCAACAAGAAGAAAACAAACCACGATTAAAAAAAAAAAAAAAAAAAGACAAAAAAACCTTAACAGAAAAATGATATACAGAGGGCAAATAAGCATATGAAAAGATGTTCGCATCATATATCATGAGAAAAAAGCAAATGGAAACAATGAGCCTCGACTACACACCTGTTAGAATGGCCAGAATCTGGAACATTGATAACACCAAATGCAGGTGAGGATCTGGAGCAACTGGAACTCTTATTGATTGCTGGTGGGCATGCAAAGCCACTTTGGAAGCCAGTGTTGTGGTTTCTAACAAAACTCAACAAACTCTTAGCATCAGTTCAGTTCAGTCGCTCAGTCGTGTCCGACTCTTTGCGACCCCATGAATCGCAGCACCATACTGCTACTGCTACTGCTAAGTCGCTTCAGTCGTGTCCGACTCTGTGCGACCCCATAGATGGCAGCCCGACAGGCTCCCCCATCCCTGGGATTCTCCACGCAAGAACACTGGAGTGGGTTGCCATTTCCTTCTCCAATGCATGAAAGTGAAAAGTGAAAATGAAGTCGCTCAGTCGTGTCTGACTCCCAGCGACCCCATGGACTGCAGCCCACCAGGCTCCTCCATCCATAGGGTTTTCCAGGCAAGAGTACTGGAGTGGGGTGCCATTGCCCATATCATCCAGCAATTCTTCTCCTTAGTGTTTATCCGGAGGAGTTGAAAACATGTACACCTCCAAACCTGCACATAGATGTTTCCAGTTGTTTTATTCATAATTGCCCAAACCTGGAAGCAACAAGATGTCCTTCTCTGGGCAAATGGATAAATAAACTGCTCCACATCCTGACAATGAAATATTAGTGCTAAAAAAATATGAACTCTGGAGATATGAAAAGACATGGAGGAAGCTTAAACATATTGTTAACTGAAAGACTCAATATGAAAAAAACTGCCCGTTAATATGATTCCAACTATATGACATTCTGAAAAACAGCAAAACTATGGGGAAAAAAGATGAGTAGTTTTTGAGGGGTTGTAGAAGGGGAGGACCAAACAGGCAGAGCACCGAGAGTTTTTAGAGCAGTGAAAATATTCTAGCGACCTCGCTGGTGGTCCAGTGGTTGAGAATCCACCTTCCAATGCAGGGAACAGGGATTCAAACCTGGTGAGGGAACTAAGATTTCATATGCCTCCAGGTAACTAAGTCCATGCACCATAATTAGAGAGACCCTCCTGCCGCAACTAGCGAGCCCACATGCTCTAGAGTCCTTGCTTCACAATAAGAGAAGTCCACAGGCCACAACTAGAGAAAGTCTGTGAGCCACAAGGAAGACCCAACACAGCCAAAAAATTTAAGTTTAAATTAAAAAGTTTTTTAATTAAAAAAAAATACTCTCATGAGTGATGTATTCCACATTCTCCCCTAGATCTCATCAGCAGATTTATCCAGAAAGTGAGCCTTAACTCACAGCATCTGCATCAGGCCCTCAGATACCGCACCTTGCTCTCACTCATCCTCTCTCTGAATCTGCTCTTCAGATGTCCACAAGCCCAAAGCCTCACTGAGGTCTTGCCTTCCTAGATGGCATTTGAATCTGCTCAACATCCCTTCCTCCCAACACAGACTTTCTAGAAACTCCCGAGAAGGGCTGGTTGCTTTCCCTGTTCTCCCTTCCATGATTGCTTCCCGGTCCAGGGTGGACACACAGCTGGAATGCACCGGTTTGGGCTATAACTGTTTGTGGAAGGTGGTGTTTCTTTCAACTGGCTGGCACCTGGTTTATATTGATCCTTCCGTATTTTTAATAGCACCTCTGTCAGAGGCTCCCATTTACTGACTGATTACCATGTGGCAGGCATGGTGCCAAGTGCTTTGGTTAAACATCTCATTTAATCCTCACAAGGACACTAGGAGGTTAGAGATGAATATTGTCCCCATTTTACAGATGAGGAAGCAGAGGCTTAGAGAACTTAGGTTGCCTTGCTAAGTTCACACAGTGCTGGGGCCAGAGTTCAGCCCATGTCCGTGGAGCTTCAGAGCCCGAGTGCTACATAGTGCTACACAGAGGTGCCCAGTGTTTTCAGCTCTCTTCTCCCTTCTTCTCCTCCCTCCTAGATCTGGCTTCTGACCTACTCCCCCACTTTCAAATATTATATTCACGTGTGGTGGTTTAGTTGCTAAATCATGCCTGACTCTTGCGACCTCATGGACCGTAGCTTGCCAGGCTCCTCTGTCCAGGGGATTCTCCAGGTAAAAATACTGGAGTATATTCATGTGAGTGACTTTCAAATCCGTATCTCCAACCCCAGCCTTTTCCTGATGGTCAGTCTTTCTTTTTTTTTTCCAATTTGTTTTTATTGTGGTTAAAATACATACATAACATAATATGTGCCATCTTAATCATGCTTGAGTGTATGGTTCAGTGGCATAAAGAACATGTACTGTTGCGCAACCATCACCACTATACCGCTCCAAAATCCTTTTCATCTTGCAAAGCTGAAACTCTATAGCCACTCAACAAACAGTACCCTCCCCCATCCACCTTTCCTGCTCCACCCCACCTCCTGGAAAACCACAGGGCCACTTTCTGTCTCTATGAGCTTGACTATTTTAGGTCCTTCTCGGATGTAAGTGGACTCAAACAGCATTTGTCTTTTTTTCACTTAGCATAATGTCATCAACTTTCATCCATTTCCTTCTTAATGCTGAATAAGATTCTGCTGTATGTACATACCACATTTTGCTTATTCTTTCATCCATTGTTGAATACTTGGGGTGCTTCCACATTTTAGTTATTGTGTCTAATACTCCTATGAACATAGATGCACAAACATCTCTTCTGTTTTCAGTTTTGGGGAGTATAAGCTCAGAGTATAATCACTGGATCATAAAATGTAATTCTATTTTTAATTTTTTAGGAATATCATACTGTTTCACAGCAGCTATATTTCACCTTCTTACCAACTGTGCGCAAGGTTTCCAGTTTTGTCCACATCCCTTCTTCTGTTTATTTATCATAATAAAAAATATTGTTAACAAAGAAGATACATACAACAGGAAAATAGGTGAAAAGCTTTTGGTTTTGGATAGTAGCCATTTTAATGGATATAAAGTGATATCTCGTTGTGGTTTTGATTTGCATTTCCGTGATGATTAGTGGTGTCGAGAATCTTTTCACGTATGTATCGGCCATTTGTATGTCTTCTTTGGAGAAATGTCTATTCAAGTCCTTTGCCCATTTTGGAATCATATTGTTTGGGAATTTTTGTTGATGAACTTCAGGAGTTCTCTGTATATTCTGGATATTAATCCCTTATCAGATGTATGATTTGCAAGTACTTCCCTTTAGTCTCTGGGTTATTATTTTACCCTGTTGATATTGTTTTCTGATGCACAAATTTTTTTTTTATGAAGTGCAATTTGCCTATTTTTTTCTTTTGTTGCATATGCCCTTCAGTCTTTTTTTAAAAAAACCCATATAATATTTTATGCTAAAATAATACATCTTAGACTAAACAGAATATCTTTGGAAGGATATACAAGAAGTAAGTAACACTGGCTATTCTTAGAAGAACTGGGTGATGGGAAAATAAGTGGGAGAATTTTCACTGAAGAAAAAAACCTTTCTCTCTCTTAAATTTATACTCATATAAATGCATTACCTATTTAAATAAAAATCAAATTTAAATATAAAAAGATATGCTACAAATTAAAATATAGATATAAAATAATACATTCTCATTTTTTTAACCTAGAAAAAAAATTTAAGCACTTTTAAAAAAACGTGTAAATCACCTGCAGTTTTATTACCCAAGATTCTCAGTGCGTTTCCCTATTGTTCAGTTGTCTAATGATTTGATTCTTGCCAAACCTGTCTGCAAGCCTGACTCCCAACTCTGCTCACATTCCCAGCTTCTCAATTCCAACCAGACTCAACCTAGAGGCCCCTCCTTACTCCTCCGTCAGTTTTCTCCCCTAACTCCTAGGAGACTTCACTCCTCACTTTCCTCACCCTCACAGCCTCCTCATCCAGCCTTCCTTTCCTTCTCCTCAGCATCTCCTTACCTGGAAAATCCCGTGGACAGAGGAGCCTGGTAGGCTGCAGTCCATGGGGTCTCAAAGAGTCAGACAAGACTG
The DNA here is from genome assembly GCF_023091745.1 of Budorcas taxicolor. Taxonomy (NCBI): domain Eukaryota; kingdom Metazoa; phylum Chordata; class Mammalia; order Artiodactyla; family Bovidae; genus Budorcas; species Budorcas taxicolor. The sequence continues at coordinate 118,583,972 of NC_068914.1, forward strand.
AATGACTTCACTTTCACTTTTCACTTTCATTCACTGGGGAAGGAAATGGCAACCCACTCCAGTGTTCTTGCCTGGAGAATCCCAGGGACGGCGCAACCTGGTGGGCTGCCGTCTAAGGGGTCGCACAGAGTCGGACACGACTGAAGTGACTTAGCAGCAGCAGCAGCAGCATCTCCTTGCACTCTGGCACTTTCCCTCCCCTCCTCCTCTCCAGACCATGACCTGAGCTTCCCAGCAGGGCCCTCCCCCACTGCCTCTTCCCACTTCCACTGGTACTTTCCCCTATCCCAAGATCAGTGTCCTGAAGCCCAGCTTGTTGTTGTTGTTTAGTTGGTAAGTCATGTCCAACTCTGAGACCCTATGGACTGTAGCTTACCAGGCTTCTCTGTCCATGTGATTTCCCAGGCAAGAATACTGGAGTGGGTTGCTACTTCCTTCTCCAGGAGAATCTTCCCAACTCAGGGCTTGAACCCACATCTCCTGCTTAGCAGGCGAATTCTTTACCAGTGTGCCACCAGTGAATCCCAGCTTAGCACAAACTTACTATCATGTGCCAGGCATGGAGTTATGCACTTGGCACATTGCCTTATTAAATCCTCATCTCAGTCTTTTCATGTGGGTACTATTATTCTCCCCCATCTCACAGATGAGGAAACTGAGGCTCAGGGGAGTTAAATAATTTGCCCAAGACTAGATCTCTCAGATCATGATAACAACATTATGATTATCATTTGTTCATTACTCTCAACAACCCAATTATCATTACTTTTTCTGAAGCACGGAACATTAAGTAACTTGATCAAGGTTATTCAGCTAGTAGGTAGAAAGGCTGAGATTTGAACCTAGATATTGGGAAGATCCTCTGGAGAAAGAAATGGCAACCCAGTCCAGTATTCTTGCCTGGGAAATTCCATGGACAAGAGGAGCCTGGTGGGCTACAGTCCATGGGGTCACAAAGAGTCGGACAGGACAAAGCACGCACGCAGTTCTATCACTTATCTCATTGCACAAAATCCAAAACCTCTCACCTTGATGCTCTGCCATTCGTAGACACCACCCTGGACCTCAAAGAGCCTGGGGTACATCTTGCTATTCTCCTGCCAAAAATCATTTCAGCACTTTCCTTGTGAAGCCCAAACTCCTAGCCTGGTATCCTGAGAAGTAGAAGTGTTAGTCCATCAGTCATGTCCAACTCTTTGCAGCCCCATGGAATGTAGCCCACCAGGCTCCTCTGTCCATGGAATTTCCCAGGCAAGAATACTGGAGTGGGTAGCCACTCCCTTCTCCAGGAGATCTTCCCAACCCAAGGATCAAACTTGGGTATCCTGCCTTGTAGGCAGATTCTTCACTGCCTCAGCCAATGGAGAAGCCTGATATCCTGGGCTAAGGGCAATTATCTCTAACTACTTGATAAGACCTATCACCTCCTGGCCTTCTGCAGGGACTTACAACAGAAGCAGCAGCTCACTGAACCTGCCCATTCTCCGAATCCACCATGGTCACACCACTGCTTTCATACTTTCTCCAACAGTTCTGCCCACTGACCACTGCCCATCCGTCCAGACCCCAGCCTCACTCTAGAAAATAGCCTCTCCGTCTGCCTCACCTATAGCGTCCTCTGACGGCACTTCTCCCCCTCTGTCGTGTGCCTGTTTTTTGCTGCCTGGATCACAATTCAGACTCTGCCACCTACTGTGCTTCAGTATCTTTGTTTGGAAAATGAGGAGGGTGATAGTCCTCTCATCGTCATCAAGTTGTTGTGAGGATGAAGTGACGTCATCTATGTCAAACACCAAGAGTTGGCCCAGAGTAAGGGCCAAAGAGTGTTTGCTGGGATTTGGCATTGAACAATCTGCAGTCTCTGCTCTGATGATGCCTTCACAGGTGCTAACAGAATAACCTAGTGAGGGCTGCAAAGAATAAATGCTGTAGGGATGCTGTGGGTGCAGAAGGGGGGGTGGGCATTTAGGGGAAGAGGGAGGAGAAGCTTATTCCAGACCAGACAACGGGGTACAAGGTCCAGTGAGGAGAAGAGAGACTGTGCAGGACTCAGCAGCTCGCTGTTCAGGTGGGAAGTATCAAGGAGGCAGGACGGGTAGGAAGGGGCAAGGACCTGCCGCAGAAACTGGGGCCCTCAGACCAACAGCCTGGCGGCACCAGCCTCACCTGGGAGCTGGTTAGAAATGCTGGGTCTTAGGATCCAACCCAGACCCACAGAATCCAAATCTGCTTGTTAACAAGCCCCCCAAATAGTTTGCATTGTCTTTAAATGGGGCAAACCCTGGCCTTAATCTGGTGTCCTGTGGTACTACTAAGGAGCTTTCACACCATTGCACGTTGGAATTCCTGGGGAGATTTTCCTTAACTTAGTATCTCAGGCAATGGGTCCTGAGTACCCTTATTTTATAAATGTGTTATTCATTCAACAAATGACTACTGGGCACAGGACCATGCCTTCTCTCTCCCTGGAATGGCACACAGGGCCTCTCTTTTAGCATGCACTCAACAAACATCATCCCCTGAAGAAGGAAATGGCAACCCATTTCAGTATTCTTGCCTGGAAAGTCTCATGGACAGAGGAGTCTGGCAGGCTACAGTTCACGGGGTTGCAAAGAGTCGGACGCGACTGAGCACAACACACATCATGCCAGTAATCTAGGCCTGGGCTCCCTTGCCCAACTTACGCTTTCTGTCTAGGGCCATCCAGGTCTCCCTGTCATCAAAGATCTACACTTTCCCCCACCTTCCTCTTGAACCTCTGAGTGGGCTGACTCCTTCAGATCCTCCCACTCTGGTATGGAGATCCTCCCTTGTGCTCCTGTAGCACGCTGAGCTTGTTTCTGTCATAGCATCCCTGTGTTGTCAGCCTGCCTGCCTCCAGTCATGGAGCCAGGAGCTTCCTATGCACAGATCAGTGCTCTGTTTGTGCCTGTATCCCCAGGACCTGGCACGGCTAAATGTTTGTAGGGTGAATGAACAAACAAATAATCTAATAAAAATTAAAATAGACACACTACTATATACGCGTAAATAGCCAACAAGGACCTACTGTATAGCACAGAGTACTTTATTCAATATCTTGTAATAACCTATAATGGAAAAGAATCTGAAAAAGAATATATATATATGTATATGTATAACTGAATCACTTTTCTGTATACCTGAAACTAACACAAATTGTAATTGACTATATTTCAATAAAAAAAGAAAAGGAATAGATGTGAAAGCACAACACCAATCCAATGCTAGATAATACAATTATTTATTTGTGTTTGTCCCAGGGTGTTTTTCCACAGATGGGTGCTAGAGAATAAATAACTATGCTTTCTGTTTTTCTTAAGAGCTTTCCTGAGATATAATTTGCATACCTTTCACCCATGTAAAGTGTACAATTCAGTGGTTTTGAATCTAGTCACAGAGTTATGCAACCATCAACACTGTTTAATTGGAGAACATTTTCATCACTCCAAAGAAACCCCATATCTGTTAGCAGTCACTCCCCATTTCCCCCCAACTTCCTCCTCCTGCCTGAGGCAACCACCAGTCTACTGCCTGTCTCTAGAGACGTGCCTTTTATGGACATTTCATGTAAACAGAATATATAATATGCAGTCCTCTGCATCTGGTTCCTTTCACCAAGCATGAGTATTCCAGGTCCATTTATGTGGTGCTTGTATTAGTACTTCATTCCTTTTATTGCTGAGTCATCTTCCTGTGTGTAGGCTTCCCTGGTGGCTCAGATGGTAAAGAATCCACTTGCAAGGCGGGAGACCTGGGTTCGATCCCTGGGTTGGGAAGACCCCCTGGAGGAGGGCATGGCAATGCACTCCAATACACTTGCCTGGAGAATCCCCATAGACAGAGGAGTCTGGTGGGCTACAGCCCATGGGGTTGCAAAGAGTTGGACACAATAGCTGACTAAGCACAGCACAGCGTCCCCTTGTATGGATATACCATATTCTGTGTATCCGCTCATCAGATGACAATAATCAACTTTCCTGTAGGTTTATAACATTTAGCTTTTGCAACTGCATTCTCATCCCCCCTCAATTCATCTTGATATTTACTGTTTGAGGAAGGTTGTGTTTATCCCAGGTGGTTCAGTGGTAAAGAATCCACCTGCCAATGCAGAAAACACAAGAGACTTGAGTTCAATCACTGGATTGGGAAGATCCCCTGGGGTAGGAAATGGCAACCCACTCCAGTATTCTTGCTTGGAAATTTCCATGGACAGAGGAGCCTATAGTCCATGGTGGGCTATAGTCCATGGAGTCGCAAAGAGTCAGATTTGACTGAGCATGCAAGCTGAGGCAAACTGAGGCTAGAATGAGCAGGTATGACTTGCCAGATATCACAGGCAATTAAAAGGCACAGTTATAATCTGAAGCCCTTTCCTCTGTGCTGTTCTGCCTCCCTCCTCAGTCCATTTTCTGTCACAAGCCCCTTTTCCCTTTATATTAATGACTCTGCTCCTCATGGCATCCACAATGCCCCAGGCTACTGTGCCTTGGATACACAGAGGTTCGGATGTGTGCTCAGAGAGGGCATTAAGTCTGTATCTGATCTGGATTTATAAGCCAAACGTTTGCCGTCCTTCTAGCCTCTGTGTAGATGGGCTGCTTCTGGGTCCTGGGTGTGGGAGCGGGGGTAGCCCAGAGGAGACAGAGTTTCAGGAGGATATGACCCCACCATCCACTCTCCAGAAAGAGGCCTCCCCCACCTGCTCCAGTGCCACCCAGATCTTCCTGTGGCCACTTCCTTCTGCCTGCCGTACCCCTTCCTCTCTAACCACAGAGAACATTAACACACCTCTTGATAACACTGGTCACATTGTCACACAATTCTTTATTTGTCTGCTCCTCCAAACCTGGGAGCACAGGTCTGAAAATCACCTTAGTGTCACAGCAGCTGGCACTTATTAGGATCTGGGTCAATGTTGGTAGAATGAATGGGTCTTCCTTTTTTTCTCTCTCTCTCTTTTTTGGCTGCTCTGAGTCTTCTTTGCTGCACAAGGGATTTCTCTAGTTGCAGTGAGAGGGGGCTACTTTTCATTGCTGTGTTCAGGCTTCTCATTGCAGTGGCTTCTCTTTTTGTGGAGCAGGGCATTCGAGCTTCAGTAGTTGCAGCACGCAGGTTCCATAGTTGCGACTTGAGGGTTCTAGAGTGTGGGCCCAGTAATTGTGGTACATGGGCTTGGTTGCTCTACGGCATGGGGGTTCTTCTCGGACCAGGGATTGAACCTGTGTCCCCTGCCTCAGCAGGTGGATTCTTATCCACTGCGCCACCAGGGAAGTCCCACTCTTCCCTGTTTTAATAATGGTGCCTATTGGGAATTCTGGGCAGTTCAGTGGTTAGGACTCAGCACTTTCACTGCTGAGGGCCAAGTTTCAATCCCTGGTCAGGGAACTAAGATTCTGCAAGTCATGTGGCATAGCTAATAAAACATGAATTACTTAATTTAAAAAAAGTATCTATCATCTATTACATGCACCATAAGACATTTATCCTGACAACAACCCTCGGATATGGTGTCTTATCTCCTTTTCACAGAGGTAGTGGTGACTCAGAAAGGTAAAGTTTACAAGCCCAAGGCCTCATAGACAATAAGAAACAAAGCAGAGATTTAAATCTACACCTATTTGTCTTGCAATATGCTGCTTTTACCACCAGTGGACCCCTCTTGCAGCAAGTGTGAATTTAGAATCAGGATTTTGGAAGTGAATAATATATAAATTTTTTAAAAAAAGACAAATTTCAACATGAATCAACTATACCTCAATTAGAAAATAAAATATGCATCACATTAAAAAATAAATAAGTAAATAAAGCACAAGGTTGCCCATAGCTTTGCAAACTCTTGCCTGTAATCTCTACTATTAGATCTCACTTCTGGTCTCAAGAGAGAAAAACAGCTCAGAGAGGTTAAGAGACTTCCAAAAACACACAGCTCGGTAGGAAGACCAGCCTTCAAGTCCAAGCCTGCTTGTGTCCAAGGGCAAACTTGCATCAGCACAGCACAACTGTCAGGTGATTATTCCACACTGCATTGCCCAAGTGAGTCTCAGTTTTCACTGAGAAGCTTTACAAGGAAATAAGTGAATGTAAATATTGGAGAAATTGGTACCCTGATGCCTCCCTGGGGGGATTGTAAAATGGTGCAGCCACTTTGGAAAACAATATGGCAAGTGCCTCAAAGTACGAATCATGGAGTTACCAGCTGACCTAGAAATCCCACCCCTAAGCAGATGACACCACCCTTATGGCAGAAAGTGAACAGGAACTAAAAAGCCTCTTGATGAAAGTGAAAGTGGAGAGTGAAAAAGTTGGCTTAAAGCTCAACATTCAGAAAACGAAGATTATGGCATCTGGTCCCATCACTTCATGGGAAATAGATGGGGAAACAGTGGAAACAGTGTCAGACTTTATTTTGGGGGGCTCCAAAATCACTGCAGATGGTGACTGCAGCCATGAAATTAAAAGATGCTTACTCCTTGGAAGAAAAGTTATGACCAACCTAGATAGCATACTGAAAAGCAGAGACATTACTTTGCCAACAAAGGTCCGTCTAGTCAAGGCTATGGTTTTTCCAGTGGTCATGTATGGATGTGAGAGTTGCACTGTGAAGAAAGCTGAGCGCCAAAGAATTGATGCTTTTGAACTGTGGTCTTGGAGAAGACTCTTGAGAGTCCCTTGGACTGCAAGGAGATCCAACCAGTCCATTCTGAAGGAGATCAGCCCTGGGATTTCTTTGTAAGGAATGATGCTGAAGCTGAAACTCCAGTACTTTGGCCACCTCATGCGAAGAGTCGACTCATTGGAAAAGACTCTGATGCTGGGAGGGACTGGGGGCAGGAGGAAAAGGGGATGACAGAGGATGAGATGGCTGGATGGCATCAATGACTCGATGGACGTGAGTTTGAGTGAACTCCGGGAGTTGGTGATGGACAAGGAGGCCTGGCGTGCTGCGATTCATGGGGTCGCAAAGAGTCGGACACGACTGAGCAACTGAACTGAACTGAAGAGAAATGAAACAACTGTACACAAAAATGTGTACAGGAAATGTGCATGCATGTTCATAGCAGCATGATACATAATAGCCAAGAAAAGGAAGCAATTCAAATGCCCATGAACTGATAAACAGATAAGCAAAATATGGCATTCTGTATAATGGCCTGTTATTTGACAATAAAAACAAATGAAGTTCTGATACATGGTACAACGTGGATGAACCCTGGAAACCTAATGCTATGTGAAGGAAGCCAGACACAAAAGGTTACACATTGTATGATTCCATTTCTGTGAAATGTCCAGAATAGGCAAATCTATGGAGTAGGAAAGTAGATTAGTGGTTGCCGGGGGCTGAGGGGAGGAGGGAAAGGGGTGTGACTGCTCATGGGTACGGGGTTTCTTTGGGGATGACGAAACTGTTCTGGAATTGGTGGTGGTTGCCCAACACTGTGACTACACTAAAAACCACTGAATTGTACACTTTAAAAGGGCGAATTTTATGGTACGTGAATTATATATCTATAAAGTTGCTATAAAAAGAGAAAAAAAATGATCTCTGCCTTTTCCAAGTTTCACGGAAACAGGTATTTGAAGGTGCCCTGGTCCCATACCCATGCTGTGCAGAGCATGGCCTCTGCTCCCTGGCCCAGGATAGTACCCACTGCCAAGCGTGGCCTGTTTGACTCGGTGTGAGGGTGTCTCTGAGCCTCTCTTCCCTTCAAACGTGCACTCTTAACACTGGGCTTTCTCTGTGTGGCAAAGGACTTTACAGTCATAACAGATCCCTTGCTGGGAGGTCAGGCCACGTAGTGTGAAGTCCAAGATGACAAAGTCATGGCAGCTGTCCAGCCCAGCCAGGTAGTGATGGAGTCAGGTGATGTCATAGGATGTCAGCGATTTGGAGCCAATGATTTGACCTCCAGGGTGAAGCAGCTGGGATATAAAGGCCAGCATCCTGGATCTGGCACTTGAATGCCTGGGTTTGAATCTCAGCTCCATCACCTGCTAACTGGGTGGTCTACAGCTGTCTCTTAACCACCTGGAGCCAACATTCACTCACGTAAAAGGATGAGGGGGATGATCCCTAGCTCCGAGGATGCTGAGAGGACCCTGGCTACTCAAAGTGTAAGTCTACTGAAAGCAGCAGCTTTAGTATCCCCTGGGAATTTATTAGAAATGCAGAAGTTCAGGTCCCACCCCGACCTGCTGGATCAGAATCTGCATCCCACCTATGGGATTCAGATACATGGTAAAATCTGAGAAGCACTGGGGAGAATTAAATGAGATTATGCAGGTAAAAACTTGCCACAGTGCCTGGCACACCAGAGGTGCCACACACATGAATTTTGGTGTTTTAGTGTTACTTAGAAAGAGGGCTGGACTGGTCCCAGCTCTGCCACTGCCTCACTGTGTGATCTTAAACTAGTCCCTTGACTATGCTGGGGGTTTGGGGTTTCTATCTCCCATTTATCTAACAAGATGTTATGTGGCTCATCTGATAAAAATGTGTGAGAAGGCGCTTTACAAATGCAAAAGGCCTAAGTGTGGACATGGTTCTCTCGGCCAAAGTGGAGAAACAGTGACTTGCAAGATTCTAGAGATAAGAGAGGGTTTGAAGTAGTGGAGGGGCATCGGGGTCTAAAGACCCTGGCAAGCAAAGAAGAGTGATTGAGGAAGCACTGCTCTTGCCCAAGAGAAGCCCCTGCACCTCAAAGGCTTTTAACCAAAGGAAATGGAGAAAAAAACCACAAAGTGCTTGGGTAAGATAGGGAGGTGCCAGCGAAGGACAATGCAGTGGAGGGTCACAGCTGGTGCCTCCTCGTAAACTGAGGGCAAAGATTCGAGTGACTAGAAGCACCCGTGCAGGGGGCAGATGGCAGTGTCTGGATTTAAGGTGGCCTCCAGGGGCTGGAAATTCCTCCTCTGCTTATAGTCCATAAGCGTCCCATGGCCTTTAGGAGGACAGTAACCACTGATGTTTATACGTCCCACACATTTTCTGAGAACATTTTGTATATTCCCTCCCATGATGCTCTCAAGGGCCCTCTGAGGTGGGTCTCTTTAGATTCCCCACATCACAAATGAGGCCACTGAAGAACAGAGAGACCGAATGACTTGCTCAGTATCACAGAGCTAACAAGTGACGGAGTCAGGCTTCCAGCCCAGGACATCTGACTCTAGGGTTCTAGTTCTTAGTAACCCTTCTCCTGCCCCTGTTTTAAAACTTGATTTTATTTTTTAGAGCATCACTAAGTTCATAGACGGAGAAGACAATGGCACCGCACTCCAGGACTCTTGCCTGGAAAATCCCATGGACAGTGGAGCCTGGTAGGCTGCAGTCCATGGGGTTGCTAAGAGTCGGACACGACTGAGCGACTTCACTTTCACTTTTCACTTTCATGCATTGGAGAAGGCAATGGCAACCCACTCCACTGTTCTTGCCTGGAGAATCCCACAGACGGGGGAGCCTGGTGGGCTGCCGTCCATGGGGTCGCACAGAGTTGGACACGACTGAAGTGACTTAGCAGTAGCAAGTTCATAGACAAGCCAAGGGGAAGCTACAGAGATTTCCCATATACCCTTTGCCCCCATATACGCAGAGCCTCCCCATTATCGACATCCCCCATGAGATTTACTGAGATACTATAGTTTATAAGAAACATGAATTTGGTCATTCAGATAATCAAAATATACTTTTCATGTATATATTTGGCCTTTATCCATAGCTCCTGGCTCACAGCTCTTAAAACCTTTGGAATTTCCTAACAGAGCAGAAAAGTTTTGTCATAACTTTTGGATTCCACTTAAGGATGGGACTGGTTGGAACTTCCCTGGTGTTCCAGTGGCTAAGACTCCACGCTCCCAATGCAAGGGGCCTGGGTTTGACTGCTGGTCAGGGAGGTAGATCCCATGTGCCACAACTAAAGATCAAAGATCGTAAAAGGATGGGACCAGCTGTCAGTGGAATGAACCTTGCAATTAGAGGGGAGGGAGAGGGACTAGAGGTGGAACAAGGCCAGTGAGTTAATCAAGCAGGCTTCTGCAAGGAAGCCTCCATAAAAACCCTGAAGAACAGGGTTCAGAGAGCTTCAGGTTGGGAAACACGCGGAGGGTGATGTGCTCAGAGAAAGCATGGGAATGACACTCCCTTCCCCATATCCAGCCCTATGCATCTCTTCCATCTGGCTGTTCCTGACTTCCATCCTTTTATAACAAATCAGTGATCTAGTGAGTAAATGGGTTTCCTGAGTTTTAAGTTAATTGAGCCTAAGGAGGGGGTCATTGGAACCTCCAGTCTATAGCTAGTTGGTCAGAAGCACAGGCAGCAACCTGGAGTTGTGATTGGTGTTCCAAGTGAGGGAAGGGGATAGTTGTGTAAGACTGAACCCTTAACCTGTGGGATCTGACGCTATCTCCAGGTAGGTAGTGCCAGAATTGGGTTGAATTGTAGGGTATCCAGCTGGTATCCAATGCAGTGCTTATTGATGTGGGGAAATACACATACACACACAGAGGAATTGGTGACTTGAACCCTATTAGTGGTACATTGGTTACAACTGATGAACCCACACTGATACCTTCTAATCACCCAAAACCCATACTTCATTCTTGATCACTTAGGGTTCACTGTTGCTGCTGTACATTCTGTGAGTATGGACAAATGTGTCATGATGTGTATCCTTCATTATAGTATTATGCAGTTTTGTCACTGCCCAAAAACTCCCTGTGCTCCACCAATTCATACCTCTCTGCCCCTATTTTACCCAGGCCTCAGCAACCACTGATCTTTTTACTGTCTCCATAGTTTTGCCTTTTCCAGAATGTTATATAGCTGGAATCATACAGAATGTAGCCTTTTCAGATTGGCTTCTTTTACTTAGTAATAATGCATTTAAGGTTCCTCTGTGTCTTCCCATGGCTTGAGAGCTCATTTCATTCTGGCACTAAATAATATTCCATGGTCTGGAGGTAGCAGTTTATTTATCTGTTCACCTGTTGAAGGACATCATGATTGCATCCAAGTTTCAGAAATTATGAATAGAGCTGCAGTAAACATCTATGAGCAGGTTTTTCTGTAAAAATAATTTTCACTTATATTGCTTTTTAGTCTGGAGATGGGGACAGTGGTTAGAGGCTGGCCTGAGAGTCCCCAACAGAGGGACCAGACGGGGTATGGTCTTCTGGGACCTTCATCATCATCACCATCATGAAGCTGTAATAAGAACGAGGAATCCAGGACTTCTCTGGTGGATAAGAATCTGCCTGTCAAGGCAGGGGACATGGATCTGATCCCTGGTCCAGGAAGATTCCACATGCCACAGAGCAACTAAAGCCCAGGGGCCACAAGCTCTAGGGGCCATGCGCCTACAGCCTATGCTCTGCAATGAGAGAAGCCAGCAACATCAGAGAAGCCCGCACTCCACAGCAAAGACTAGTCCCCACTCACTGCACCTGAAGAAAGGCCACGCACAATCATGAAGACCCAGTGCAACCAATACATAGAAAAAAAAAAAATATATATATATATATACACACACGTGTGTGTGTATAAAGAACTGTGAATCCTGTGACTCCAGCAGTGTTGTTATTAGCATCTGTCCACCATGGAGTTCCTAGGATCCAGGGTCACTGAGCAGCTTCAGGTGTGCTGCTTAACTCATTACGTTCCTACAGTTCAGATGCCGCTGATTTGCACAAGGTTGAGCTTTTATTTTTTACCCCCAGCCCACTATAAGAAATACATTTAATAATACAAACAGCCTCAAATAAGTGAAACAAGTGTCCCCCCAGTACTCTAATATCTTCTAATCTTTCTCATTTTTGAAAATACTAGTCATGACATATTTGTGGAATTCTATTTATGCTGCAGATTCTGGCAAATTACTGAACCTCTGTAAGCCACCTGACATACCTCAAAATGTTGTTGTGAGTAGTAGATGAGATAAGGTATGTGAACAGTTTAACACAGGACCTAGTTTATGGGTTAGGAAGGAAGAAATGGTCCTTATAATACGTCAGCAAGGTGGACGTTATCACTTTACTGATAGGATAGAAAATGAGGCTTAAGGAGATTAAATGGTTCCTAAGGTCTCACAGACAAGAGCCAAAACCAGGACTGAACTCAGATTCAGGCTCTTTTTTCTGCAATTCTAAGCTGCCTTCCTAGAGAAGCTTAATTTGCTGGGTGTGGCTTCCAAAGGTTGTACTACTGGTTACAGCTCAGTCACTCGGGTACAGGCCCAGTTCACCTCTCCTGGAGAATATAAGAAGCTGTTAATCCTCTCCCCTGAGCTCGTGACTGTCTTCTCTCCCCCTGCTCCACTGTCTAGTTTAATATCCATTTGCTGGGCACTGACTGCCTAATAGAGTTCTGCCAAGAGAACGCACTGGTCATAGCAAACACCTCCTTGCAACAACACAAGAGAAGACTCTACACATGGACACCACAAGATGGTCAACACTGAAATTAGATTGATTATATTCTTTGCAGCCAAAGATGGAGAAGCTCTATACAGTCAACAAAAACAAGACCTGGAGCTGACTGTGGCTCAGATCATGAACTCCTTATTGCCAAATTCAGACTCAAATTGAAGAAAGTGGAGAAAACCACTAAACCATTCAGGTATGACCTAAATCAAATCCCTTATGACTATACAGTGGAAGTGAAAAAAAGATTTAAGGGACTAGATCTGATAGACACAGTGCCTGATGAACTATGGACGGAGGTTCATGACATTGTACAGGAGACAGGAATCAAGACCATCCCCAAGAAAAAGAAATGCAAAAAAGTAAAATGGCTGTCTGATGAGGCCTTACAAATAGCTGTGAAAATAAGGGGAGCGAAAAGCAAAGGAGAAAAGGAAAGATATACCCATTTGAATGCAGAGTTCCAAAGAATAGCAAGGAGAGATAAGAAAGCCTTCCTAAGTGATCAGTGCAAAGAAATAGAGGAAAACAACAGACTGGGAAAGACTAGAGATCTCTTCAAGAAAATTAGAGATACCAAGGGAACGTTTCATGCAAAGATGGGCTCGATAAAGGACAGAAATGGTATGGACCTAACAGAAGCAGAAGATATTAAGAACAGGTGGCAAGAATACACAGAACTGTACAAAAAAGATCTTCAAGACCCAGATAATGATGATGGTGTGATCACTCACCTAGAGCCAGACATCCTGGAATGTGAAGTCAAGTGGGCCTTAGGAAGTATCACTATGAACAAAGCTAGTGGCGGTGATGGAATTCCAGTTGAGCTATTTCAAATCCTAAAAGATGATGCTGTGAAAATGCTGCACTCAATATGCCAGCACATTTGGAAAACTCAGCAGTGGCCACAGGACTGGAAAACGTCCGTTTTTATTCCAATGCCAAAGAAAGGCAATGCCAAAGAAGGCTCAAACTACTGCATAGTTGCACTCATCTCACAGAGAAGGCAGTGGCAACCCACTCCAGTACTCTTGCCTGGAAAATTCCATGGATGGAAGAGCCCGGTAGGCTGCAGTCCATGGGGTTGCTAAGAGTTGGACACAACTGAGCAACTTCCCTTTCACTTTTCACTTTCATGCATTGGAGAAGGAAATGGCAACCCACTCCACTGTTCTTGCCTGGAGAATCCCAGGGACGGGAGAGCCTGGTGGGCTGCCACCTATGGGGTTGCACAGATTCAAACACGACTGAAGCGACGCAGCAGCAGCAGCAGCAGCACACGCTAGTAAAGTAATGCTCAAAATTCTCCAAGCCAGGCTTCAGCAGTATGTGAACCGTGAACTTCCAGATGTTCAAGCTGGTTTTAGAAAAGGCAGAGGAACCAGAGATCAAATTGCCAACATGCGTTGGATCATCAAAAAAGCAAGAGAGTTCCAGAAAAACATCTATTTCTGCTCCATTGACTATGCCAAAGCCTTTGACTGTGTGGATCACAATAAACTGTGGAAAATTCTGAAAGAGATGGGAATACCAGAGCACCTGACCTGCCTCTTGATAAACCTGTATGCAGGTCAGGAAGCAACAGTTAGAACTGGACATGGAACTACAGACTGGTTCCAAATAGGAAAAGGAGTACGTCAAGGCTGGATATTGTCACCCTGCTTATTTAACTTATATGCAGAGTACATCATGAGAAATGTTGGGCTGGAAGAAGCACAAGCTGGAATCAAGATTGCTGGGAGAAATATCCATAGCCTCAGATATGCAGATGACACCACCCTTATGGCAGAAAATGAAGAGGAACTAAAAAGCCTCTTGATGAAAGTGAAAGTGGAGAGTGAAAAAGTTGGCTTAAAGCTCAACATGCAGAAAACAAAGATCATGGCATCCAGTCCCATCACTTCATGGGAAATAGATGAGAAACAGTGGAAACAGTGGCTGACTTTGTTTTGGGGGGCTCCAAAATCACTGCAGATGGTGACTGCAGCCATGAAATTAAAAGACGCTTACTTCTTGGAAGGAAAGTTATGACCAACCTGGACAGCACATTAAAAAGCAGAGACATTACTTTGCCAACAAAGGTCCGTCTAGTCAAGGCTATGGTTTTTCCAGTGGTCATGTATGGTTGTGAGAGTTGAACTGTGAAGAAAGCTGAACACCGAAGAATTGATGCTTTTGAAGTGTGGTGTTGGAGAAGACTCTTGAGAGTCCCTTGGACTGCAAGGAGATCCAACCAGTCCATCTGAAAGGAGATATGTCCTGGGTGTTCACTGGAAGGACTGATGCTGAGGCTGAAACTCCAGTACTTTGGCCATCTCATGGGAAGAGTTGACTCATTGGGAAAGACCCTGATGCTGGGAAGGATTGGGGGCAGAAGGAGAAGTGGACAACAGAGGATAAAATGGCTGGATGGCATCACTGACTCGATTGACATGAGCTTGGGTAAACTCCGGGAGTTGGTGATGGACAGGGAGGCCTGGCGTGCTGCAATTCATGGGGTCGCAAAGAGTTGGACATGACTGAGCGACTGAACTGAACTGATTGGTCACATGGCCATTCCCTCTCTTAGTCTGGAATACTACCGATACTGCCCTCCCTACCTCATTCAAGTCACCCCTAATATGTCAACTCCATACTATTATCCCTAGACCCCAAATCTGAATGAGAACAAACACCCCCTCTCCAGGACCATCTCTTTCTCCTGCTTTAGCTTCTTTCATGTGTGTGTTTTGGCCTGACAAGTTATACGCTATCCTGGTTTATCCATTAACTCTTGTCTTTGCTAAAACATAAACTCCAGGATAGTAGGAACTATTAGAGTTGGATCTCTGCTCTGTCTCTAGTGCTTAGAACAGTAACTGGCACAGAGGAGATACTCAATAAATGTCGAATCAGTCAATGACTTTGGACTCAGACTGCAGAGGTGGGCTTATAAACTAATGCAGACCATAGCGAGCCATTTTGGTGGACATTCTAACAAATGGACTCAGACACGTACAAAAGGAGCTCCCTGGAAGCACAAAGGAGGCAGGGATCAATTCTGCTTATGGATCAGGGAGGAGGAGGTCTCTGAGTGATCCCTGAAGGTGGGTGGAACTGCAAAGAAGGAGACAGCATCCTACGTGGAGGAAAAGGCAAGAGGGAAGATGCAGGGGCAGAAAGGTGGGTTGGCACATAGAACAATCCACAGGGCCTGTAGGTTTGGGTTCAGGATTGATGGGCAGGTGGGAAGATGGCTAGGCTGGGTTGCTGAGGGAGTTGAATGCCAGACTAAGGAGTTTGGAGTTTGCAAGTCTCTGACAGTGTCTTAAGGTGATCCATCCATCTATTATCTTTATCTATATTCATCTAAATATATCTGATTCCTATCTATCTGCACACACATATGTGGAATACATATGTGGAACACATATTTACACATGCTGCTGCTGCTGCTGCTAAGTTGCTTCAGTCGTGTCCGACTCTGTGCAACCCCATAGACGGCAGCCCACCAGGCTCCCCTGTCCCTGGGATTCTCCAGGCAAGAACAGTGGAGTGGGTTGCCATTTCCTTCTCCAATGCAAGAAAGTGAAAAGCAAAAGTGAGCCGTTCAGTCCTATCCAACTCTTACCGACCCCATGGACTGCAGCCTACTAGGCTCCTCTATCCCAGGCAAGAGTACTGGAGTAGGTTGCCATTGCCTTCTCCCTTACACATGCTATGGGAGCCTATTAAAATATACACGTAAAATAAAAATTAAATATAAAATTAAAATGATATATATGCTGCTGCTGCTACACATGCAAAAAAATCACACATATACATACTTGCACATGTATATGTGTATGCATAATTTTTAATTTTATATTTAATTTGTATTAAATACATGTATATGTGTTTTAATAGGCTCCCAAGATTCACAGTTTGGGCATAAAAGGTTTTGCGATGAAACACTCCCTCCGGCTTCTGTCCTCCCCTAATGTTACTGTATTTTGTGTCTTACCACAGCAGATTTACATTTACTGTAAGGCCACACTTGCAGAGCGGCTGTAAATCGGATGCAGGCGTTCTCACCTCTGACCCACAAACAGGGCGTGGCCTCTCTCACCACTGCCGGGTGGTCCTTCCACTTGCTCCTGACCGGAAATCCTGCGCTCTCCACCCTCTGCCAGGTGGATGGATTGAGTCCGCCCACTTCTGTCACATGAACCAATCGAGCATGTTTATGCAAATTGAGATCCATTCCCTGCCCACCGCCCCGCTCAAGACAACCAACGGTTGCGGAGGTGCAACAGGTCCGCCAGGTTCCTGTTCTGACTGAGCTCAGAGAGGTCTGTAAAATTTCTGCCAAGGGCAAAAACAATTTGGAAACTTCGGGAACTGGAGACATGAGGACTGGGGCATAAATGGAATGCCGCAGTAAGACTGATGGCACTGAATCACAGAAACTGAGGCTTGAAGGGTTGCTGGAGGTCATTTTGTCTGACTTCTGGACTGACGTTCTGCCTCACTCCGCGTGATTCCTGTCAGGTGCTCACAGGTGCTGGTGAAGTCACTACCTGCAGACATGACCCAGCTGACGAGAAAGAGCACGTCCCAGATCTGGCTATTCAGTTCAATTCAGTTCAGTTGCTCAGTCGCTTCCAACTGCGACCCCATGGATTGCTGCACGCCAGGCTTCCCTGTCCATCACCAACTCCCAGAGCTTGCTCAAACTCATGTCCATCGTGTCAGTGATGCCATTCAACCATCTCATCCTCTGTCGCCCCCTTCTCCTCCTAACTTCAATCTTTCCCAGCATCAGGGTCTTTTCCAGTGAGTCAGCTCTTCGCATCAGGTGACCAAAGTATTGGAGCTTCAGCTTCAGCATCAGTCCTTCCAATAAATATTCAGGACTGATTTCTTTCAGGATGGACTGGTTGGATCTCCTTGCAGTCCAAGGGACTCTCAAGAGTCTTCTCCAACACCACAGTTCAAAAGCATCAATTCTTTGGCATTCAGCTTTCTTTATAGTCCAACTCCCATATCCATACATGACTACTGAAAAAACCATGTCTTTGACTAGACAGACCTTTGTTGGCAAAGTGATGTGTTTGCTTTTTATGCTGTCTAGGTTGGTCATAGCTTTTCTGCCAAGGAGCAAGCGTCTTTTAATTTCATGGCTGCAATCACCATCTGCAGTGATTTTGGAGCCCCAAAAATAAAGATACAGGGCAAAGCCCCATGGAGAATCAGAAATGGTCTCAAATACTGCTGTTGTATCTTTGCTGTGTGACTGTGGCACTCCGCCTCAACTCTCTGAGCCTCAGTTTCCACACCTGGAAATTGGGAGTAATAACACTACCCTCCTGGCTACTAATAACACTACCTTCCTTGATGTGAGGATTGATGGGCTAGTCAAATGGACAGTGCAAGGCGTTTCCATCTCTGCAAGTCATAGTGTTTTATAATTGAAAAAGTATCACTTTGGGGTTAGACAGACCAGGGTTTAAATTCTGGTTGTCCTAGTTGCTTGTGATACTTGCTTTAGGAAAGTCACTTTTACCTCTCTGACTCTCACTTTATTCAGTTTTAAAGTTAAAATTTTCATGGGCAGTTGATAGGATTAAACGAGTTAAAGTTTATAAGCCACTTGGCACAGGACTAAACCACTTGTGGTGGCTAGAACCAAGGCACCTCCTGGATCCTCTGTTTCATCGTCTGTCTTCTGGGTATAACCATCATGTTCCCCGTATGCCTCAAAGGATTGTTCTGAAGCTTAAATATCTTGTGACACAGTTATAAATAGAAAAACATCACACCAATATTAATTAGTGATAATGCAAGGCAGTCAACATGTTGGAAAAAAGCCTGACCTTGATTGACCCTGGCTCTACCTTTCATTCTCTGTGTGTCCTTGGACAAGTGACTTCCCCTGTTGAAGGGTCAGTTTCCTTGCCTACAATAGACCATCTATATGGGCCATCTTGGACATTGGTAAGATGGACTATGAAAGTGCCTACTATAAAACTTGCACACAACAAATTTTAATAAACAGTTCCTATTATTACTAGCAAGTTTTTCTTTAAATTTTCCTAATTCTGTTTCTGGAACTGAGAGAAATAGGGTGAAAACAGAACTTGTTTCTCACAGTACATTATTCTGTATCTTTCGACTTGTATTATGGGAATGTATCAGTTTTTTAATAAATAAAATTTAAATTAAAAATGGAAATACAATACATTATGTCTATAATGTACAATAACAGAACATAATAAATTAAAATTTAAAACTAAATTTTAATCTCATGGGTAGAGGCCTTGTCTGTTGTAAGAAGATACCCAAATGCAAAGTATAACCTGGTACCCACACAGGCCAGAATGTACCATGGAAAGGCAGAGTCATGTTTTTTTCTAAGATCACAGGGAAAATTGCCAAATCCAACAAGGGGTCACCTCTGAAGGGACTGACCATACATTGGTGTAAACATTCTCCAAGCCACTTGAAGTCATGTTCTATGGAAGGAAATGACCTCGATTTGGAAACCCTCAGGATGGATTTCCTTATGCATCAGAGGTATTCAGGACTTTGGGTGACTCACTCCTCCCTGCTGGGCTTGCCCTCCAACCCCAATACGGTTGAACAGCTCATTTGGGAACAATAGCTCTCCCCTGACCCTAAGGCCTTACATGGATATCAGCTAGCTCTGGGCCATCCACCCAATCCACCGCCAGACTTCTCCAATGTCCTAGGATACCGCTGGCCTTGGACAGCCTCCCTGCCCCTTTCTCCCCTGGGGCCCCAGTCTGAACTGATCACCACTGCTCTTCACTGGAGGTTCCCATGCAGCTGAGAACGAAGGGCAGATAGAACATCACAATCCAAACCCACGTTTTCCCCTGTGTCTACCATCACGTCTTTGCTCTCTGTGGCAGTGACCTGGCAGTTAAGGTGCAGCTTCACGGATGACCAAGGCAGGCAGGAGAAAGACTGACGTTTAGGGCCTGGGCTTTAACTGCCTCATCCTGAATTTACACGTCACTTTCACACATCTCACTGGCCAGGACTAGTCACAGGTGCCCCCCTTTCACTTGGGGAGTGACTGGAGCATTGCCATATCTGCTACATTCTTCATTCTCAGTCTTCTGGCCAATATTAACTGACTCTAGACTCAGAGGACATTAGAATGGGAGAGACCTTGGGACTCTTTTCACCCAGAAGCGAATCAGAATCCTGTGAGGTCGTTGTCCAAAATGCAGAGTCCTTGGTCCTACTCCAGACCTGCTGAATCAGAACGGCCTGGAGCCTGGGAACCCACACTGTTTTTCTTTTAAATTCATTTATTTTTGGCTGTGCTGGGTGTTCGTTGCTATGCACGGGCTTTTCTCTAGTTGTGAAGAGCAGGGACTACTTTCTTTTTCTTTTTTTTTTTTTGGTAACTAGTTAAAATGTTTTAATAGGTTTATTTATATAGTCCACCACTGTTTTCTAACCTGAGAGATCTTTGAGGGGATGAAACTTTGTATAAACCACCTCCACTCCCTCCACATTTATTTCATAAGAAAAAAAATATTGCAGGAAAATAAGCAGCTTTTTAAAGCACAATTTGTAAAACTGGAGACAGCCTAAATGGCCAAGAATATGGGTTGTTAAATGAATTATGGTAATCATAAACAAATTAGAAAGTAACCATTAAAAATGATGTTGACATGGAAGGACATTAAAAAGCAATTTTTAAAAAGCAATTTATACAATAATGTGTACAATATGATCTAATTTTTATGTAAATACATAGTAGACATAATAGAAAAACCTAGAAAGATGCTAAAATATTAATAGATGCTGAAATTAATAGATGCTAAAATATTATCCTTAAGAAATGAGTAAGTGAGTGACTGAGTGAAATGTGCTCAGTCGTGTCTGGCTCTTTGCGACCCCATGGACTGTAGCCCAACAGGCTCCTCCTTCCATGGAATTCTCCAGGCAAGTACACTGGAGTGGGTTGCCATTTCCTTCTCCAGGAGGGACTACTTTCTAGTTGCAGTGCACCGGCTTCTCATTGCAGTGGCTTCTCTTGTTGCAGAACACGGGCTCAGGAGTTGTGGCACGCGAGCTTAGTCGCCCGGAAGCATGTGGAATCTTCCCAGATCAGAGATCCAACCCGCGTCCCCTGCATTAGCAAGCAGATTCTTAACCACTAGACCGCCAGGCAAGCCCAGAATCTACATTTTTAAAAGCTCACTGGGAGATTCCAGCAGAAATCAGGCTGGAGACCTACTGCTGGAGTTAAACCCTCTTTTACAGATGAGGAAACTGAGGCTGGGAAGGACAGTGACTTTCTCCAGGCACACAGGAAGTAAACGATCAATCTTAGATCAGAATCTAGGCTTCCTGGCCGTTGCTTTTAGCACCTGTATTTGTCACCTGTGGTCTCTGCCCTAGCTTCTGGTAACAGCACTTTAATTCTATTTTGTGGAGACAGGGTTCACAGTTCAAGTTCCCAGGGTTCAAGTGGGGCTGACACACCCAAGCTTGGAATGGGTACATGACACAGAATTAACCATTTAGAATCCCAGGATATGTTCTGAGACAGTGTGAGATTAAGTTCAGAAAGTGGGAGGCAGCCTCAGGATGTTTGCTGGAACTATTTAGGGAAAGAAACTCTCTTTCCACTGAGGTTGTTCCCTGGTCTGCTGTGAGCCTGGAGCAGCTGGCTGTCTTTGCTGTCATGAAGGGACAGGCCCAGAAATAAGCCCTGAACAGAGAAAAGCAGAGATAAGGGAAGGAGAAGGGACTTCATAGCATCCTCAGATGCCTGCATCCAGCTCTGCCTGGACTTTTCCCTGAGCCAGTAAATTCCATTTCAGTTCCTGAAGGTTGAGGTTCTGCCCTTGTGGATCCAAATAAATGACTGGGGACAGAGCCCTGGAGGACAGAAGCACGGCATCCAGTTAACAAGCACCTACTGAGGGACTGTGGGGAGCTTTGAGTGTGAGGTACTGACCGTGCCCCTCACAAACCAGGACACAGGACCAACACACGAGGCAGTTGGGGCGTCCACGACAGTGAGATGCCTCGAGTGGCATCACAGACATCCAGGGTCTCATGTGATCTCCTCCCCAGGAGTTAAGCAAGGGAAGCATAATCATCTCGGAATGATGAGGAAACTGAGGCTCAGAGAGATAAAGTCACTTGCCCAAGGTCACATCGGAAGTGGCAGAGCTGAGGCTTAGCCCAGGTGTTTCCACATTTAGCCCAAGTGCTTGGTGTTCCACTGGGCTTCACTTGGCCTGGAATCACTTGCCAGAATCATCTGAATGCCCACCACGAGCAAGACACTGTTGTGAGTACTTTCCATGTTTTGCTTATTTGGTCTGTACAACAAGACACTGGTGAATATGGTGATGGTGAGGATGACATTGCACAGTTGAACAAATAAGGGGGCTTGGGAATTTAGCCAAGGTCACAGGGCTGGGCAGCATCAAAGTCTGATTGTGGCCCAGGGAGTCTGGCTCCTGAGTCCTCTGTGGCTGGAAGTTCACTCACTGTCCTTGCTACACCACATCTAAGCAGATGGCTCCCTAGCCTCTTCTCACCTTGATGAGAGTGGCTGATTAGAAACCAACCTGGGGAGGTGGCAGGGGCGGGGGGTGGGGGGAGGTGGGGGAAGGATGGATGAGAGCATCTTTTCTGATCACATTGACATTCCTGAAATGGCTCCGGCCAGAGTCACTTCTGGGAGGCCTCGAGCAAGATCCATGGGGATTCTGCTAAGAGGCAGGGGGTAAAGAGTTATCTCCAGACTCCTATATACACAAAATAATTGAAAGCAAAGTCTCAAGAGACATTTGTAAACATGGACATCTATAGCAGCAATATTCACTGTAGCCAAAAGGTAGAAGCAACCCAGTGTCCATTAACAGATGAGTGGATAAACAAAATCTGATATTCGTGTGTTTGTGTGTGTGCTAAGTTACTTCAGTCGTGTCTGGCAGTTTGGCACCTCATGCACTGTAGACCACCAGGCTCCTCTGTCCATGGGATTCTCCAGGCAAGACTACTGGAGTGGATTGCCATGCCCTCCTCCAGGGGATCTTCCCGACCCAGGGACTGAACCCACATCTCTTATGTCTCCTGCATTGGCAGGTGGGATCTTTACCATTAACACCACCTGGGAAGCCATATATAGGAAATTCTGAGACAACATGGACGAAAACATTGCTGCAAAATGGGTGAAGACATTCTACTTTGTGAAATAAGCCAGACACTAAAAGATAAAAACTGTATGATTAAACCTATATGAGCTACCTGCAGCCATCAAACTCACAGAGGTAAAAACTAAAATGCTGCTTGCCAAACATTGAGGGGAAGGGCAAATGGGGAGTTATTGGTGAATGAGGGCAGGGTTTCAGTTTTGTGGAAGAAAGTTCTGGAGATGGATGGTGACACAATGTAAATGTACTTAATGCCACAGAACTATACACTTTTTCGTCTTTTTTTAAATATATTTTTTTCTTTTTTTGAGAACAATACACTTTAAAAAAAACATATTTATTTATTTATTTTTGACTGGGCTGGGACTTCATTGCTGCATGTGGGCTTTCTCCAGTTGGTGAGTGGGAGCTACTCTTTACTGCAGAAAGTGGACTTCTCATTGTTGCGGCTTCTATTATTGTGGAGCACGCTCTAGGGTGCACAGGCTTCAGTAGTTGCAGGGTGTGGGCTCGGGTAGTTGCGGTTCCTGTACTCCAGGGCACTGGTTCGTTAGTCATGGTCCTTGGGCTTAGTTGCCGGCCGGCATGTGGGATCTTCCCGGACCAGGGATTGAACCAGTGCCCCCTGCATTCCAAGGAGGACTCAACAACTGGACCACTAGGGAAGCCCAGACCTATATACTTGAAGATGGTTTAAATGCCAAATTTTATATTATATGCTTTTTACCACAATTAATAATTACTTAATTAAGGGGAAAAAAAAGAGTAGTCTCCAAAGACAGCCCACTCTCAAATCCCAGTTTGGCCACTCATGTGCTGTGTGACCTTGGGTAAGTTGCTTTCCCTCTCTGTGCCTCAGTTGCCCCACCTATCAAATGAGGATCATAATAGCTAGCTCAACAGAATCATAGTGAGGTTTTAAGCACTTCATACCAATGAAGTCCTCAGAGCTGTGCCTGGAACTCCGTAAGCATGTGGTAAGGTTAGCTATTATTATTTTCATGCAGTTACTTAGGACTGAGACTAAATGAGAGAAGAAAAATGATGATTCTTCTTTATAATCCCTGTCTCTTTCCCCATTTTCCAACAGGCTAAAGACACTAGACTGGGAAATCACTGGTGGTCCAGTGTTTAGGACTTTGTGCTTTCACTGCCAAAAGCCTGAGTTCCATCCCTGGTCAGGGAACTAAAATCGCGCAAGCCTCAAGCAGTGACCAATTAGAAAAAAAAAAAAAGACACTGGACTATGCTCTCAGCCACAGGGTGAACTAGTGGGAAAAATAAATGTCATAGTCAGTCAGCAGAAGATTTCAACCCAGCCCCTCCATGTGCTGTGCAACTTTGGGCCAGCTCATCGACCTCTCTGTGTCAGGTTTTTCTCTTCTATGAAATGGGTAAACTACTGCCTATCTCACGAGTGAAGTGAGGATTAAGAGAAAGAATGGACCACTCCACACGTGTCCATCCCTCCTTCCTGGATCCATAGCAGGGGTGAGGGATAGGGGGTGCAGCTCTGTGTTCCCTCACTTCCCAGGCTGCTCCTGGTTTGTAAAGAACCAGAGAAACGTTGTCTCCAATGACTGGTACTTCAGTCCACGTGACCAGGACGAGCATCATCAACAAAAGGCCACCCACCCCCCAAGATCTGCAAAAGAGCATTCTTCCTCCTTTTAGGCCTTCAAATGTGGGCCAGGGAGATGCCCAGGATGATAAATAAAGAAAAAGCAAAAATAAAACCCCCAAAGTGTTTATTTTGGGATAAGAGTACGTTGCTAAACACAAGCCGCAAAGACTTGTGTACAAAAACCACAAGCCAGGGTGCTGAGCAATGCCCCAGGCTGCAGTGCGGTGAGGAGGGGCTGGGCCGGAGGAGCTGGGCTGGGCCTAGGAGGCAGGACCAGGCGCTTCCCACAGCAGCCCTCCAGGGCACCCTGGCAGCTTGGCGTCTGGGAGCTCGGGATTTCTCACACTCCAGACCACACAGCCTGGCAACCTGCATGGACACTCGTGGTGCCCCCCTCGCCACTATTCCTGCTTCGGCCCCTCTCCTCTACAAGGCCCCCTCTGCCCACCCCACCCACCTCAGTCCCACTAACTCCAACTCTTCCGCTGTGTTTAGATACCATCTCTGCTGGCAAACCATGATTGACCCCACCACCACCACCACCCAGACTCCATAACCCCAGCTTTCATCTCTATCACAGTTATTCTATGATGTGTTGCAATTTTTGTGTACTTGCTTTTCTACTAAGCTGCAAGCACTTAAGGGTAGGCATAGTATAATGGTCAGGGACATGGACTTGAACCAAATTGCCATGGCTTGAATTCTAGCTTTCCAGCCCTGTGACCGTGGATATTTGACTCAGTCTCCTATGCCTCAGTATTTCCCTCTCTTAAGTTGGAGATGATAATGACAGTGCCCGCCTTATGGAGATTCTGCTGATTGCTGAGTATGTCTGTTCCAGTTTTGCATTCCAAAACTGGAGAAATAACAACAGGATGGGTTTCTGGGACCCATTTAGCCAAGCATGGAACAAACCTGAACAAACCTCCATTGATCACCGGACTTCCATAAGCCCTTACCCTGGTGGTGGACCACATTGTGACATTTTGGGTCTCCTGGAATTAGGATCAATTCAGAGCCAAAAAAGTCTGATTATTTCACTCTCCTTAACACACTGTCACCCTGGTCAACGTCTGGAAGCCCCTTTGGGGGAAGGCTGGAGAAAGACAAAGAGGGTAACTCTTCGATAGTGTAGTAGGGTCCCTCCTCAAGGTAAACTGGTACCCTCTTCATTCCAGCTGTCTGGGTCTGTAAACTGGTTTAAGTCCGGGAGTTGGTCGAGGGTGATGATGGTTTTGGTGACTCACGTTAGGCTCTGTTCACTTGAACTGCAATTCTGCCACTTATATAGATCAAGTAATGTTTAGTAGACCACCCATCCATTATTTCTAGGGATGCAGTGATCAACTAGGCAAGGCCACAAGTCTCTGAGAGTTTAATAGGATTTGAATGGATTGATGTAAGTGAAGCACTAGGATAGTGCCTGCCATGCTGCACGCAAAGGAGAAGCCCTCCTTATCATTGCCAGTCGTCCTTACACTCCCTGTGCCTGGCAGCAAGCAGACGCCTGGTCAATGACTACAGAATGGGGTGGGGAGTGGACGGGTCCATGGTCCAGGTACAGCTGGAGTCTCCACTCGAGACATAAGCTGACTTCACCTGTGATTCAGGTAAGACTGGAGGTTCTGGGACATCCAACATGGGCCCACCTGCATGGGGCCCAGAGGAGTTCTGGGAAAGAACTCACTCGAAGGTAAAAGAGAGTCCAAGGGCTTCGCTGGACGTCCAGCGGTTCAGACTTTGCCTTCCAGTGCAGGGGATGCAGGTTCGATACCTGGTCAGGGAACTAAGATCCCACAGGCCTCAGGCCAGAAAACCAAAAACATAAAACAGAAGTGGTATTGTAATAAATTCAATAAAGACTTTAAAAATACTTCATATGTTTTTCAAAAATCTTTAGGGAAAAAAAGAGTCCAAACATGGAAGGCTGGTTTGAGGACATCAGGCCAAGGTCAGAAGCGAGAATTAGGAACGCAGAGCAGCTGGGGTGTGACCCTCAGATGATCTTTGCTAGACTTAGTTATTGGTTTTTATTTAGCTTCTATGGACCACCAGCTACATGGTGTTGACATAGTTTCAGGGTGTAGCAATTCATCTCTGGTAGTTTATTTAAGACTTCTTTCTCATTCATTTTATGTTTTCTTTCTTCCCTGATTATACCTTCCCCAAATATGTATCAGTCTTGTAAATTTCTTGTACGGATTTCTTGCATGCGCTTTAATTTTCAGAAATGACATTTTGCTCTCTTTCCTACTTCATGGTCTACCTCTCAGCATGGTTGTATGTACACTATATGCTGTTTCTTGCTGCTGCTCCAACATCCCCAGCCTGGATCTGCTATATTTTGCTACCAGTTAAGGCTGCAATGAACATCCCTACCCAACTTCTCTTAGGGATTTTTAGGAGAGTTTCTCTGAGATGATAACCCAGAAATAAGATGTCTGAGTGACAGGGTGTGCCTGGATTTAATTTTGCCAAATATTGCCTGGTATTTCCAGAATGGCTGTGCGAATTTACATGTCCACAGTGGTACTTGGGGTCTCCCAATTCCTCACATTGTCACCAACACTTGAGAATATTGACCTTTCTGATCTGTGGTGTGTGCAAAAGTGGTATCTCACTATTTAAAAGTATTTTTGTTTTCTGGCCAAGCTGTGCAGCATGTGGGACCCTAGCTCCTCAACCAACGATAGACCCCATGCTCCCTGCTTTAGAAGCTTGGAGTCCAAACCACTGGGCTGCCAGGGATGTCCCTATATCTCGCTGTTTTAATCACTGTTAACTTAGAATCTGTCTTCTCTGCTGAACTGTAAGTCCGTGAGGGTGGCAGGCCCACACAGAGGGTATATCTGTGGCCTTAGCATCCTGAACAGTGCCTGCCACGTATGAGGCACTTTGATTTCTACCTTTGAACAGATGAATGGATTACTACCACATACAGCCCTCCTGAGCTCAAGCTTGACTCTTGGGGAGGGGAGAGGGATGAGTGAGCCAAATAAGAAGAGCTGTTTACTGAAGTCTCAGAACTCACTGGCCAAAAGGAAATTCTCCTGAGACTCCCATACACAGCTGGAGGAATGCAAAAGAGCAAACGTTCCCACAGAGCCAAAGACAAGCCAGGGGTTGTGGAGAGAAGTGTCTCTGCTCATCAAGAAAACACAGGCTCTGCTGAGATCCCAGAAGACTCTGGCAGCAGCTGCCAGGGCAGAGTCCCCACAGACAGAATTGAATGTCAGAAGAAAACAGGACATTTGTTTCTGGGTGGTTGGACCAAATGGGACCTTTCTCATGTGTTGTTATTATTATTATTTTTTTAAATTTGAGATGAAACAGAAGTCACAAACCTCTAAACTGTTTGGACCAAAGGCTCCCTGTGGGGCCTGCACAGACCACCACTTGTCCTGTCCCGAGTCTAGGAGATGTTTTTCTGCTGGAAGCCTCAGTTTCCTCATCTGTAAAGTGGGTACAATAATGGAGCCCACCTTATTGCCCAGCTTGTAGTAAGCCTGGTTTTGGGAGACTTCTCTAATGCTCAGTTCAGTTCAGTCGCTCAGTCGTGTCCGACTCTCTGCGACCCCATGAACCGCAGCACACCAGGCCTCCCTGTCCATCACCATCTCCTGGAGTTCACTCAAACCCATGTCCATTGTGTCGGTGATGCCATCCAACCATCTCATCCTCCGTCATCCCCTTCTCCTCCTGCCCTCAATCTTTCCCAGCATCGGGGTCTTTTCAAATGAGTCAGCTCTCTGCACCAGGTGGCCAAAGTATTAGAGTTTCAGCTTCAACGTCAGTCCCTCCAATGAACACCCAGGACTGATCTCCTTTAGGATAGACTGGTTGGATCTCCTTGCAGTCCAAGGGACTCTCAGGAGTCCTCTCCAAAACCACAGTTCAAAAGCATCAATTCTTTTGTGCTCAGCTTTCTTTATAGTCCAACTTTCACATCCATACATGACTACTGGAAAAACCATAGCCTTAACTAGATGGACCTTTGTTGGCAAAGTAATGTCTGCTTTTTGATATACTGTCTAGGTTGGTCATAACTTTCCTTCCAAGGAGTAAGCGTCTTTTAATTTCATGGCTGCAGTCACCATCTGCAATGATTTTGGAGCCCAGAAAAATAAAGTCAGCCACTGTTTCCCCATCTCTAAGGCTCAGGTTTGGCACTAATGTGGGCCAGGAGCATGGCAAAAGGCAGGCAGCCTGGCCTCCCTATGGCCTCACTTTTCTGGCTCCCTCTTGTGACTTCTGTATCTACATAACGCTCACTCATTCGGTTGGCAAACTCCCATAGGAGCACCGAGGCCGCAGTGACAAGCCAGACCCACCCTGATGACATTGCGATGAAGGCCCACACAAGCGTCCACTCTGTCCCTTTTAGTTCTGTTGAGGCGTCACTTTTCTCACTGACAAAATGGGACTCACAGAGTTGCTTTCAGGTTCAAATAAGATAATGGACCGGTGGGAAAGAAACTTCCAGACTGCTAAATGCTTCTGAACAGATGACCCGGACTGTATTAGGAAAGCAGAGATCTACTTACAGAGTGATGCTCAAGATTTGTGTGCTCTTTCTCCTGGGCACTTTAAAATCTAACGGCTGAAAGAAGCTTTCAAGGAAAGGAATGATGCTTTTAGCCGATCCCTGGGTTGGGGCAGTGGCGAGTGGAGGAGGGGGCTCCAGTTTGGTTGCTCATCCTTGCTGCTATTGGTTATCTAGTCACTAAGTCGTGTCTGACTCTGCAACCCCGTGGACTGTAGCCCACCAAGCTCCTCTGTCCCTGGGATTTCCCAGGCAAGAATACTGGAGTAGGTTGCCATTTCCTTCTCCAGGGGATCTTGCCGGCCCAGGGATTGAACCAGTGTCTCCTGCATTGGCAGATGGATTCTTTACCGCTTTCCACCAGGAGAGCCCTTGGTTGCTCCTTTTGTTTTCTAAACTGACAGGACCTGTCTGAGTGATGGGAGGGTCAGGAGCAGAAGCTGGTGAAATCCAATTACTATCTTCCTCTCTCAGCCCAGAGTTCAGGGAGCTGAGGGGAGCGGGGACATAAAGCTCATTGTGTCAGCAAAGGGACAGTGTTAGTGAGAGGACAGACTAGGCTGCTGTAAGAGCGAGGAAAACATCGTTGCTTTAATATGACAGTGATGTATTTCTTTCTCACATAACAGTCCTGGGAGATGGTCCAGGGCTGGCACAGCTGGGCACCCAGGCTCCTTCTACTTTGTTGCTCAGCCATCGCCCAGGGCTTGCCATTATTCATGCACCCTTGACTTCAAAATGGTAATCCGCTTGTCATTCCAGGTTAAGGGAAGAGAGGCAGAGGGGAGCGGCTGTCACATTCCTTTTCTATTAAGGGCATGTGGAGCCAGACTCCAAGATTGTTACCATGATCTCTGCTTCTGCTGTTCTTGCTCCTGAGTACACACTGAACAGGAATGACCTCTGTAACTAATAGGATATCATGGAAACATGGAATATGACTTTTCAGGCAAGTTTATAGAAGACATTGCAGCTTCCGCCTTGCTCTCTCTCAGATCACTCGCTCTGGGGGAGGCCACCTGCTGTGTCCTTTGGAGAGGCTCACAAGGTGAGGAACTGAGGCCTTCCACCAACAGCCAGCATGAGGGAAGCATCTTGTAAGTAGATCCTCCATCCCCAGAGAAGCCCGCTGCAGACCCAGCCAACACCTTGACAGCAACTTCATAAGAGGCTCTGAGCCTGGACCATGCAGCTAAGCCATTAATAAACTGACTCACAGGAACTGTATGGGATAATAAATGTCTACTGTTTTAAGCTGCTAGGAGTAGGAGAAATTTGTTACTCAGTACAAGCTAACTAGGGCTTCCCTGAACTTTTATGCAGAGTACAGCATGTGAAATACTGGGCTGGATGAAGCACAAGCTGAATCAAGATTGCTGGGAGAAATATCAATAACCTTAAATATGCAGATGACACCACCGTCATGGCAGAAAGCTAAGAGGAACTAAAGAGCCTCTTGATGAAGGTAAAAGAGGAAAGTGAAAAGGCTAGCTTAAAACTCAACTTTCAAAATACTAAGATCATGGAATCCGGTCTCATTACTTCAAGGCAAATAGATGGAGAAACAACGGAAACAGTAACAGACATTATTTTCTTGGGCTCCATAATCACTGTGGACGGTGACTTCAGTCATGAAATTAAAAGACACTTGCTCCTTGGAAGAAAAGCTATGACCAACCTAGAACCTAGATAGCATATTGAAAAGCAGAGACAAGCCTTTCCGTTAAGGCTTGACCTGAGGTGACCTCTAAAATTGGTGTGCTATTCACTTGTCCCAGGAAACCCCACAAAATCATGCAAATCAAGAGGTTCAAATATTCATGTTCACTTTAAGACAAATCTTCATGTTCGCTTTAAGAACGCTTGTGAAACTGCCCAGGCCATAAAGGATATGCATATTCTGAAAAGCCACCAAATAATCTGAAGGATGTCACTTTAAAGAAGCCATGTGTGCCATTCTGTCATTACAACAGTCGAGTTGGTAGGTGTGCACAGGCCAAACAGTGGGGCTGGATGCAGGGTCACCGGCCTAAAGAGTGCTGAATTTTTACTGCACATGCTCAAAAATGCAGAGAGTAATGTTAAGCTTAAGGGTTTAGATGTAGATTCTCTGGTCATTGAGCACATCCTGGTGAACAAACCCCCAAGATGTGGCCCAGGACTTACAGAGCGCACGGTCGGATCCACCCCTACATGAGCTCTCCCTGCCGCATTGAGATGATCCTTACTTTAGATTGTTCCTAGACCAGAAGAGGAGGTGGCGTAGAAGAAAAAGATATCCCAGAAGAAACTGAAGCAACAAAACCTTATGGCCCAGGAATAAATGCCACAAAAAGCAAATGCAAATAAAAGTTAAAAAAAAAAAAAAAAAGCAGAGACATTATTTTGCCAACAAAGGTCTGTTTAGTCAAAGTTATGGTTTTTCCAGTTGCTATGTATGGATGTGAGACTTGGACCATAAAGAAGGCTGAACATCGAACAACTGATGCTTTGAACTGCAGTGTTGGAGAAGACTCTTGAGGGTCCCTTGGACTACAAGGAGACCAAATCAGTCAATCCTAAAGGAAATCAGTCCTGAATACTAATTAGGAGGACTAATGCTGAAACTGAAGCTCCAATACTTTGGCCACCTGATGCAAAGAGTTGATTTATTAGAAAAGACACTGGGAAAGATTGAAGGCAGGAGGAGAAGGGGCAAGAGAGGATGAGCTGGTTGGATGACATCACCAACTCAGTGGGCATGAGTCTGAGCCAACTCCGGGAGATGGTGAAGGACAGGGAATCCTGATGTGCCGAAGTCCATGGGGTGGCAGAGTCGGACACGACTGAGTGACTGAACAACAACAACTAGCTAACTAGTATAAGTTCCCATCAGAAGTTGCACTCATCATTTTCACTCACATCTACTGGCCTTAATCTAGCTACATGGTCAGGTGTAACTGCAAGGAAGTCTGGGAAATGGGCATAGCTATGTGTCCAGCTAACACTTTGATGACTTAGGTCCTTAACTTAATCACATCTGTCAAGGTCCTCTTGCCATGTATGGTTACATATTCACAAGTTCCAGAGATAAGGATGTGGACATCTTTGGGAAACCTTATTCCACCTGCCACAAGGCAGAAGCTTGTATGTGAGTGTTCATAGCAGCAGTTTTATTCATAAAAGTCCAAAAATGGCCAAATGTCCCTCCATGGATGAATGGCTAAACATCTGTGGCCCATCCATTACATCCATGTGTGTTTAATACTACACAACCATAAAAAGAGATGGCCTATTGATACACACAACTTAAATGTGAAGAAAATGATTCTGAGTGGGAAAAAAAAAAACAAAACATTTCAAGAGGATGTGTGCTGCTTGATTCCAATTATATGATACCTGTGAATGAAAATCACTCTAGTGATGGAGCATGAAGGTTGCCAGGGGGTAGAAATGAGCAGTAGTGGTGGCTGTAAAGGAGAGTCATGTGGTGATGGTACCGTTAAGTATATATTTTTAAAATATTTGTTTGTTTTCGACTGCGCTGGATCTCTATAGTCGCATCGTGCAGAAACTACTCTCCGGTTGTGGCGCGCAGGCTTCTCTTGTTGCAGAGCATGGGCTCTAGGGCTTGTGGGCTTTAGTAGTTGCAGCATTCAGACTTAGTTGCCCCAAGTCATGTGGGATCTTTCTGGACCAGGGATCGAACCCATGTCCCTTGCGTTGGCAGGTGGATTCCCAACCACTGGACCACCAGCTGCTGCTGCTGCTGCTAAGTCGCTTCAGTCATGTCCGAGCCTGTGTGACTCCATAGACGGCAGCCCACCAAGCTCCGCGGTCCCTGGGGTTCTCCAGGCAAGAACACTGGAGCGGGTTGCCATTTCCTTCTCCAATGCATGAAAGTGAAGTCACTCAGTCGTGTCTGACTCTTCGCGACCCCATGGACTGCAGCCTACCAGGCTCCTCCATCCATGGGATTTTCCAGGCAAGAGTACTGGAGTAGGGTGCCATCGCCTTCTCTGTGGACCACCAGGGAAATCAACAATTAATTATCTTGACTGTGGTGGTGGCTGCATGAAACTACGCCTGTGAAAAATTGCAGACAGTTATACACAGTGGGCCTGCCTGTTGGCTCAGACAGTAAAGAGTCTGCAACGCAGGAGACCAGCATTCGATCCCTGGATCAGGAAGGTCCCCTGAAGAAGGAAATGGCAACCCCCTCCAGTCTTCTTGCCTGGAGAATCCCATGAATGGAGGTGCCTGGAAGGCTACAGTCCATGGGGTCACAAAGAGTCGGACACAACTGAGCGACTAACACTTTCACTTTCGCATACATGAATGCATGTCAAATCTGAATAAGCTCTGTGGAGTGTAATAAAGTCAGCTTCCTGGTTTTGATAATATACTCTAGTTATGCAAGATGTTAACGTAGGGGGAGGCTGGGTGAATCTCTAATTATTTCAAAATTCAGCGTTAAAAAAAAAAAAAAAGAGTATGGGACTTCCAGACCAGAGACCTGGTTTCTGGGTTCTCGTCCTGGTTCTTTCCTTCTTGTGCCTTAGGCCAATCCCTTACCATCTCTAGGACTCTATCAGCCCATCTGTGAAATGGGGGTTTGGCTTACATCTTACTTACAAAGTTTTCTGTTTCACAGGAAACGCTTTGTTCAAGATCTGACACTGTGGCAGGCACCCTGAGCACCCCAATATTGTGAACTCCAGTAGGGTTTACTTACTATCTGTAAATTCCACTGCAAGGCTCCCCTGAACTCAGGGGAAGGCTGGAAGTGCCAATAAATGAATGCCCTCTGATGGGAATTGGTAGTTAAACAGTCCAGCCCCCTGAGCTTTTGGAAGCCTGTCTGGGAGGTCCTCATTCTATACTGGGACCTGGGGATCCCCAGTTGCCTCGCTTGAGAACAGGTACTTTATAGTTTGTCTTGTTTTCTCTGGGCTTCCTTTGTGGCTCAGCTAGTAAAGAATCTGCCTGCAATGTGGGAGACCTGGGTTCAATCCCTGGGTGGGGAAGACGCCCTGGAGAAGGAAATGGCAACCCACTCCAGTATTCTTGCTTGGAAAATCTCCTGGACGGAGGAGCCTGGTAGGCTACAGTCCTTGAGGTTGCAAAGAGTCAGACACAATTGAGCAACTTCACTTTGTCTTCTTTGTCTCACTTTCACCCAAGTTGCCTGGGAACACAATCCAAACAACTGATGGGTATTCAGATCCTCATCTTAGTGTCTCCATCTGCTTCCAACCAAGTCAGGATCCCCCAGAGGCAAAGCAATAAGACCTGAGTGTGAGGGAGAGCAGTGTCCTGCCGGGACCTCCATGGAGGGGTGGGCCTGCACCTGGATCTTGTGCGAGAGTTGAAAAGGGAGGGAGTAAACAGGAACCCCTGGAACCATGGTGGCAGAAGGTGGGGCCCTGTGATGACAACTTGCTGTACTAGCCTCTGAGCTGACCAAGTCACTTTGGGGCAGTTCTTGTCATATCTTCCCTTTTCACTCAGGACCATGTTCCTCTTTTGACCAAGAAAGTGACCCAAAAAGGACTGTGGTCACTTTCTTATCAGGCCTGTGGTAGAGGCTGAGGACACCCACATCAAGCCCTTCCCCAGCTCCCATGGCTTCAAGCAAGGAGGACACCCAACTCCACTTGGGGCCACTACAGAGCGCCCCAAAAACTTTAAGCCAGATGCGGGAGCCTTAGATGGTGCCCTGAGGTTGGGGCCCGATGCGCGCAGTCCAGGACTGCAGCTGGGAGGGAGTCCAGCTGCTGGCCTGCGGAGCAGCCTCTTACTAGTGTCTTCATCCTCTAATTCTCTGTCTCTCCAACAGCGTCCACACAGCAGGGCCACAGGACAGACACGTGAGAAGGTTTCAGAAACCAGAGACCAGGGACTTCCCTGGAGGTCCAGTGGTTGGGACTCTGCATGAAGGCCATGGGTTCAATCCCTGCTCAGGGAACTAAGGTCCCACATGCCGCGGGGCACTAGAGAAAGCCCTGAGGGCCACAATGAAGACCCAGCACAGCCGAAATATTTTTTAAGAATTCTTAAAAAAAAGAGGATTAATGGGCATTTTTGTTCAACTTCCTGCCTCTGTGCACCGTGACTCTTCTTCAAGGCCACACAAAACCTTCAGTGAAGTCTCATTACTCACTAAAATCTCACGGAGCTGTTTCTGCCTGTGGAAGGAGACATGAAAGCTCCTTGCAGGTGAGCACACAGATGAGAGCAATAGCTCCCTGGGGCCCAGTCCCATTCAGGAGAGCAAAGTTCAGAGAGGGGCAGTCATGTGCCTGAGGTCACCCAGCAAGTACATTTATTAGAGTCTGGATTTGAACCTGGCTACAGTCCATGGGGTCACAAAAAGTCAGAGACGACTGAGCGACTAAGCACAGTGGCTTGCCCTCAAAGCCCAGACTCTTTCCACAATAAAGCCTGAACGGTTGGTTTATATATACTTTCTTTTAAAAGTTATTTTCTGTTCTGGCTTATCACAGTTTATTGACCATACTTCCCTGTGCTATACTGTAGGAGTTTGTTGTTTATCCATTCTCTGTATACTAGTTTTTATACCGGCTAATCGCAGACTCCCAGTTCATCCCCTACACCCGCTCCCTCCTGACAACCATGAGTCTGTTCTCTGTGTCTGTGAGTTGGTTTCCATCTTGTAAATAAATTCATTTGTGTCATATTTTAGATTCCACAAATAAGTAATATCATATATTTGTCTTTCTCTGACTTCACTTACTATGATAATCTCTACGTTTATCCACGTTGCTGCAAATGTCATGATTTCATTTTTTTAACAGCTGAGTAGTATTCCATTGTGTGTGTGTGTGTGTGTGTATGTGTGTGTGTATGTGTGTGTGTATAACTTATGGTTATCACCAAAGGGGAAGGGGCATGGAGGGATAAATTAAGAGTTTGGGATTAGCAGATACACACTACTACACATAAAAGAGAGAAACAACAAAGTCTTACTGTATAGCTCAGGGAACTACATTCAATATCTTGTAATAAACTATAATGGGGGAAAAAAAAAAGAGTTTCTGGATGTGCTTGGGGGAGGTGGTGGGCTGGGGCTTTCCCAATGGTCTGTTACAAGTCAGGGCCCCAGGAGGACGCTTCCTCATGGCTTGTGAGCTGACCACTTCCCCCGGGGCCCAGCTAGCTTCTTCCAGGCGCTATGACTGGACTGGTACTGACCAGGTCTTCAGTGGCCGTGACGGTGATGTTTATTGGTCAGCTTGATGTGGTGCTAACCCTAGGCTTGAAGCCTCACAGCAAAGACACAAAGAAAACCCAAGAGAAAGTCTGCAAGGTTGGAGGGATTCAGGTGTCTCTCTGGGCTTCGCCTGTCAGGTCTGTTTCTCCGGCGGTTTCTGTCTGGCTGTTTCTCTCTGTCTAAGTCCCCCTTTTTCTCGAACCTCTTAGCACTATGTGCCTCACTTGCTTCCCTCTTCTGTTTCTCTCTTTTCTCTCACCTCTTTCTCTCTGCCTCTCATGCTCTCCCACCGTCTGTCACCTTCTGTCTCTGGTCCTCTCCTCCGCCTCCTTCTCTCTTTCTCTCTCCTGAGGCCCTCCCCTTCCCTTCCCTCTGTCTCCTCCTCTCCTCACTGCCCCTTGTCCTCTCTCCCCCCTTGTCTCCTCCTGCTCCTTCCTCCCCCTCTGCATCCCCGCCCCCACTGGAGCTCCAGCATGGAGATCCAGGCAGCCTCTCTGAGAAATGAGGCTCCCCAGGGGCCCAGCAGGAAGCATAGTTTCCCCTCTGACCCTGTCAGCTGGCCTTGGGGGCTGTAGTTTCCCTCCCACCTGCTCCACTCAGCCAGCCTGAGCAGGCTCCCGGGGCTCAGGATGGACGATCTCACTTTTGAGGGGCTCAGAGGACAACCTTTACCAGGAAAGTGGAGAGCAGGGGGCTAGGCTGGGGCTGGGGGATCTGGGGAGGAGAGCTCCAAGCTCACTGAGCACCTCCTGGGTGTTGGCACTGCACTGGGTCCTGAGGGCGGGAGAGCATTAAAGGTCACAGTCTCTTTCCAGGAAGACAGAGGACACAGAAGGACAAGGGGCTAGGGGGCAGGGTGGCAAGAGTCGATCAAAGCCTGAGGGGAAAGAGCAATCTCTGCAGAGGTGGGGGCTTCCAGGCCAGCCGGAGTGGAAAAGAACCACTCCCACAGATTTGCACGCTCTTAGTATATTTTTAGATCCACTGGATAACCTTTAGGAGAGGTGGTGTGCTGTGTTAGAAAGCATCCAGGGGTCAGAGGTCTGGCTTCCAATTTAATTTCCAGCTTGCTGCATGCATGACCTTGGACACGCCCGATAATCTCTCCCAGCAAATCTCTCCCTTCTTCACTTATGAAGTTGGTGCAAAAGACTTGCTCACCGCAGTGTTACAGGGTAGATGGGGGATTAAAGGAAAGGTTATTGGAGAGAGCTCAGGGCCTTGACCCTTAAACCTTGACCCTGTAACCACTTCTTCTTTGCCTCCTGGGTACCCTCTGTCCAACAATGGTGACAAGGCTGTGAAGTCCCTGCAAAATATTACTTGTATATGGCATCTTTTCTAGGCTCTGTTCTGCATCTGCCCCCTTCCCTGATCTCCTTGTTTCATAGAGACATTTTTTTAAAAAGTATTTTATTGAAGTATAGTTGATTTACAATCTGTGTTAATTTCTTCTGTACAGCAAAGTGATTGTTTTATTCATACATACAAACACACACACATATATATATTCTTTTTCATATTTTTTTCCATGATGGTTCATCACAGGTTATTGACTACAGTTCCCTGCACCATACAGTAGGGCCTTGATGTTTATCCATTCTCTACATACAAACTTGTGTCTGCTAATCCCAAATTCTCAATCCATCCCACCCCCATTCCACTTCCCCCACCCTCTGGGCACCACAAGTCTTCTCAGAGGGATCTTTTATATGGGAGCACCACAAGCAGCATCAGGACCACCTGGGAACTTGTCAGGGCACTTAGTTACTTAGTTAGGTCCCTCTCCAGACTAACTAAGGCAGAAACTCTAGGTGAGCACCTTCAGGTTTTAAGGAGCCTTCGAGGGGCTTCTAATGTTCAGGCAAGTTTGAGAAGTCTGGGATGGAGCATCTTCTCAAGGACCTCCACCTCAAGGTAGATCTGGTAATAGTTTCCCCATGGCCCAGGTGAGGTTGTGAGGCTCAGGGAGGCAACTGGCTCACCTAAGGTCACACAGGTAGATGACAGAGTTCAGGTTAGAATCTGAGAAAAGTCAATACTCTTTCCACATCACCCTGCACCTCCACCCTGGACACCTCCCTTCCTAGTGCCACCTGGACACAGGGCCCAGGGCTCAGGTACTTCTAGGGGAAGCTCCACACAGCCACTCTCTAGGCATGGCCCTGCCCAGGGACCTCTCCTTCTTCACCTGTTATTTGGTGCAGGGCCCTGCATTCTCAGGGTCTGATAACTAATTCACATTCAAGTAGAAATGGCTGATAATGCCTTCAGAGGTACCTCCTGCTTTTAGGGGATGCTCCTGGTAACCAGGAAGAAAGAAAGCTCACGGGGGGGCTTCTAGATTCCTTGTTAGAAACACGTGTATGTTTGGGTGGGAGGGCCATGGACCCCTGAGCACAGGCTGAGTGGTGTCCTGGAAACAGCACAGGCCCTGCCATTGCTGGGTCATCACTGCCTAGGGGCCTTGGACATTTCCTTAAACCTTCATTTGCTTACTTGTAAACAGGTAGGATTCCTACCTTCTGTTCCCTTGGGAGGGCCTTTATCAGGTGGCCCTCCCTTCCCCAGGTTGCCCTGGTAGGCTGCTGTGAGTGGAGCCCAACCAGGGAAGGGTCACCCCAGGTTATAAAGTAGGGACCCTTCCTGGGACAGCACTTAGTGCCACCCGTCTGCACTACCTGCCAAAGGACTGCCTGGGGTCTGAGTGCCTGCAACCGCTGTTTCTGGAAGCCTTCCCCAGAGCTGGCCTGAGCTGCAGCCCTGTGGGAGGCAGTGGGGACTGCGGAGAGAGCCCTGGGCTGGGAGTCAGGGGCCCGAAGCCTGGCTGTGGCTTTGCTGGCAACTCTCTGTGTGACCTGGACAAGTCCCTGTCTCTCTCTGGGCCTGAAACCTCACCTGAAAAATGAGAGTGAGATCTAAGGGTGCATAAAGACCCTTCCCACATAGGCTGTGGACCACTCCCTAGCCGCCCTGCCTGTGCCCCAGGCGTGGTCAGGAGCAGAGCCTCCCACACAGCCTCTGTGAGATGTGCTATTTCCTTCCCTGTGTAAGTGCTTTGAGGAAAAGCCCCTATGTTTGCGTCTCTTTGATCTGCCTTCACCCTTGCACTTAGCTCTGAGCTCTGCACATCACTTTGCTCACTAAGGACCTACTGATTAATTCCCAAAGATCCTGGCTTTGTTTCAGAAGAGTACTTTTTTTGAGGTACCACCTCCTCCAAGAAGGCTTCCTTGATGGCACCTCCCTGTAGACACACATATAGAATGACCGTCCACCCCACCCCTACAATAATCTGCCTGCAATACAGGAGATCAGGGTTCCATCCCTGGGTTGGGAAGATCCTCTGTAGAAGGAAATGGCTACCCACTCCAGTATTCTTGCCTAGGAAATCCCAAGCACAGAGGAGCCTGGCGGGCTACAGTCCATGGGATCGCAAAGAGTTGGACACAACTGAGCGACTAATACTACTACACCTGAAGGACTTCCCTGCGGTTCAGTGGCTGAGACTCTCAGCTCCCAGTGTGGAGGGCCCGGATTTTATCCCTGGTCTGGGAACTACAGCCCACTTGCTACAACTAAGAGTTTATTTTTTTTGTGTCACAACTAAAGATACCCCATGCCATAACTAAGACCCAGTGCAGCCAAACAAATAAATAAATCTTAAAAAAAAAAAAGTATAACCTTGAGGAAGGTTTAAAAAGAAAAGAAAGACAAAGAAAGTCTTTGCAGTGATGGGGGCCACAGCTGGGAAAGGGCTCTTCCCAGGAAGGTCGGCACATGGCAAACAGCTGGCCGGGGATGTCTGTGACTCACCCCACTCCCACAGACTGGCGGATGCTGCAGTCAGGCTGAGACAGGAGTCAAAGGCCTAAAGGAATTTTGATAAAGACAACACAAGCCCTGGAGTATTTCTAGAATGCAGGAGGTTAAGCATGCAGGGAGCTGGGTCATGACAAAACTGCCTGATTAAGTTACTTATTTAATTTGTTTGCCTAGATAACATATTCCCGTGGTACAAGACTCAAAGGGCTTCCCAGGTGGCTCAGTGGAAAAGAATCTGCCTGTCAGTCCAACAGACACAGGTTTGATCCCTGGGTCGGGAAGATTCCCTAGAGGAAAAAATTGCAGGCCACTCCAGTATTCTTGCCTGGAAAATCCCATGGACAGAGGAGCCTGGCAGGCTATAGTCCATAGGGGAGCAAAAGAGTCAGACACGACTGAGCAACTAAACAGCAACAAGATTCAAAGGGCACCAAGGGGGCACCATGAAAAGCCTCCCATGTTCCTGTTCCTGCCGCCTATACCTCTGCCCCAGAAGCAGCTGTGTTTCCTTCCAGTTGCTTCTTTTTTTATTTTTTTTCCAGTTGCTTCTACAAACATCCTTGCTCTCCTTCTCCCTTTTTCTTATAAGGATACCCAACACTGTCCTTCACTTTGCTTTTTCCCTGAACATGTCTTTGTAAGCATTTCATATGAACCCATAAAGGGCTATTTTCATTGCTGAATCTAGCCCCCCTTGCTAGATTATGGGAATTTGCTAATCCTTGCTGGATTATGGGAACTGTTTATTATTAAGTCTTTGTGGGCTTCGTGGATTGAGCCCCTGAACCCGGTGGGCATCCACTCCCAGGCCTGATTCTGAACTGGACTGTGCAAGCACAAGGGTTTGGGTGCAATGAAAGATTTCTATCTCCAGGACTTAGTTCCCAGGATGAGAAGTGAAAGGTTGTTAGAGTTGTCCAGACTACCTCTCTATTTGCGGCCCAGAGAGGGAAATGACTCACCCAAGATCACACAGCAAGTCAGGGCAGAACGGGGGTTAGGCCATGGGTCTCCTATCTCCCAGTCAGTTTTCTTCTCATGATTCTCAGTAGGATAATCATGGGGATCGAGAACAACTACTCCAAGCCTGCGCTTTTGTGCACAGGAGCACTCGGGAATCCCGAAGCACAGGGCTCCAAGTTCTGTAGGGGGAGAAAGGTGAAAGTGAAAGTCACACAGCCGTGTCCGACTCCATGGACTTCTCCAGGCTAGAATACTGGAGTGGGTACCATTCTCTTCTCCAGGGGATCTTTCCAACCCAGGAATCATTCTTTACCAGCTGAGCTATCAGGGAAGCCCCTGCACGGGGAGGAAGGCCCACAGAATCCCCGGGAGCTCCCTGGCTAGCGTGTTTGGTGCTAGGTATAACCCCTCAGAAGACCCAACTAGTGGTTATAACAACAACAACAACAACAATAATAACAATAATAGCTACCCTGTCAGATACATCTACTGTTGGTGCTTTATGTAACTTGTCCCTTTTGAGCCTCACAAGGGTCCTGCAAGAAGAATGTCTTCAGTCCCATTTTCCCCAGCTGGACACTGAGCACAGAAAAGGTAAATAATCTCATCATTTGCCAACATCCCCCCAGCCATGAAGGGGCAGCACTGGGATTTTAAGCAGGTATGTTTGACTCCAACTTTCCACTGGGATTACTAACACTCATCAATATATTTGAGCTTCCCAGGTGTTTCAGTGGTAAAGAGTATGCCTGCCAATGCAGGAGACCTTTGCAGGTTCAATCCCTGAGTTGGAAAGATCCCTTGGAGGAGGAAACGGCAACCCACTCCAGTATTCTTGCCTGGGAAATCCCATGGACAGAGGAGCCTGGCAAGCTGCAGTCCATGGGGATGTAAAGAGTCAGACAGGACTGAGCATAGCAAATCAATATATTTGTGCATTTTTCAGATGAGAAAACTGAATGCTTGTGACAAGGCCCCTCCCTGAGACTACTTTCATTGTGTAAGGACCCAAAGCAGGAACAAACTTCCAGTCCCTGTGGCCCACAGGATGAAAGCCAAACCCTCATTGATTTCTCCCTTGACCTTTATGCTCAACATGACCCTGCTCCAGCCATATGCTCCAGCTTGTTCTGGCCACCACCCCAACAGGCCACCCCCTCTCCTTGCCTCTGCATTTCTACATTGTGACACTCTGGGTAAAGTGGAAAAAGCCAGGTAGAAGAACTAGGTCCAAATATCAACTCTGTTACCTGCTGTGTGACCTTGAGCAAGTCTCCCTTTCCTCAACTGTAAAGTGAAGAAAGGTCTAAGGCCTCAGGTCAGCCTAGTGCCTACCCGTCACACTTAGGCTAATTAATGTGCAACATTTGAAGGAAAGAAGAGAGGTATTTATTGTGTCCCCAGTTCAAGCCAGATCTTAAGAAAGACACTGGGGACAATGTGTGAACACCCTGCTTTCCTGGAGATTTTTCTCAAATGGGCTGCGGATATGATTAATCACAGCAGGAGGTGAAGTAACCAGGACTTTTGTAACTGTGGCCAGGATTTCTCCCGAGCTGATGGCCTTGGGCCAGGGATATGGGTGATGAAGCGCCCTAATGTGACAGAAGAGGAGAGGAGACTTCTCATCCCCACAGCCCTCCCAACCCC
Source organism: Budorcas taxicolor (assembly GCF_023091745.1). NCBI lineage: Eukaryota > Metazoa > Chordata > Mammalia > Artiodactyla > Bovidae > Budorcas > Budorcas taxicolor. Next base: position 118,626,397 of record NC_068914.1, read on the forward strand.
CTGACTCCCACCCTGACCCCCACCCCATTCACTCAGCTTCAATGGTGGGAGCCTGACTCTGCTTTTCAGGCTTCCCTGGTTCTCTCTGGCAGCACTAGCACTTAGCAATTGGAGGAAGCAAGGCTGGGGACCTTGCAGAGAAGGCCGGTGAAAGGAGAGGCTTTTATAGGCCTCACCTGAATAGCAAGGCCCAGCTCAGTCGCCCTTGGCAACACCCCACCCCCTTGGCAGGAGGACCTGGCTGGGCCCCTCTCCGGCTACTCTCTGTGGGACGAAGGGCTGAGCAAACGAGCCCGAATTCTCCACCTGTCTCTGCTTCTCAAACCCACACACACCTGATCATAAAAAGAGTGGGTGGGAGTGGGGAGGGGGTCAAGGGTTAACCAGAGGCCTCTCAACAATCACTTCAGGTCTCCGTTGTTTTCTTCAGAAATCTTGGGAATTTTGCTTTCCACCCTCTGGTACATCAGTCTGTTTTCCTGGAACTGCATTCCCTCCCCTCCTGCCACCAAGGAGTACATCTGACGGCAGAGAGGGTCCCCTTCCTTTCTAGCCATGGCTTCCTTCAGGCCCTGGCACAGTCCGTCCCCACAGACATGCTCCCCTCTCCTTACAAGAGAGCCTTCCCGGCCTCTCCTCCTGGAGCGAACCCTACCGTGTCACCAAAGTCCTCTGAACCAGACCTCACTCTGTGCCGCAGCCATTTGTTTCTCTGACTGCCTCAGCCTCGACGTGGCCTCTCCTGAGGGCGGAGCCACAGGCTGCCTCCCTCTGTGCTCCCAGCCCTCAGCACAGGCCTAGGCCTTAGGTGGACCATGAGGAAGGATAAGAGAATGAATGAATAAATGAATGGGAAAGTTAGTGGCTGCTCGAGGGCTGTGGCCAGCCTCCAGAGATGTCTACACCCTAATCCAAGAAACCTGTGAACACGTTGTGTTATAAGACAAAAGGAACTGTAGGGGCATGTTTAAGTTAAAGATCCAGTGATAGGTAGAAATTCCGCTGCAGACCACAGCTTCAGCCTGGACCTGAAAGTTCTGCTGGCCCTTCCTGACAGCCTGCCTGGATGATTTCAGACCTGTCTGGCCCTCCCACAGCTGCAGAAGCCAATTCCTCAGCATCAATCCATCATTCAGTATTGTCCACTGAAGAAAAAGCACAACCTAAAAGTTGAGAATGTTATACTCATTCGGTGACCTTACTGAAAGAAGAAGTGGGCAGCAGAGGATGGGATGGTTGGATGGCATCACCGACTCAAGGGACATGAGTCTGAGCAAACCCTAGGAGTTTGCTGGAGGGACAGGGAAGCCTCGCGTGTGCAGTCCATGGGGTCACAGAGTCAGACATGACTTAGCAACTGAACACCAGAGACTATAGGCTGTGAAACAGCCTCTCGGGAGCTCTGAGGGACTGTTCCAAAGAGGTAAAGTTGGAGACGGGGTGTATAGGAGCTTCTGCTGAAAAAAAACAAACAAACTAATTGTAGTCAAAAATCAAAAGATTACTGCTAATTACAAAAACCCCAGACATCTCAAGTTAATGATTTTAGTGTCTTTCTGTGTATGCAAGATGCAAGAGTCTGGGCTCATTGGAATTATTCCTTTGATGTACATCTTCACTATCTAGGAGCAGTGGCCCATTTTTCTCCATCCTGAATCCCCTCAGTGTGTACCTTCAAGGTCAGCTGCAATGGCTGATCATTTGACAGCATTCTTCATTGTTTACTGTAATGGCAGGTGACTTTTTAAAATTATCTAATTAATTAAAATAAAAAATTGGCTGCATCTCATGGCTTGTGGGATCTTAGTTCCCTAGCCAGGGATTGAACCCCAGCCCTAGGTAGTGAGAATGCAGAGTTCTAACCACTGGACCACCAGGGATTTCCCCTAGATGGCTTTTTTCTTTTTTTGTCCACAGCATATATTTAGCCTACTGGTTCTGTTTCTTTGGTTGAACCATGAATGATACAGGGGCCCTGGGAAGTTGACCTCTAGGAGGTCTGTAAACTGGGAGACCACTCAGGATGGGGTCCTGGAGGGCAGAGGAGAGCCAGCCTAGGGATAGGTTAGAAGATAAGGTGCCCTTCACCTGGGGTCTATGTGGGGCACAGGTCCACATGGAAGCTGGTCCACCGATCTTGGCTGTGGGCAAGGTGGAGATGGAATACTGACTCCATAGGCAGCTGAGCAAACCCAGGAGCTGGGGATGGAGACAGCAGAGCTGGGGGATGGGCAGTGGGAAGGGTAAGTCCTGAAGCCTGGGGATGCTGGGAAATGTCTCTGAGAGAAGCTAGAAAGCTGGACCGAATCCTGCTCATCTGACCAGCTGCATGGCCAGGCTGGGCTCTGGGGACACAGCAGAAGGTAAGGTACAGCTGCTGCTCTCATGGGTCATACTTTTCCCCTCCCTGCGATGCCCTGTAAGTGCAGTTCCTGGCACACAATAAATAGTTACTGGACAAATTACTGAGACCCTGCTGTGTGACCTTGGGTAAGTTGTTTTCCCTCTCTGTGCCTCAGTTTCCTCACTTATCAAATGAGGATCATAATAGCACCTAGCTCAACAGATGAGGCACTTGACAAAGGTCTGAGAAGAGAGAAAAGGATGGCAGGGATCTGGGTTGAGAAGAGGCCTGGACTGGAAGGTGAGGTGCCCAAGGTGGGAAGGACCAGCCCTCCCACACCCCCAGGAGTCAGAGTCAGAGCTGGAGCTGGGAGCCAGCACTGGGGCTGAGGGAAGGACAGTTCTCTTCAGATCTGCCCTCCGTCCATCCACCCATGGATCACTTTCCTGTTTAGGGACAGGCTTCTCCTCCCCCACAGGGTAATCAGAGCCAGGAGCTCTGCCCTCCACACCCCAGACCTCCCTTTTCTCTCAGACCTCTCCTAAGCTGTGGTTTTAGCAAACAATTGAATCCTTCTAGTCCTTGGAGGCCTGGCCCCTTCCTTCTTAGTGGTGGTAAGAAATGCTCCACATTCCTGAGTCAAGAGGCCAGGAGCCATTCTTGCTCAACCAGGGGCAGACTCAGAGATGCAAAGTTAAGTCTGAACCCTGACATCCTTCCCAGGTTCCCCAGTTCCTTGGCTTCCAGTGCCCACCCTGGTGGGGCGGGGGACTGGTGGCATCTGCTGGATTGCAGGCATTGTTTGCCCTTTGGGGAGCCCTCATTCACATCTGGAGGCCTGAAATCACTGATGGCTGTGATGTTCTTGTTTACCGATAAGGCAGGAAATATTTCATTTCACAAAGATCAGAACAGAAAAGCACAGGGGCCAGTCCTGGGACTTCAGAGTGCCTGCTTTTAAGCTCTAGGCACACTGCCTCTGGGGAGAGCGGAGGAGAGGTCTGGACTAGGAGTGAGGTAAACAAGCTCTACCTCCCAAGGCTGTGAGGCCTCTGGTGGTGAGTCTGGGGTGGGAAACCAGGAGACAGGAGGCTGGGGAGGTCAGTAGGGGCCTCGCAGTTTCCACATTCACATGTCCTGTCTATTGGGTTTCCAGGTAGGCTGTCCTTTGGAAAAACAGTTTGCTACTGATGTGAGTGAAAGTGTTAGTCGCTCAGTTGTATCCAACTCTCTGCGACTGTAGCCCGCCAGTCTCCTCCATGGAGTTCTCCAGGCAAGAATACTGGAGTTGATGGCCACCCTCTTCTCCAAGGGATCTTCCCGACCAGGGATCAAACCCAGGTCTCCTGCATGGCAGGCAGATTCTTTACCGTCTGAAGCATACATTAAGAAAACACAGAAAAAAGAAAAAGAAAAACCACAGGCTCAGCTGATCTCTAAAGCCCTCCTGGCAGTAAGGTTTGATGACAACTGGAATCAGGCCTGGGGGCAGATGGAGGGGGCTTGCTCAGGTTACCCCTGAAGTGGCCTGGGGCAGGTGCCGGGCCACGGGTCAGAAGTCCTGGTCCTGATGCAGACGCTGAGCCCCACCTGCAGCCTCAGATAACATGAGCCCTGTGCACCTGGAGCGTCGCTGGGTCTATAGAACTGTGACTATCCATGGAGCACTTGTTAGCACATCTCTTCAGTGACTTGTCCCTGAGTTGGACCAGTCGCCCCTCTGCAGACAGTTCCTGGGAGAATCACGAGGATAAGCTCTAACATCTGGACCACTCTTTACGACTTTAAAGATGCTCCATGGACCTGATCCCACCTAAGGGGGAAGAGCATGGGAGTCAGAGTCAGAAAGGAAGCAGAGGTTGGAGCACTGTGATTTGAAGATGGAGGGCAGGGCTATCGGCCAAGGAGTGTGTACAGCTTCTGGAAGCCAGAAAAGGCAAGGAAACAAACAGATTCTCACCTAGAGTTTCCAGAAAGAACACAACCCTGCTGATACTTTGATATTAGCCCCATAAGAGTCATTTTGGACTTCTCACCACTGGAATTAATTGGAAGATAATACATTTGCCTTATTCTAAGCCACTAAGTGTGTGGTCATTTGTTGCAAGAGTCACAGAACACTCATCCCAAACCCAGGGATGCTCAGAAGGATGCAGTGGTAGGGATGGAACTCAAATACAGTCCTTCTGTCGGTAGGAACTGTGCTCAGGCTCCCAACCATGAAGTTAACTCAACAGCCGACCAGGGTCAGGAGTTGGAGACCCCAAAGCCATTGTCCTTAAGGAGGAGAAATGACCCTGGTGGAGAGTCTAGGGGAATTCTGTTGTTTTTAAGGTCAGAAATGTTATGGGAAAGAGGAACATTTTGGGCTGGGCACAGCAAAGAATTTCCATATTTTGGACCAACTCCAGTTGATGAGCACTGGGGGCCTGGAGCTCTGTGCTGAGTGGGATCTTCAGGTCACGCCCAGGCTCCCAGGTAAATTGCTCTGTGGTTGACTGGCAATGCCTGCCTTGCCATGGATGAACAGCAGCGTATGCTGATCTGGATTAGAAGAGCTCCCCAGGGATGGCCCTGAGTTTGATTCATCTTTTTATTCCCAGGGCCTAGGTGTTCCTGAAACGGAGCAAGCACTCAATAGATATTTGAGGGAAGGAGGGAAAGAGGTCAGGAAGGAGAGAGGAAGTAGGGAAGGAAATTTACTTTCAGGGAGGCCAGGTCTAGGACCAATAGGTAAATTCCTGGCTAGAAAGCTTCTGATTTGCCTCCCCTGCTTCTCTTACCTCCTTGCTCTGATCACACCAACCCCTTCCTTTGGAGATCCACCTTCTCCCGTCTCCTTTGGTTTCTGGTGGGACACCAGTCACAAGGTGCTGCACCTCCTATCCTGGGGCATGCCTGTGACTCACCCCGACTTTTGTTCCCAGAATCCAAACTTTGATGAGAGGGCACTCCGGGAGAGGGCCTGGAGAGGTGGTCCCCAAACTCAGCCATGGCAGAGGACGTGGTGGAGTCCACTGGCGGGACTTCTGAGATGGATCTCAGACACCCCTAACCCCAAAAGTCCTCTCATTCAGGACCAACAGCTAAAGGTACAGAAATCACCAGGAAAAGAAACACCTTGGGGAGGTCCATGGATCTGACCCTTCCTGAATCCCAGGAGCCTGAAATCTCCTCCAGCCTTGGCCATTTCATTCCAAAGGATGTCAACATGGGGACTTCCCTGGTGGTCCAGTGGCTAGGACTCCAGGCTGTCAATGCAGGACGCCTAGGTTCGATCCCTGGTCAGGGAACTAGATCCCACATATCGCAACTAAGAGTTTGCATGCTGCAACTAAAGGTCTTGCATGCTATAACTAAGACCCTGTGCAGCCAATAAATATATAAATATTAGGAAAAATGGAACCCCTGGAGGCTCAGACAGTGAAGTCTCCCTGCAGTGCAGAAGACCCAGGTTCGATCCCTGGGTTGGGAATATCCCCTGGAGAAGGAAATGGCAACCCACTCCAGTATTCTTGCCTGGAGAATCCCATGGACAGAGGAGCCTGGCAGGCTACAGTTCACAGGGTCACAAAGAGTCAGACATGACTGAACAACTTCACAGGAAAAGAAAAAAAGTCCCAGATCTTACCCAGGATTTGCACTGCCTTCCCTGGGAAGAGGCCCCAATCCCTCTCGGCTGTAAGATCCCCTGATTGCAGACACTGGGTCTCAAACCCAGAGAAGGGGCTCAAAGCCTTCAAGAAGCTGTGGGTCCCCTTGGAGACATGACACCCACATGGCAAAGACAAGTGAACTGAGAAAGCAAAGTCTGTGATGAGGGTCAAAGTTGCCAGGAAGACTCGGGAAGGGCCCCTTGCCTGGATTTCAGACCATATCCAGTGTCTCTAGAAAGAAAGAACTAGAAGCCACTACCCTAATCCTGAAGCCCCGAGGGAAGCAGCAAGTTCCTAGGTAAAACAGGTTCCCAGAGGCTTTATCCCCCCCTGGCCACTCCTCCAGGCTCAGGCTAGGGGTGGGGTGAGAGAGAAAGAAGGGTCTCTTCTTATCTTTGGGTAGGGGAGGGCTCCCCCACCCCCCCCCCCCCACCCCCACACACACACAAGAGGAAAGGGCAGGGGCAGAGAGCTCAGGCTCAGAGCCATAGGCTACAGGCTCACCTGGTCCCACCCATCTCGATCTGCAGCTCCCATAGGGCAGCGTCTCCAGCAGGAATGTTCATTGGAAGAGGGTGGCCGAGAGCAGCCAGGACACGGGTCTCCCAGGTTGGGATCTGGGCTAGCACACAACTCAGCTTCTTCCAGACTGGGCATTTCTTGCAGCCCTTCCATCTTTCTGCAGACCCCCAAGATAAAACAAAGGAAAGAAGGGGCCACTGGATTAGGAGCCAGGGGCCTGAGTCTCCAGACTCACTATGAGACTAACCCCCATACAATCTCAGCCCCTTTCTGGGCCTCCATTTCCACATCCATCAAACCAAGGAGTTGGCCTCCAATGGCAAGGTCCCCTCTGGCTCCAGTGTTCTGACAGCCAAGGGAGATGGGTTGGGGCCACCCTACTCTGGCTTTCTCCCATCTCTACCGTGGCGTCAGAGATCCCAGATGGAAGAGGAATTTTTTTTAATTGAAGAATGCTTGATGTGCAATATTATATGTCATAGGTATACAGTATAGTGATTCATAATTTTATAAAGTTATATCCATATACAGTTATTACAAAATATTGGCTACATTCCACTTGTTGTACAGTATATCCTTGTAGCTTATTTTATACCTAATACCTTGAACAGTCACTGACTTAGATTCCATGTCTAACCCTTTGTTCACCAACAGAAGAGAGTGAGCTGTCATGAAAGGCCCTTCCCATCGGGCCCTAACATACCTGCCTCAGCTGCTGGCTCACTCAGGAAGACCACATGTTCCAGACACACCCCACTGGGGGCCACACCCCACTGGGACCACACCCCAGCAGCTGCATGTGTTCACACCACTTTGCCTCCTTCAAATTCCCCTATTTTCTCACCCTGACACTCAATCTTGCCTTCACCCAAGAAGGCCCTGTTCACTTGATACTCTGCTGGGCAAGGTGACTGCTTAATTGCTGGCAGCCCCATGATTTGTCAAGCACAGCACTCAGCCTCTGTAAATCAACTGGTCCATAAAGAGGCTGGGGGGCGTGGGGGCACCTTAGCACACTCTGATTTACTAAACGAAAGAAATGGTTCCTTTAAACATAACTGAATAAATACTGACTTAAGGTTGAATTCCTCTGGGACTGGGGGTCCTGGTATGAACGCTTGCTGCTTTAATAGTCATCCAACAATTTCAGTGCTTCACCTACTAAGCACTGTGCGTTCCTGAAGCTACTGAGAACACTAGACCAACCAGAGTAAGGGATGTCCTTGAGGAATTTATGGTCCAATGCGAGAGACAGGCATGCGAATCACCACCTCAGTGTGATCAAAACCCTAATAAAGACATGCAAGGAGACCCCACGGAGCTGATGACACTGTACCAGCATCTAAGAGGATGGCAAGAGCCACTGGGCAAAGGACAGAGCCGGTGAGAGTGGGGTGGCGGGCTTCTAGGCAAAGGGCAAAAACTCTCTTGCTACTTTGTAGGTCCTTTATAGCACATGACCCATTAAAATAATTTTCTTACACTTTTGTATTTAACTCTCCCATTAGACAGAGGATGAGATGGTTGGATGGCATCACCGACTCAATGGATATGAGTCTGAACAAACTCCTAGAGATGGTAAAAGACAGGGAAGCCTGGTGTGATACAGTTCATGAGGGTGCAAAGAGTCAGACATGACCGAGCGACTGAACAACAAACAAATTAGACAGTAAACTCTAGGAGACGGGGCACAGCCGGTGCCTTGCTGTGCTGCTCAGCACTGCCGAGCGCCATTTCTGGCGCTGCATCCTATCAAGTTATATATTTCCTGAATGATCAAATGCTTCAGGCCTGAGAGTCAAGTGTAAAGAGAAAGTGGTAGGAAAAAAGGACTGAGGAGTCTGTGAACCCCAGACCACTGGCAGGCTGCCTTGATGAGTGAAAGTGAAAGTTGTTCAGTCATGTCCGACTCTTTGCGACACCATGGACTGAAGCCCACTAGGCTCCTCTGTCCGTGGAATTTTCCAGGCAAGAATACTGGAATGGATTGCCATTCCCTTCTCCAGGGGATCTTCCTGACCCGGGGATTGAACCCTTGTCTCCTACGTTGCAGGCAGATTTTTTACCTGAGCCACCACGGAAGCTGGGTCTCTTTTGGCAGGCACTAGGGACCCATGGAGGGGTTTATAAGGAAGACAAGTAGTAACATTCATGGTTTAGAAAATTCCTTTGGTCCCAGTGTGCAGGATGGGCACCTGGGGCCCAGGTGGCTCCAGCCAACAGGTGGGCAGCCAACAAAGCGATTGGAGAAGTAACCCAGGCAAGAAGACTTGAATCTAGAGGCAGCCGAATGGGGTACTCTGGCATGGAGGAATTTACAGGTGTGCTAGGCCAAGGCCAAGGCCAATCTGGGCTCTCAATGGGAGACGGCAGCTCTCATCTCCCCTGCTCTCATGGCAGGTGAGCAGGAGAGGGCCTCCTTCACTGGCCCGGCTCAGTGCATCCCCAGGAGGTCCGTGCCAAGCCTCAGGCAGCTGGCAAGCTCAGTTTTGCCTTTGCACTCTATACTTTTGTCTTATTTTTCTCTTCTAAAAGTCACCTCATGTTTTAACACATGTGTGTATTTTTAAAGGGAACATTAGATTAATGTATGAACATTAGATTAATGTATTAATGTATTAATTGTACTATTATTCTCTATACTCTGGTATGTGTGAACGTTTTCAAACTAAAAACATTAAGTGAATATGTCACGACCATGTATATATGGGAAGCCAAGTGCCATAAATATCAATTTTAAACTGTGGATGGAAACTCATTTTAAATCATTTCTCTATCGTGCCCGCGCAGGCACACGCGCGCGCGCGCACACACACACACACACACATAGAGTCATGTGTTTGAATTTACCTAGCTTCTATCTCTTGCCCAAGGGTTCCAGGCTGAGACCCAGTCTTTGCTTTGCTTATAAGAGATTGCTAAGATGTCAGGGAAATCCGGCAAGACATTCTTCCTGTCGTTAACCAGGATTTACTGCAACGTGGAAAAGAAGTGCAGTGTTGTTTTAAACAATTGCACCCATGCCCCCTAACACTGGCAAACAAGTCCAAGGGCTAAGGCTGAACTCAGAGTCACAGACACCCGGGGTTCTGCGACCTTTGGGGACGAGAAGCCAGTAAGCTACATTTGTACCCAAGTCGTGTGGTTCTAGAGTGCTGGCTCTTACTAAGCCATACCACGCAAGTTGGAAGGGGCAATTGACTTTTTAAAAGTCGAGTTTGATGCCAGGCACTTAGCAGGCGCCGAGTGGGCTGGGCCGTCCTTGAAAGGGGGCTGATATTTCTCCCACCAGACTCCAAACTTTCGGGGAGTCCAGCACTACCCCCTTCGCCGGCTCAACCACTCCTCAACCGCTCCTGCTCGCTTGCTCCGCGGGTCTAAGGCTCCTATGAGCGGGATGGAGCCGGGGAAAGTGCTGGGACCCGGGACCGGGCCGGGCGTGATCGGGGGTCTTGTGCGCCTCAACAGGAGCGGAACCCCACGGGTCGCCTCCCCGGGAGGCAAGGCGAGGCGCGCGTTTCCCGGCAGGAAGGCATTGGGAGGTGCGGCCTTGGGAGGTGCGGCCTTGGAAGGTTGCCCCCGGCGGGCGGGCTGCATCAGGAGGCCGGCAGACGAACGCAGGTGACGACAGCCTTTCAGATGGGGCGCGCTGGCAGCGCTCACCTTATAAGGGCAGGCTCGGCGCCGCCGGGGCGGGGCCGGCGGGGCGGGGCCGGCGGGGCGGGGCCGGCGGGGCGGGGCCGGCGCAGGCGGGGCGGGCGTCCTACACTGCGGCCCCGCCCCTAAGCCACGCCGAACGTCTCAGGGCAAATTTTCTGCAAGGGCTGGCAGGCCCCTGCAGTGATGCCCCCCCAGGTGCCCAGAGTCTCCTTGGGGACACCCCCCACGTCCGTCTCCGGGCTGAGACCCGCTTCGGCTACGTCTTACACGGGCTAAACTTGACCGGCTCCCTTTGTGACTGTGGGCGGGATTCTTCACATCACCGCGGTCACAGGCCCTTACTAGGGTACATGGCGGCAGGGGGCGGGGGGGGGGGGGGGGGGGGGGGCGGGGCACTGGGGTACCTTTAGTGACTGCATCTTGGAGCACTCACTCACCTGGCCTTACAGTCAGCTGGTGCACCTTGCTGGCCAGGGCTGTACCAAGTAGTGCCTTTTCTAACTTAGGAAGTCTCTGTAACCTCAGCCCAGGGTCTGGCTAAACAGTAGCCACTGATCCATCAGAAGTGTTCGGTTGACTGGGCACTTCTTGGTGGGAGGAGACTCCAAACCCGAGAGGAAGTGTCTTGCAGGAGTCAGTCCGCTGGTCACCTGGCCTCCTCTTTTCTCCCTCCAGGCTCTCCTCACAGTCCAGATCCTTTTTCTACCCTAATCTGGTGAACTGCGTTTTCTGTGACCTCCACTCCTTACTGCCCTTCACAGCCGCCCAGGTGCCCACAGGCTGCCTTGAAGGGCAGCAAAATATACCACCCCAAAATACACCTCTTTGGTCTATTGATTATTTTAAGACGATTATTTAAAAAAAAAAAAAGAATAAGAACAGCAGACATGAGAGAAGCTCTAAAAACAGTATAAGTTACCTTCTGGTGAGAAACAGTTACATTTATAAGGGAAATCTCTTTCTGTAAGGGTGTCTCCCTGTTCTTAACTGTGTCCCACTCTTTGCCACCGCATGTGCTGTAGCCCACCAGGCTCCTCTGACCGTGAAATTTTCTAGGTAAGAATACTGGAGGAGGTTGCCATTTCATACTCTAGAGGCTCTTCCCAACCCAGGGATCAAACCTGCTTCTCTTGCATCTCCTGCATTGGCAGGCAGATTCTTTACCACTGCGCTACCTGGGAAGCCACCAGGGAGAGTAGGATGGCTGGCTCTCGATTTCTAGAAACACTTATCCAGGGAGAAGGTAAGGACTTAAATATGCATAACAGCCTCACCCACTTTTATTGTCCTTTTCCCGGTAAACTTTCAGAAGTGACTCTCCAGTCCCAACATTCTTTTTATTTAATGAGGTTACACCAAAGAAATAGGTAGCTATTTTACACATAAGGAATAAAAATCTGAAAAAAAAAAAAAATACAAAGGGTGAGAGCATTTTAACCAAGTTTAGATTTCTTTTTGTTATGGTCTTTTTGTATAGCACTGCAATATACAATCACAGTTGCAGCACCCATTACCATCACAGAACTAAATTTAAGGAAGTTGTTGTTCACTCAGTCATGTCTGACCCTTTGAAATCCCATGAACTGAAGCACACCAGGCTTCCCTGTCCTTCACTATCTCCCTGAGTTTGCTCAAGTTCTTGTCCTTTGAGTCAGTGATGCTATCTAATCATCTCATCCTTCGCTGCCCCCTTCATCTTTTACCTTCGATCTTTGCCAGCATCAGAGTCTTTCCCAATGAGTCTGAGCTTCCCGTCAGGTGGCCAAAGCACTGGAGCTTCAGCTTAAGCATCTATCCTTCCAATGAGTATCCAGGATTGATTTCCTTTAGGATTGGCCGGTCTGATCTCCTTGTAGTCTAAGGAACTCTCGAGAGTCTTCTCTAACACCACAATTCAAAAGCATCAAGTCTTGGTGCTCAGCTTTCTCTATGGTCCAACTCTCACATCCATACATGATTACTGGAAAAACCATAACTTAACTATAGGCACCTTTGTCAGCAAAGTGATACCTCTGTTTTTTTTTTAATATGCTGTCTAGGTCTTTGTCATAGCTTTCCTTCCAAGGAACAAGGATCCTTTCATTTCATGGTTGCAGTCACTGTCTGCAGTGATTTTGAAGCCCAAGAAAATAAAATCTGTCACTGCTTCCACTTTTTCCTCTTCCATTTGCCATGAAGTGATGGGACCAGATGCCATGATCTTAGTTTTTTGAATGTTGACTTTCAAACCAGCTTTTTAACTCTCCTCTTTCACCCTCATCAAGAAGCTTTTAGTTCCTCTTCACTTTCTGCCATTAGAATGATATCATCTGCATATCTGAGGTTGTTCATATTTCTCCTGGCAATCTTGATTCTAGCTTGTGATTTATCCAGCCTGGCATTTCTCATGATGTACTCTGCATAAAAGTTAAATAAGCAGGGTGACAATATACAGCCTTGAGGTACTCTTTTCCCAGTTTTGAACTACTCCATTATTCCATGTCCAACTCTAACTGTTGCTTCTTGACCTGCATACATGTTTCTCAGGAGAAAGATAAGATTGTTTGGTATTTCCATTTCTAAGAATTTTCCAGTTTGTTGTGATCCACACAGTCAAAGGCTTTAGCATGGTCAATGAAACAAGAGTAATTTTTTTTTTTCTGGAATTTCCTTGCTTTTTCTATGATCCAAAGAATGTGAGCCATTTGATCTCTGGTTCCTCTGCCTTTTCTAAATCCAGCTTGTACATCTGGAAGTTCTCGGTTCACATACTCCTGAAGCCTAACTTGAAGAATTTTGAGCATAAGTTTGCTAGCATGTGAAAGGAACACAATTATATGGTAGTTTGAACATTCTTTGGCATTGCCTTTCTTTGGGATTGGAAGGAAAACAGACCCTTTCCAGGCCTGTGGTCACTGCTGAGTTTTCCAATTTGCTGACATATTGAGTGCAGCACTTTCACAGCATCATGTTTTAGGATTTGAAATATGTCATCTGGAATTCCATCACCTCTACCAGTTTTGTTCATAGTAATGCTTCCTACGGCCCACTTGACTTCACGTTCCAGAATGTCTGGCTCTAGGTGAGTGATCACACCACTGTGATGATCTGTGTCATGAAGACCAGGTCATTTGTAGCACCCATTACCAGCATGAAATTAAATTTAAGGAAGTGCATTGTTACTAATGGCCCCGAGATGAAACTGATTTACCTTCTATTAAAACCTACAGTATATAAGCACTTTCTAATAATGCTTCTTAACCGCCATTTGTGGTAAGAATCATCGCCAAAGTTTTTTGGAAGTGAGTCCACAAAGAATTAAATATTTAAAAGGTGAAGTGTTCCTTATTTTAACTTTAGCAAGATCTTTCTTTTTTCATTGTTAAGAAACACTTTAATAGTTTTAAAGCAAATGGTGATACAAGTAGAGTGCAGATAGCTAAAACTGTGCTCCTGAGTTCAAACTTACAGAAAAATGTTTTGTAAATCATTCTCAACTAAATATTTCCCTCCTCAGCCCCCTACCCAAAATCTTCAATTTTTTCTTACAAAAATTTGGTCAAGAGTAGAAATATCTCCAGGGAGAAGTATATGCCACATCATAGCAAGAATGATGAAGCCCGACTAATGACTTCGGTATTAGAAAGAGAAGGCACTTAAAATGTACTCAAAGTTACACTGAGAAAAGCTTTCACTGAGTAATACTGAAACAGTCACAAAGGTTAAGAAAATGCTGATATCAAAGTACAAATGACTACAATACTAAAATAGACAAAAGCTACAAGAGCTTGCTTTAAAAATAAAAGACAACACATGAGTAAGAATTGTTTTCTTGTTCTATTCATGAGTGTTGGTCTTTATATTCATAGAACTAGTTATGTTGATGTCTAGTAGAGTTTCTTATGACATCTGATGAAGTCTCATTCCAACTTCAGATGGAGACTCTTCCCTAAGGAACCTCTTGATTTCAGTTACATCCTGGTCACTGAACAGTTTTTAAGCAGTGCAGCATCGCCGTGATTTGCTGAGGCGTGACTACATATCCTGTGTGCAGAGCCATCCCCACAATGAGCACCAGCATGGAACTGAACACAGTCCACTTCCAGGGCTCCAGCATGTAGAGAGCTGTGACCAGTAGTAGAACCAGGACATTTGCTTCCAGGCCTGTGCCTCTGGCATTGGAGACAAATATCAGTGTGTCCGGCCAGCCTCTCCCGCAATATCTTCTTTTGCCTGAGCTGAAGATGATATTTAAGGTGATGCTTTTGGCTGTTCCTGAGAGTTACTCAGTTTCATGGGAATCTCCCATATACACAGAAGGTACATATATTATTAAACTTTTGTTTGTTTTTCTCCTGTTAAGCTATCTTTTGTCAATATACTAGCCAAACAAACTAGGAAGAAAGAAATGAAAAATATTTCATCCCTACAGTGTCAGCCCTCTCAAGCTTAGCACACAGGGCTTTTCCCTAGAAGCATCAACGGTGTCCCACACTTTCTTCCTAGAAAGCCTTTCCCTCGCACACATTCAGACATATGCTCATCCTGAAAAAAAGTTACCTCTTAGTGTCCTTCCTGTGACTTCTCTGCTGATTACTTAATCTTTCTGAGCTGCAATTTCTTCATCTGCAAAATGCAAATAAAATAATGCCCACCTCACTATGTTATCATGTGTGAGTTAATGTCCATACCATGATCAAGACAGTGTGAGGAACCAGATTCACCTGACTGTTCTAAATACCCATACACACACTCTGAGTTCCCTGAGGCCTGGGCTTTTCCTTCTCTGCCCACGGGTACTCTGTGCCTGGCACAGAGTAGCTGTTGATTTTTTGTACTTGGTGGTGAGTGAGTGAATTTCAGGTAGGGGAGGGAGGGGAGAAGGTGGTCCCTCACCAGATGGCCACCACTCACAATGAGAAAGTAGACTTCACTTATGCTGGGAGAGGGCTCCCCAGGTGGTGCTAGTGGTAAAGCCTGCAATGCAGGAGACATGAGAAATGCAGGTTCAAAAAAAAAAAAAGAAAGGAATGCAGGTTCAATCCCTGGGTCAGGAAGAGCCCCTGGAGGAGGGCATGCAACACACTCTAGTATTCTTGCCCGGAGAGTCCCATGGACAGAGGAGCCTGACAGGCCACAGGGTTGCAAAGAGTCGGACACATCTGAAGTGACTTTGCATGCATGTAGTTGCTGGGAGATATTATCTTCTAACTTTCCCTCAACAACACTTACCCTAAGATTCAGGGCACCCCAGGAGACCTATTGATCCCATTGTCCAGGTGAATAAACCTCTGAGGCATGCAGAAGTGAAGTGACACAGAGAGTGGCAGCGTTAAGACTTCTCCCCTTTTAGCATCCAAAATCCTGTGTCCCAGGGACACCCTTAAGTCTCAGGCAAACTAGAATGGTTGGTCACCCCAGATCAAGTTCCAAACCCTAGTCTCTGAGGACCCCCACTACTGCCCTCCCCTGGGCCCATGTCATTGTCCCCAAGTTTTTTAATGAGTTTCCTGAAGAGGAGACAGTGCCCTCCTGTCCAGAGGGTCTGGGCAGGTTAAAAAAAAAAAAAATCATTCTCCCTCTTACTCTTCCTTTCTTTTAAATAATTTTATTTATTTCTGGCTGTGCTGGGTCTTCATTCATGCGTGGGCTTTCCTCCAGTTTTGAGAGGGGGCTGCTCTCTAGCTGCAGTGTGGGCTTCTCATCGTGGTAGTTTTTCTCGTTGTGGAGCACGGGCTCTAGGGGCCACAGGCTTCAGCAGTTGCCGCTCCCAGGCTCTAAAGCGCAGTCTCGACAGTTGCGGCACGCGGGCTTAGCTGCTCTGTGGCATGTGGGATCCACCCGGATCAGGGATCGAACCTGTGTCTCCTGCGTTGGCAGGTGGTGTCTTTACCACTAAACCACCTGGTTAGGCCTCTTACTCTTTCTTACCCCAAAATCAGACTCAGAGCACAATGCTGGGGCATGTACAGACTCGTGTGCGCCTTCACCTTTGACAGACTCATGGCCACTCTGGGGACCAGACAAGGCGGCCAGCCCCGCCCTCTGCACTCTCAGGCTGCTGGGGGAGATGGAGCGTGGACATGTGGCATTGGTCTGGTGGCTGGCCAGCTGGAAAAGGGTCTCTGAAGAGCCACCTCCTGACCTGGCCCCTCCCCAGCTGCCCTTTGGCTCCTACCCCGTCTTCCTCCCCTCCCCCTCCCCCTCACTGGGCCTGATTTCCTCCATTAACCAGGGAGTGAGAGCTGGTCTCTCTGAGGGCCTTCCTGCCCCAAGGTCAATGACTCAGGGCCAGTGAGGTTCTGGGAAATGCAGCCTCCAGAGAAGAGGCATCAGAGGCCAAGCCCTCCTGAACACAGTGAGGGCACGGCCCCAGCCTCATGTGCAGACAGACTCATCTTCCCAGGCTGCCCCAGCCCCTGCTGGCCTCATCCTCTGGGGCCACTGTCCTGGGGAGCTGTTCTCTGCTGGTTCCCCAGAGGCCCTGAGGCCAGCGCCAGGACAGGGAGGGCCTGGGCTGGCCCCACACAGCCTGTGTGCCTCCCCCTCACTGAGGAGACACCCACTCTTGTGGGCCTGAGAGCTGCAGCCCTGACGTTGGCCTGGCTGTGGCTGGGTGGTCAGAGCTAAGGGCTGAGCGAACACCAACCAGGCCCGCTAGGCAGCCAGTCCTTCACTTGCAGCCACCATGAAGCCCCCCTCCTTCCCTCAACCATGTAGTACTCAGCAATTCAAACAAATATGGGCATGGGAGGCAAGGCCTTTTGGAGGGGGAGACTGGACATGGAGAAGGCACCCCCAGGGGCACTAGTTCCTGCTTCCCTCCCCTGTAATAGAAATGCTCTCTCCCCATCCATCTCCCTATCAACCTCAGTCAAGAGCAGCCTCAAAACAGGTAGTGTGGGTTGGTCGGGGGATTTCCCTGGTGGCCCAGTGGTTAAGACTCTGTGCTTCCAATGCAGGGGCTTGGGTTGGATCCCTGCTCAGAGAACTAAGATCCCACATGCTGCAACTAAGAACCAAGCGTAGTCAGATAAATAAATAAAACTTTTAAAAAATAACTGGCAGTGAGAACTCAGAGCCAGCTCAGGACTCTCTTCTCTTGCTGGTTCACCCCAGGCAAGGCCCACACCCTCTCTGGTTTCCATCTCCCTCTCCTGGTCCAGCTTTGGTAGCTTCCTCCCTTTATTTCAGCATCACAGGTTTGATAGGGACAAAATGAAAGAACAAAGGGGGTGATTAAATAGTTAATCCCACTAGGGAATTGTAAATAGAAAAATATGACAGACCCCTGTAAGTTAATGATTACTCAAGAAAGCAGGTTTGCTTAACCACAGAATCAAGCAGGCTTGCTTAACAACAAAAACATGCAACAGAAGCATGGGATGTGCCCCAGAACAATAAAACAATGGAGGCAGGAGACCCACACCCTGCCCAGTGAGCTCAGTGAGTTAATGATTCCTAGGACGTGCTCTCTACATGCATAAAAATCAACAGTTTATGGACCTACCTTGATCATGCAGGGACCAAACTCCCCTGCTCAGTCTGGAGGAGGAACTGATGATGGAAACGTGATGTCTACTCAAAAAAGGGAAAGAAGATTTTCTCCTCCTCCCCAGTTTTTCTTTGATTATATAACTGTAGCCCACTAAGTTCTCTGGGGGTGGCATTTCTCACCTGCCCACTTGTAAATCTCACAAGCATCCTATTCTGATAAAATCCCTTCTTAGTTACCACTTTTAAAGACCCTGCCTGCCAATGTGGGAGACTTAAGAGACGTGGGTTTCATCCCTGAGTAGAGAAGATTCCCTGGAGGAGGAAATGGCAACCTACTCCAGTATTCTTGCCTAGAGAAGTCCATGGACAGAGAAGCCTGGCAGGCTACAGTCCACAGGGTTGCTGAGTCGGACACAACTGAAGTGACTTAGTATGGTTTTCTAGCACTTTGTTCTCACGGAGTTCTCCTCCGTGCTGACATAAAGGAGCTCTTTGTCCCCCTACCCCCGAAGTGACACCAATAGGTTTTAGGTTCCCTGTGAGATGGAAATGATTAATGCAGGAAATAACATGAGAGTACCTAATACATCCATCTCAAAAGGGGGAGTACTTGGTGGCCCAGGGACACAGAGAGGTGCCCAAAGTCATAGGGGAAGTGGCAGAGGTGTTGGGGTTCAGCCAAGCCCTCTATGTGAGGAGAGAGCATGCATGCATGCTAAGTCGCTTCAGTCATGTCTGACTCATGCAACCCTATGGATTATAGCCCACCAGGCTCTTCTGTCCATGGAATTCTCCAAGCAAGAATACTGGAATGGATTGCCATGCCCTTCTCCAGGAGATTTCCCTGACCCAGGGATTGAACTGGCATATCTCACATATCTTGCATTGGCAGGTGGGTTCTTTACCCCTGAAAGTGAAAGTTGCTCAGTCATGTCTGACTCTTTGCGACCCAATGGACTATACAGTCCATGGAATTCTCCAGGCCAGAATACTGGAGTGGGTTGCCTTTCCCTTCTCCAGGCGATCTTCCCAATCCAGGGATCTAACCCAGGTCTCCCTCATTACAGGCAGATTCTTTACCAGCTGAGCCATAAGGTGTAATGAGGTCTGGGAGCTGGGATAAGGATGAGGACAAGACCAGGCATGAGGCGAGGCGTGGAACAACCCCCTGGTAGGTTACATGCTCCAGTCATTCCTTCGCTCAGTCATCTTGGCAGAGTCCTCGTCTGTTCTTGGCCCCATGGAAGTCAGTTCAAGGAAGAGCTGAGCTAGCAGCAGCTAGGAGCCTAGCTAGGAGCAGCTAGGAGCCTAGCTAGGAGCTAGGAGTGGCTTAAAAAGGGCTTTGATCCCCAGAACCGTGTTTTTTCAAAGCATAGACCAGGGTCCTCTGCATCTGAATTATGAGAGCTTTAAAAATGCACATCGCAGGTCCCATCCCAGTCCCATGACCATCAGCAGATCCTTATAAAAATGGTTAAGACTCTGCAGTCCCAAAGCAGGGGGCAAGCATTTGATCCCTAAGATCTCACATGCAGCACAGCTCAGCCAAAACAAACAAACAAACAAACAACTTTGTTACTTTGGACTTGGAAAGTGTCAGAAATGCCAGAATTTGGGGGATCTGGAACCTTCTAAGGCAAAAGTGGCAGGGACTAAATGGTGGCTGAGGTGGGGCAGGTCTGATGGCATTTCTGCATCTCAGTCTCCCCTACCCCCAAGTAGGTGGGTGGTGCAGGTGCTCGGCTCCAGCTCAAGTTTCAGGCCCAGGAACACTTCTCTGAGGCTCTCAATCATCATAAAATACTCCCTTTGACCTGGGAGTCACACATCTATAAAATCCTAAAGAAGAAATTAGCTCTGTGTCTGAACTTGTTCATTCCGGCCTTGTAATAATGGATTAAAAAAGTTAAGTAACAAGTACCTAAATGTCGGACGGTGAGGGAAAAGTTAAGGGTATGATCCTAGCTGAGCCGACCCCCAGTCCAGGACATCCTGAAGGGTGGTCGTGGGGATGCAGAGAGCCACTGCTGTGGGGTGGTGGGAAGGCTAGAAGAGGGGAGAGCGGGACCCTGGGGGGTCAGACTGTCTGGTCCATATCCTGTCTCTGCTCCTTCCCAGCTGTGTGACCTGAGGCTGTCACTAAACTGCTCTGGGCTTCGGGTTTTCTCATCCATAAACTAGACATCACAATAGGCCCTACCTGCTAGGGTTATGTGTGTATTGAAGGAGTTAATACACAGAGTATCTAAACAAGCAGTGCCTGGAACCCCTGTGTTAGCCACTATTGTTACACTCCGGAACAGGCTGTTATGGCCTAATCTGTGTCTCCTCAAATTCATCTGTTGAAGCCCTAATCCCCCAGAACCCCAGAATGTGGTAAAAAATGTAGCATAGGAAAAAAAAAAAAGAATGTCACTGTATTTGGAGATGTGGCCTTTACAGAGGTTGATGTTCATTCGCTCAGTTGCTTTTAATTCTTTGTGACCCCATGGTCTGCAGCACGCCAGGCTTCCCTGTCCATCACCGACTCCCGGAGCTTGCTCAGGCTCGTGTCCATCGAGTCAGCGATGCCATCCAGCTCTCAGGCGAGTGTATGCTCCTCGGTTCTGTCTCATCACAACAAAGATTTGGAGTGACGGACATTAAAGCCCTTGGCACGGCACAGCTCTCGGGTCTTGGACAGATCGTGTTATAGCTCTTAGACAAATCAGTGTTACAGCTCCGTGTTACAGCTCTATTTTATTTAGAAAATAGCAGGAAAATCCATCCTCAAGGCGTGAGGGCATGCCAACCCAAAGACGCGAAGAGAAGAGAGTGGGGAAGCGCCCCAGCGCGCTGGGTTCGGGGCGGGGAGGGAGAGAGAGAGCTCAAGTGCAGGGTGGGGGTGAGAGAGAGAGAGCTCATGTGCAGGGTGGGAGAAGGCGCAGCGGGGGCCGGGGGGTGGAGTGGGCAGGCGGAGGGGAGTGAGAGAGAGACCCCGGCCCTGTGGCTCCTCTTTTTATATGCATTTTCCTCCCCCCAGGCCTGCCCTATGTAAACTGGGCTAGCCAGGAGTGTTGTTTGTTCTACCTGAGGTCCTCACTCCGGTCTTCGGACCTTTCTTTGTTCTATTTTCGGTGGCTTTTCCCTTCCTTATCTTTTAGCCACTATCATTCTGGACTCCTGTTTCCTACTCTAACTACCTAACACAACCATCTCATTCTGTGTCGTCCCCTTCTCCATCTGCCGTCAATCTTTCCTAGCATCAGGGTCTTTAAAGGCAAAAAGAGATGCTGCTGCTGCTGCTGCTAAGTCGCTTCAGCTGTGTCCAACTCTGCGACCCCATAGACGGCAGCCCACCAGGCTCCGCCCTCCCTGGAATCCTCCAGACAAGAACACTAGAGTGGGTTGCCATTTCCTTCTCCAATGTGTGAAAGTGAACTCATTCAGTCTTGTCTGACTCTTTGCGACCCCATGGACTGCAGCCTACCAAGCTCCTCCATCCATGGGGTTTTCCAGGCAAGAGTACTGGAGAGGGTTGCCATTGCCTTCTCCGAAAAAGAGATAACAGAGGTGATTAAGTTAAAATGAACTTTATTCGATCATTTTTGATGATCATTTAAATGATCCAACTTAATCATTTAAGAATGATCCTTTAAATGACCCAATAGGACTGGGAACTTCGTATGAAAATAAAACTTGGGAGACTTCCCTGGTGGTCCAGTGCAACGCAAGGGCCATGGTTTCAATCCTGGTTTGAGGGACTGAACTTACTTCAACGGCACAAATCTTTTTCAGTTTGGCTGCACTAGGTCTTTGTTGCTAGGCATGGTCTTTCTCTAGTTGTGGCAAGTGGGGGCTTCTCTTCCTTGCTGCTTCTCATTGCGGTGGCTTCTCTCGTGGAGCAAGAAATGGGCATGCGGCTTCAGTAGCTGTGGCGCATGGGCACCTGGGTTCTTCCTGGACCAGGGATTAAACCTGTGTCTCCTGCATTGGCAGGAATATTCTTTTCTTTTTTTTTTTTAAAATTAATTCATTTTTTAATCGAAGGATAATTGCTTTACAGAATTTTATTGGTTTTTGTCAAGCCGCAACATGAATCAGCCATAGGTATACATATATCACCTCCCTTTTGAACTTCCCTCCCATCTCCCTCCCCATCCCACCCCTCCAGGTTGACAGAGAGCCACTGTTTAGGTTTCCTGAGCCATACAGCAAATTATTTTACATATGGTTATGTACGTTTCCATGTTATTCTTTCCATACATCTCACCCTCTCCTCCCCTCTCCTCAGGCAGGAATATTCTTAATCACTATACCACCAGGGAAGTCCTAGAAACTTTCTTCTTTCCAAAACGTGGAACACTTTACAAATTTGCATGTCTTGCTTGCACAGGGGCTATGCTAATCCCTGTGTCATTCCCATTTTAGTATCTGTGCTGCTGACGTGAGCGCCCTACACACTTAACACGACGCTCACCATGTAACGGCGCTATGCTCCAGCATCACATATATTGTCTCACGTCAATCTCTCAGCCAGAAGGAAGTTATACACTATCTTCCCATTTCAGAGATGAAGAAAAATGAGGATTGGCTAGTGGGGGGATGGCTTTCACTGGAACCGGGTCTTTCTGACTCCAAGGGCCTATTCAAAGCCTAGCTCCATCCCCCTTGGTGGTGCCCCACTCAACCTCTGGCACCCCCGCCTTCCCCCGGGACAGATAAGTCATGTTACTTTCCCATCTCTGTGCCTTTGCACATGCCACTCCCTCTGCCTGAAACACTCTTCCCAGTACCTGCCTCTGACTCTTATCCAATTCTCTCAAACAAAACCCCTCTGTGTATTACCCAGCCCTGCAGACTTGCTCCTTACCTGGGCTTCCACTCTTTCTCTGCTTTATCATTATGATGGTATTTGTTACTTGTTGCTACTCTAGCATTCATACTTTACATTGTATCCGTGTGCTTGCTGTAGGATTCTTGAGGGCCAAGGCTCTGTCCTCCTCTGCTTTGACTCCTAATTCCTAGCATCAGGCAGCCCAGAGAAGCATCCAGATACACCAGCTGGCTGAGGTTAGGGGGCAAAGCCACTCTTTTGGGACTAGAGAGAATACTGCAGCTTTAGGAGTAGTTCCTAAGCAAAGGACTCCTCTGCCTGCTGTCTGGGGCTAGGGTGGTGAAGGCAGATGGAGAGAGGCTCCAAATCTCCACTCTTGACATGGGAACAGGGATGCTGTGACTCCCCTGGGGATCGGAGAGTGGCCAAGGGGGAGGCTGAGGGGTTGGAGTCCAGCCCCCCATACTCCCATTTCATTCCCCTGTTCTTGGGCACATCACACCATCTCTTTGGGCCTCAGTTTCCTCGTATGTGATATGGGAACAATGGTTGCTACCTCAGGTGGGTGTTGGGAGGGTTAGATGTGGGTGGTGCACCTGGCAACGTGGGACACGAAGGGATCCATGCCAAATCGCCTGCCTGCTGGTGGCTGAGGCAGGCAGCCGGCCAGAGACAGACAGCTACACGCCTGTGGTCAGCCAGGAAGCCGGCCAAAGGTGGGGACCCGACTAGCAGCTGTGTAGCAACGGCATCCAGGCTCACACCCATTGGTGGCTGTGTGGATGGCTGGCTTAGAGGCTGAGCGAGAGGCTGGGTCAGAAGTGGCTCGGAGGCATGGAGACCAGGGGACCAGACTCAGGGTGAATTCCAGTGGGCATTCTCCAAGGGTGAGGTCACCACCAGGAGGGGGGTGGTGGCGGGGGTCAGAGCCAGGACACAGAGCCAAAGGTAAGGCCCACTGCCTGGCACAGTAACAGGCCCCTCCCATGGTGAGGTGCTGGGGTCCTTATTTCTATCTCGGGAAGCCTGGTGTTTCCTGTTTAACATGTAGCTTAGGGTTGGGGGAAGCTGGAGGAGAGGAAAAAGCAAAGCAAAGGACACTTCTTGAGCACCCTCAAGCAGGTCCAGCATGTTTGATCCTCATTCTGTGATGATTATTTTTAGCCCCAGTTTGAAGATGGTGCAATCGAGGCTCAGGGAAAACTTTCCCCCAAAGTGAAAGCGGTATAGCTAATGGGTGAGAGCCCAGAGACTTTGGAATCAAGCATATCTGAGTTCAGATCTGAGCTCCAACAACCTGTTGATGCAGAGTTACTAAAGCTCCCTGAGCCTGTTTTCTCATCTGTGAAATGGCAATAATGATAGTCCCTTCCTCACTGTGAGGGCTCAGTGAGATGACACACGTGACATCTTGCCTTCAGGGAGGGCTAGCCACCATTGTCCCTGTTTTGCTGCTGTGACAACTGAGCCTGAGGCTGGTGAGGCCATGTGCGCAAGGCTGCTCCACTAGTGGATGTTGAATTCAGGACCTGAACCCAGATCTGATTGTTTCTTCCTGACTTACACCATCGTGTGGTGGCTGGTGGCGGCTTCCAAAAAGCTGGGGAGGGAAGGCTCCCAGATTTCCGGCAGAGCCATGTAAGCCAGGCTGGGGACTGGGGTTCAGGGTCACGCCTGCACCCGGTGTTCCAGGCAGCAGAGAGGAACTGCGACAGCGTGCCTGGAAGCCTGGCTCGTTCACGGCATCCTGCCCTCTGCTGACATTGTTCTCTGGACCCTTCCAACCCATGGCTTGCACATTAGGGTTTCCGGTAGCCTGGCCAAATTACCTTCACTTACCGGAGAAGCCCTCCCCAGGCGGCTGGGGTAGGGGCTGAGCTGCCCTTGGCCCTTCCCCCCAGGTGGGGCGTGCTGGGGCAGGCACAGGGAAAGCCCCAACATCACCTTGACCAGCAGGTTCTGACCCCGCAGACTGCCCTTCTCAGAGACACTGCCGACCTGCTTGCTCCCTGCTCCTGGAGCCCAGTGAAGAAAAGGCCGTGATTCATTTTCATTTTAGGGTTGGCTAAAGTTAACGCACTTGGCTTCAGACCCCAACCATCACAAACACTCTGTAACCTGGGCAAGCCTTCCCCCTCTTTGCGCCCTTTTGAGGGTCTGGATGATACTCCAGGACCCCTCACATTCTGACATTCGTTCAGGGTGATCCACCGCCCCTTGCTCTGCTGTCTTAAAGCATAAGCGCTTGCCAGGTGGACCAGTGATAAAGGATCCACCTGCCTGGAGAAGGAAACGGCAGCTTACTCCAGTATTCTTGCCTGGGAAATCCTATAGACATAGGAGCCTGGCACGCTACAGTCCATGGGGTCACGAAGAGCTGGATACGACTTACCAACTAACACTTTTATGCTTAGGATGGATTTCCTAGCTCCAAGTCATCCTTTGAGGAACTGCTTGATTTTGTACTGCTTTGTGTAAAAATAAAGATATTGCTTAAGACAAAAACAATCAATCTGCTTGCCCACGCAGGAGAAGTGGGTTTGATTCTTGAGTCAGGAAATGGCAACCCACTCCAGTATTCAAACGTAGAGAATCCCAGGGACAGTGGAGCCTGGTGGGTTACAGTCCTAGGGTTGCAAAGAGTTGGATACGATTTAGTGACTGAACAACAACAAACTGGGACTTCCCTGGTAGTCCAGTAGCTAAAACACTATGTGCCCAGTGAAGGAGTCCTCGGGTTTGATCCCTGGTCAGGGAACTAGATCCCACATGCCACAAGTAAAGACCCCATGTGCCACAACTAAAGTCAAATAAATAAATATTAACAAACACACACACAAAAACAACAAACTTAAAGTGCAAGCTTCTTGAGGCTGTGGTCACTTTCCCTCTCATGTTTAGAAGGCACCCACAATAGTGACCACCCTTCATCCATCCAAGTGCTTCTAAGACCCCCTAAGGCTCTTTGGTGCTTAGCAATCCTATTGGAAACAGGGTCTTGGCCTTTCCACTGATGTCACTTGGCACTCCGTCTCCTCATTTGTGTAATGGGAAGAATTGCCTGGCAGGGGAGTGGTAGGGTCACAGCAGAGAACATAAACTCTAACTCAAGCTTCCATCTCGGCCTCCAGATCAACTGGGTAAACTTGGTATTAGGAGCACAGGTGCAGAAGCCACATCCCAGGACGTCTCAGGGCTGAGAAGGTTTTGCAGGTGTCTGGGCTTCAGAGGGGTCGGGGGTGTCCCTGTGGCTGCCAGGCCCCGCAGCTGCATGCTCATAACCCCTCTTTCATGGGCCCAGGAGCACAAGGCACCCAGAGGGCAACAACAGTGGGGCTGGGGATGCAGAGCCAGCAGCGTCCCGGTGAGATCAGCACCGTGAAATTAGTCAAACGGGATCACCCTGGGATCTTGTGTGCACAGCCAGTGACTCACACCACGAACAGCCTCACAGGCAGAGATGCCAACCTGGGAGGCAGCTGCTCCAGCTCACCTCGCCCCGCAGCACACCTTTTAAGGACAGAGAGCTCTGGGCAGCACAGGGGCCCTGCCTCCGCCCTAAGGCCTTTGCCAGCCCAGCTCCACACCTACTCGGGTTGGGCAGAGGGGCCAGCCCCCAACCTGGGTTCAAATCTGCCGTTGTCACTTTTTAGATATGACCTTGGGCAAGTCAATTTCCCCAAACCGGTTCCTTCAGTTGAAATATGGAAACACTTGCCTCACAAGAGAGGAATTAAATGAGGTCATGCACAGAGAAAGTGCTTGGCGAAGGGCACCTTTTAAGGAGTGGCAGTGGAGGCCAATGGCAAGGGAAGGGCCCCGGCTCAGGCATCAGGGTGCTCGGCTCTGAACTCGAGCCCCAGCCCTTACTTGCTGGGCATTTTTGACTTACTCAACTCTGCATCAGTGCCTCTTGTATAAAGACTGCTGACGCTGCCAGTTTTGTCAGCCTCTTGTGGGGTTAGGCTCACGTACTCCATTTTATAAGGTGAGGGGGTGAGCGCAGGAGCAGAGCCAGCCCAGGTGTCTGGGGGCTACGCATCCTGGACAAGTTCCCAAGCTCCCTCCATGGATCTGGTGTGTGAACGGGAGCAGTGATGAGAATGCCTGACTTGCGGGGCTGCTATGGGGGAGGTACTGAGAACAGTGCCTGGCACCCAGGAAGCATCTCTCAGCACTGCCTGTTCTCATTCATCTTACACACAGCTCTTGGCCTTTCTCCACAAATGCCAGTTGCTGGTTTACTTCCCTTTCACATGCCTGTGACAGATTCCAGGCCGGAGGCCTTCCCAAGCCCACAGGCCTTGCTGCTGAGCTAACCCCGCCCTCTGGCGCCTGTCACAGACTTCTCAAGGCAGCCCTAGGGCTGACCCCTCAAAGAAGCTGCAGTAACTCAGGTAGTTCCAACAGGGACACTAAGAACACCGAGTGCACACAGCACCCTAGGGCCAAGGGGAAGGACACCCTGCAGTCTAGTATCCACAGGGTGGGTCTCTCAGCTAGCAAGTGAGCCAAAGGGTGGCTCCGCCACAGGAGAAAAAGCGATGGGCTTTGCCGGCTGGAAACCTGGTTTGCCTGGCACCCTCCTCCATGGGCCAAGGGAAGCCTTGGAACAAGAATAGGCAGAGAGCCTGGTCTCAAAGCCTCTTGAGTTCCTGCCCACACACAGGAAGAACAGCCCGCCTCCTGATGGGCTGGGATGGGCATGGGGCCAGCCAGGCTTTCTGGGAGTGTGCACACAAGAGTGAGCACCTGGTTAGCAGAGGTGGCCCCTGGGGATCAGTGACAAGAGCCCAGGCTTCAGAGGCAACCAGCTCTGGGCAGAAGCGTGGGCTCTGCACCCCGAGAGCCTCTGTATCTTCATCTGCATAATGGGGACCACAAACTCCCTTCTGCCTGACTTGTGTGTAAAGCCGTCCCCAAAAGAGTGGCCACCACTGACAACAGCAGTAGTCACAGGAATGGCTGGTCAAGGGCAAGAGGGTGGTAGAGGTCAGAGGGGGAAAACAGCAGCAGCCTGGGAGGGATCACAAGTGCTCCTGGAGCCCAGACAGAGTGGAAGCTGGCAACAGTGCAAACCCTAGCTTTATTGGTCCAGTTTTTTCACAGTGAAGCCTCAGAGAACCAAAGGGCCAGCTAATGGTGAGGGAGTAGTGTCTTGAGCCTTTCAGAGTCAAGGGTCTGCAGGATGCCCACAGCCCAACACCTGTCTGCTGCCCTGGTGCCTGGGAGGAAAGAGGGAGGGGTGTCTCTGGGGGGATGGGTGTGGGCCCAGGGCCTGTTCTTCACCGCGGGAGGTGGAAGGGATCACATAAAGTTCTTTATTACAGACCTACAAAAAATGAGAGAATTACATGTATTACTCTCACTTGTCTGGGTTTTTTTCCTTGTCTTTTCACAAAACAGCGGCAGGAAAGAAAAATGCAGGAGGCAGGTGAGCCAGGCCCCAGGATTCAGATCAGAAAGGAGCAAGGAGGCAGGACGAAGCTGCTATTGCAGGTTGGCCCTGGGCTGTGTCCCAGCATCCCAGAAGCAGGGCCTCAAGCCCTAGAGGGAGCAGATGGAGTGGCTGGGAAGACAGCTGCCCCAGTTTTGCAGCAGCCCCATTCCTCGGGTGGCCACCCTGGAGGGCAGCAGGTCAGGAGCACTTGAGACTCCTAATTTTGGAGGCCTGGTCTCCAAAGCACAGGCCCACAGGGGCCAGACAGAGGGAGGAGGTGGGAGGGGCCAGCACAAAAGGGCGGCGAGTTCTATTGGGGTCCCCCGGGGACCTCGGGGCCCTGGAAGGCAGGGGCAGTCAGGATGCTTCCCTGCTTGTCAGCCAATCAGTTTCTTCAGGAAGGCCTCTAGCTGGTCTTCATCTTTGATCCCCACAAACTTGTCCACCACGTCTCCATTCTTCATGGCCAGTACGGTGGGCACAGCTGACACCTGGGTGGAGAGGACAAAGGAGGTCAAGTCACTCAGAAGTGAGCTCTTCTCTACAGTAGCCCCAAACTCTGGGGAGCGGGCTGCTGGCTCAGGCCTTGAAGTGACTGCCAGAGCCACAGGCGGGACCCCCTCCCCTTGCACAGGGGGACTTCAGGGCCTGGAAATCCACCCACTGGAGCAGCTTTTCCACTGTAGGCTCCCAGCTGTACCCTTCCTCCACCAACCGCATGACTGACTCACTGTCCCAGTGGTTTGGCTGGAATGACAGGAGAGATTAAAATAACCCATGCAGCTGCAGGCCCAGGCTGGGGGCGGGGAGGAGCTGAGGGGCAGCCTGGCACAGGGGAGACCAGGAGAATCCTGTCACTCTTTAGCTGGGGGCCTTGGCCAGGTCACACCACCTTTGGAACCTTGGTGCTTTCTTCTGTGAAATGAGGATGAGTCTCGCTGGTGAAGCTTTAGGAGAGGGATTAGAGGTCTGTATATAAGGCTGAGCAGTCAGGACCAAGCTCTGGGCCGGCTGATCGAATCTTGGCCCATTTGGGGCGAGCCACTCCATCACTCTGACTCTCGTATTTTCACCAGGAAATGGAGATACTACTGGGACTTCCATCAGCGGGTATGAGGGCTGAATGGGGCAATCCAGGCAAAGTCTCAGCACAGTGTCCTGTCCTGAGCACACAGGGAGCACCCCACAAATGAAGGCTACAGTGGGCACGTCACAAAAGTCGAATCTAGGGCCCCAAACAAGCTCCTCTGGCTCCCTGTAATGATGGTTAACGGGGTCCAGAAATTCACTGACTCACACTGGGAGTGTGGGAGGTGGGGCTCAGCCTTGAGAGCTGATGTTTATTTATTAGGGGGCTGGACATTCCTGGCTTGTGAAGCGTTTTCTGACGCTCCCCCAGGGGACCTGTATAGATTATATGGTACATAAATGAGGCTGAAGACCTGCTTTGGCATGGCGCATTTTCTGCTGCCTGGGCGCCCCGCCTGGTATCTGTGGGTATTTGATGAAAAAAACCATATAAACAGAACAAGATAAACACAGACTTTTCTTACATACATGTTAACTACAAAGTAACAACAGCAATTTCTAAAACATACCAGGTTTTCACATATTCCAAGTGCGGTCCTGCTGGTGAGTCACTTGGGAGGCCAGACTTAAGATTCAGAATGCTCTAACTGCACACACGGCAGTTACACAACAGAAGTGCAGGTCTGGCCAGTCATGTCTCAGGTGCCCCACGCACTGACTCTGTGGCAGGCTGTGCATTCCTCTCCTAAGAGGCTTTGTAGGACCTAGCCTTCAGGCCCCTTCAAGGACTGTCCTGGGGCTGCTGTGGGTGGCAACTGACACACTTCACAGAGGCAGTGTGCAGATAGACCCACTGGCGGTGGTGGGCTGACCATGTGTATCCCTGTCACAGTCCCACCACTGGCTCCTGTCCTTATCACTCCTGCCCCTGGCGTGGGTGACTGCAGGAAGCACAGGGTCCACCACGTGGCTGCCAGCTTCTGGGTCCAGAAGGCGCCCTCAGGATGCAGTCCCTGGAGGTGCCCCAGGGCCCACACGTGCTGTCTCTCGCGCCCTCTAGTGGTATGTGAAGGCAGTGGCCTCACACCTGGCAACTCTCCACTGAGCCCCAGAGGCTCAGGCACTAACTGCTCCACTGTGTACTTGCTGGACCTCACCTGTCCTGTGCTTCTTTAACTGAGATGAAACTGTATCTCAATGTCTGAGGAGAGGTCTGATTGTTTTTACAGGTCCTCCTTCTAAGCAGGACCCTATGCTCACTGAGGTGGCTTGGAGTAGACTGTTTTCCTCTGGAATTCTAGGTGATCCCCTGTATAATAATCGCATTAGTGTAAACTCATGTACATGGTTACACACACAGACCGTGCTTAGCTGGGTGTACAGCAAACATGCTGCGGCTGCATTTTCATGACAACCAAGGTCTAGTCATTACTTATCAAGGGAGTTCTTTGAGGTCTGAGCCTAGACACACAGACACAGACACACACAGAGCCAAGCTCCTGCCAAAGCAGGATCTCCCAGGGCACTGCAGGGATACCTGGGCTATGACTGGACTCTCCTCACCCCCGCGGAGAGGAGGTGGCTAGGCTGACCCTGAGCTCAGCTCACAAATCTGGAGGGGCTGGTGCTTGCAAAGACTGCCTTAAATGGAAGTGCACGGGGCCTTCGCACATTCTTCTGGAATGGTGATTTCAGTTTCAGGGGATTGTGGTAGAGCAAGAATTCAACTTCCCTCTCCATTCTGGCGCCACTGAGGCAAGCGAGGGGCCAGAGAAGGAATGAAGAGATGCACTAAAATGTGCTGCCTTCCTCCTGCCCAGGAAGCCACGTGGAGGTGGCCCAGGCTTGGCTGAAGAGCCCAGGAGAGGCAACGCGTGTGCGTCCCCACCCTGCCCATGCCGCCACTGTGCTTGGCACCCTGCCTTGTCCTCTCCTGTCTCAGCCCAGTTTCCTCCATTTGAGAACTGCTAAGGACCTCCTGGGGACAGCTGCAGCACTTGCTACTGTTAAGTCGCTAAGTTGTGTCTGACTCTTTGTGACCCCATTGACTGTAGCCTACTAGGCTCCTCTGTCTACGGGATTTCTCAAGCAAGAATACTGGAGTGGGTTGCCATTTCCTTCTCCAGGGGCATCTTCTCAACCCAGGGATCAAACCCAGGTCTCCTGCATTGGCAGATGAATTCTTTACCACTGAGCCACCAGGGAAGCCCAGTGACTGAAGTACTGTGTGTATTCCAGTAATGCTGAAATACTATGATTCAATGAACTGTCTGTGAGGTTATGGTGGCAGCGGTGGTGTAGTCGCTAAGTTGCATCCGACTCTTGTGACCCCGTGGACTGTAGCCTGCCAGGCTTCTCTGCCAATGGGGTTCTCCAGGCAAGAATACTGGAGTGGGTTGCCATTTCCTTCTCCACTGTGAGGTTATACGGACCATTAAAAAAATTTCAAACAAAAAACCCAAACAAGGTACCCCAAATGTTGGCAGTGATTTGTTTGGATGGTAAGATTACTGCTATTTGGTTGTTCTGAAAATGCTGTTTAAAGGGCATTCGCTGTAAGATGAGATAAATAATGAAACTCCATGTGTGAGGTGAACATCAGAAGCCCCAGAGGACAGTATTAAGGGTCAAGGTCCACAGCCACTCTTTCTCTGCAGGGTCTGAACAATTGGGGAATGCCCAGCCAGAGAACCTGAGGAGGTGGGGAAGAAGAGGGCCCTTCACTTGGCCAACTCAGGGCAGTGTGTGTGTGGTGGGGGGAGGCACACCCCAAGGCCCTGGGCGACCTTCCCTCCTCTCTCCTTTGGAAGATGGTCAAATTCTAGGGTGGATAGTTAATGGAAACATAGAGTGTGGTGGCAAGGGAGAGGAATTTGTGCAAGGAAGGAGACACACCCTGAGAATGTGTGCTGGGCTTGGGAGTGGCAGAAGAGTTTGGGGAGAAGCCCCTAATTCCCTGAATATAATTTAAAGCAGCTTCTCCAAGTTCATTCACCATTTGGAAAAGGCCTTCAGGCCTTGGAGCAAGCTGTCCCAGGAGGAGCTATGGATCCCTTAGCTAACATGTCCTCACACTCTCTTCCAAAACACCAGGTGTGAAGGAAGGAAGGAGGGTAGGGGAAGGGTCAGGAAGAATCCCTGCGGGAGCTTCCTTAGCCAACAATGACCTGGCAACTGGTCAGCTCAGGACCTGGCAAGACCAAAAGGCTGTGTCCAGGTGACCTGGGCCCAGCAGCCTTGAGGTCCCTCTGTATGACCCATGTACTCTCTAGACGGTGGACAGACAGAGAAGACCCTACAAGAGGACCCCTCCCCTGTCACACACTTGCCAGGCTTAACCACAGGACTTCAGGGCCAGGCCCGACGTCACCAGGAACGCAGACTCCTGGCAATCCCGGCAAGGTGGTCCTGGGAATTCTTACCACCCGTGACCACAGCTGGAGGAAGTGGGTTATCCCTTGTATCCTTATAGTTACCACAGCTCCTGGGGCACGGTTGGTGCTTGGGATGTGTTAGCCTAAGTTCCACTGGCTGAGACCAAAGCTGCAGTATCAGGAGGGAGGGAGCCTAAGACATGTGGAGTCTGTCCGTCCTCCTGGGGTGGCCAGAAGCTCCAGCCCTGAACTCACACCGGAAGGCCATACCCACTCCCACAGCTCCCGTCGGTCTCTGGGGAGGGATGGACAAGCAACGAAATCAGGGGGCCCCTAAATGGCCAGACCAGTGCCTCCCTGACTGAGCGATCAGTGGGACAGCTGAGCCCTGTAAGCCGCTCTGGTCACCCAGTGCTGTGGGCAGTCTTACTAGGGTAACATCCCCCCAACCACCTGCAGTCATCATCTGTGGCTTTGCCTGCCCAGCATCTCTTGCCCTTGCCTCTGGTCAGGGCAGCCCGGCTTTCCTTGAGGGACCACTCCCAGCCCCAGGTCTAGGGGCAGCCAGTCTATTCTCACCCTGCCCCCACACATTTCCTGCCACAGGGACTGTGGAGGACAGGCATCTCTACTTGACTTGGTCTCAAGGGAATCTAACATGGACTTCCAAAGTCTGAGAAAGGGAGAGGCCACCTCCTTCATCACTACTACCAGGAAAGAGTGAAGGTTCACTATGGCCAGATCCAGATATTTCAGAGAACCAGAAATATGGATTTTCGCATGAAATCTTCTTAGTTTTAAATATTAGCATCCAGTCCATTACTAAAAAAAAAAAACCACTTCGAGGACCAGCCCAGTCAACTCACTGAGCCAGATGTGACCCACAGGCCACCAGGTATGTGACCCTGGCTCTGTAATGACTGTCTTCAGCATGGCTATTCAGGGTCCTCGCAATGTGGCCACAGTCGGCCTTCCCAGCTGCCTGTTTGCTCACTCAGGGTCTTTGTAAAAGACCCTGCTCTGCCAGAATCCACTTCTAAAGAGCTGCATCGTTCATTCTTTACCCCTTCCAGGTCTCTGCTCAGATGGTGCTTTTCAGTGAGGCCTTCCTTACCCAACCCTTTAAAAAAAGGAAACCCTCCCTGCCCTAGGCCCAGCACTCCCACCTGCTATTCCTGATTTCTTTTTTCCCAGGACACTTATTATCTGAAACAGGGAACAGTGACCTGTGGCCCACAAGTCTAACCCTGGAATTTTGTAAATGAAGTTTTGCTGGCACATGGCCGTGCCCATTCATGTAGATTCTATGGTTACCCTCGAGCTACCAGACAGGTGAGCATTTGCAACAGAGACCGGTGTCCTACAAAGCCTCAAACAGGTACCATCTTGTCCTTTAGAGAACAAGTTTGTGGATGCCCAATCTAAAACACTAGCACTCAGGCTCCACGAAGGCAGGGACTCTGTTAGTTCTGTTCACTGCCGCATCCTCAGCCCCGAGTCACAGCCCTGGCATTGAAGGCACTCTGGATACATGTCTGCTGAAGAAATGGACAAGTCAATCAAACATGGGAGAGCAGCTCATGTCTTCGTGTCTGTGTACTCTTGGCCCTGCCTTCTTCACGGCTCCGCCCAGAGGGTCCCTCTAACGTGACACATTCCTTATCCCCTCTACTCCCCTCCCTGCTCCCCTTGGGAACAAAGAGCTCATCTTGTTTGTGCCAGCATCATGTATGCCTGGCACACTGCAGGGATGGATAGATGAATCCATGAATGAGGAAGGGCCATCAACTTCCTGAGACTCAGAGAAAAACCTGGTGTTTGGGATCATACATCCCAGTTCCTAAAGGTATTGAAGAGAGACAGAAGGCTCAGAGGATTAATGGAGTCACAGCTGCAAAGTGTTCTAAACCCCTGAGAGTTCTAGAAAGAATCAGGACACCCCCTTACTGACTCCCTGCTGGTCCCTAAGACATTTCCAGCAACCCCGTGACCCCAAGCACCCCCACCAGTTGCCCTGTAGCAATCCCCTGCCGATCCATACCTCATACTCTAGGGCGAGGTCTGTGTGGTCATCGATATCCACTTTGGCCATCACCACCTTTCCATGCTGCTTGGCCACCACCTTCTCTAACCGGGGCCCCAGGATCTTGCAGGGACCACACCACCTTGGAAGGGGAGAAAGAAGCATCCCGTCACAGAAGTGCTCGCCCAGTGATCTATAGCCTTCTGGGGCCTTGCCTCATCCTACATCTCTCTGCTGAACCCTCTCTCCTGGTTACCTCTCCCTACAGTGTGTGAATGTTCACTTGCAATGCTGACATGCCGGTTAATTACAGCAGACTCTGCAACTAGGGAATTTTCACAGGCCCTGGATTTCCAATAACATGGGCCTCATCCTAAGATTCTTAGAAGGGTTATTTCACTAATTTCACTCTACCTAAAAGAAATAAACTGTTGTACAGAGGAAAATGGCATTTGAAGTTAGAACGTTTAGGTTCAAAGACAGGCTTCCTCACCAATCAGCTAATTATTCTGAAGCCTCAGTTTCTTCATGTGAAGGAGACTGTGGCTGTCAAAGCTCTGATGACAAATTAACTAAGACGATGTGGATAAATGTGCTTTGTAAGCTGAGGAGTTACTTCAAACACCTCACAGCCTCAGAACTAAGGTAGCAGAAACCAGTGGCTAGGGAGTTTCATGACATGCCAGTCACAGCACCAGGACCTCTTCAGTTTTTACTACTCAGAACCCTCAACCCAGCAAAGGAAAAAAAAAATCTTCCTAAGAAACTGAGGCCCATACAAGTTCCCAGAACTGTGCAAGGTCTGGGACTGCATCCAAGACTGTGTTCCAAGGGTCTTCTCTGAGGCCCAGGTTACTCTGTGATCCCTGAGGCCCTGGGTCAACCGCCATGACTGCACTGGACACAGATGTTCCCCTCCAAGTGGTAAGCCTAGGCTGTTATCCCTAAGTATGTGGCACTAAGGACAGTGCTGTCACTCAATGAACAAATTCAACCCTTGCTTTCTTGGTGAGGAAGAAGATGAGGCATCAGCCAACTCTTCATCCATCTTGGAAGCTCTCTCTGGTGTGCTCACCAGACCAGGATGGCAGGATAGCTCTGCCTTCCATGAATCCTTGGTTGGTGACTCCCGTGTTATTCTCAGCCTTTAAAACCCTTCGCATTCAGAGATTCCAACAAATAAACTTACAACACCTAAAAACCCAGTCTGCAAGACTTTATCTCCCACCACAAGTGAAGACAAGAAGGAACAAGGCCACCACATGGTCTGCCCAAGGTACATGGTGAGTCAGAGAAATAGGAACAAAACCAAAAGAATCTGTCAGTGGTTTGCTCAGAAGGCCTTCCAACTTTTAACTCAGGCTACACTGGTTCCTTTCAGGCTGCCCTATTTTGAGGGGTTTGTCCAGCTGTTTTGGAGTCAGACATTGAGCCAGGTCTCAAAGGTCCAGAAATGAAGAAGGCCAGGCCAACAATAAGAAGACCATAGGCACTTAAATATCCCTAAAACAAACTCATACAGCATTGGAAAGAAACTCTCTGCCCATGGCCTGCAAGTGTGGGCACCACTGCAATGGCATTGAAAACTTTTTGCCAGCCCTTTCCAGTCTGGATGGCAAGAGGTTAAAATAAAACTAACTCTCTGCAGGGATCTGTATATGTTTGGTATACACCAAAGGGCAGATGACGCTAGAGGCATGTTTTCTCTGAGTTGGTTCAAGTTGAAAATGACCTGAGCCTCTTGAGCAGTGAGATACAGAATATAAATGCTTCCAAGCACTAATCATAGTGAGTTTTTTAAAGTTATTTTTAATTGAAAGATAACTGTTTAACAATATTGCATTGATTTGTGTCATACATCAACATGAATAAGCCATAGATATATGGAGTGAGTTTTGAAGACTGTTTACTAGTCTGTCTCCTATCAAACTACACGTAATCTTTGAGAGAAGGGATTGGGTCTCCTCAGCCTTTGCAATGAGTCTAAGTATGTTGTTGTTCATTCACTTAGTTGTATCTGACTTTTTGTGACCCCGAGTCCATGTATGAGAAGTATCAAATGGAGTACTGAGACACAGAAGCCTCTCAATAAATAAATACCTGAATAAGCGATACCCCAGGCTTCCGCGAACCCCCAGGACTCACTGTGCATGGAAATCCACAACCACTGGTGTCTCACTATTGACAACTCGGTCTTGAAAGTCAGGTCCATCCTGGATGTTAAAGGTTGTTGAACAGACTCTGGTGGTGTATATAGATCGGGCTTGGCTGGGTGCTACTGTCAGGTAACCAGGACCGTACTGTGGGGTCTGCAGGGCCCTGGAGGCAACGGGTGCCCACCGACTCTGAGAGGGCTTCCCAGAGATTATGGAGGTCAGGAACCTCCTCAGAAGTCGCTGAGCCATCTGTGAGGGGAAGAAGCAGGGACAGTGGGGACAGTCAACACATCAGGAAATAATAAAGACGTATGTGGGAGTACGGTGGTGGTGGTTGGCGGGCGGGGGCGGGGGGGTGGGGTTTAAGACGCAGGACCAGAAGTAAAAGGCTGGAAAATAATCCATAAGATTTCTGGAGTAGAGGTGAGTAAAGGATGAGAATCAAAGGGAAGGAATCAATAACCAGCACAGGTTAAAAAACAAACAAAAAAAACAGTACAAGAAAACTGGGTCGACAACCAATGAATCAGGATATTATGGAATTACAATAGAAGAGGAGGAACCAATATTTACAAAGCATCCGCTAACAGTCAGGTATCTTACATACATTAGTCTTCCTAGATCAACGTTGCAAATGTTTCAATAACGCTATCACTCAAAAGGATTCCGAGACTCAGGTAAATTGTGACACGCCCAAAATACATTATTAAATAAGTCAACAATGGAACCCAAGGCGGTCTGAGAAATTCTCACTCTATCGATTACTCTTCCTAAAAGTATTTTAATGGAAAAATTAAAGACAAAGAGAGGGTTGTCAAAGCATCAGGAAAGAGGAACCACAATTCAGGGAGCAACGAAGAGGCATGGGGGCAGGAGTGTGGGGGAACTAAAAAGGAGGGACGTGTGTGTAGAAGGAACTGGGGAACTGGACGTCAGCAGGGACCCCGGCTCCTCGGAAGACAGGTTCCCCCCTCCACGGTCTCCGCCCGCTGGGCCGCCGGCCCGCACAGGAAAACGCCTGCAGTGTGCCTCAGCCGCAACACCACCTCGAGCCACCCCAAGGGCCTCCTACCTCTCTGCAGCGAGAGCGGAGGGATGCACAGCGGGTCCCTCCTCACCGGTCAAGGGCACTTCTGTCGTCACTTCCTGAGGGGGGCGAGCCTTTACCGTCACTTCCGGGGACGGGCAACCTAGAGCAAGTCTTTCCGTAACGCGAGGGAAGACGGGGGCGGAGCTCAGCTGAAAACCGGAAGAGAAGGACTCCTGGAGGAAGAAACCGGAAGGGGGGCCGTTCTTTAGCGGAGAGACCGGAAGGGGCGTGTCTTCAGAGGAGGAGCCGGAAGAGGCCGGCAGGCCGGAGGGGAGGAGCCGGAAGAGGAAGGGAAGGAGGAGAGGGCGTCCTCAAGGTACTGGCTGGAGAGAAGGGCGGGAGGTGTGGTTCCGGAGTTTGCAAAGTCTTGCCTTATCGGCCGTACAACATCGACCACTCCTTTGTCTCATTGTCTCGGTGCTTCTTCGGAGCCAAAGAGGGCGCTTTGTGGCCCTTGTGTGTCGCAAGCGACTGTATAACCTCAGGGTTTGGGGCTAGTCACCCTGCCCCTGGGGGCTTCAGTTTCTCAATATGTGACCTGAAAAGCTATACTTATTCTCCCCCCAGGACCCTCAAGCTCGTCTCTTTGGAGTGCTGGGGAACTGGGCCCAGACTAGATACCAGGTGGCGATGTTACTTGGAGGGCTTGCCTTTGAGGCCCCACGTAAAGTGTGATGACCTGTGAACCTGCTTGGGCCTGGGTCTTGCTTGCACATCTGTTGTCACTGTCATGGACAACAGGGGTTTAGGCAGGTGTGTCCCAGGCTGGTGTCTCAGTCACCCCTTGTCTCTCCTGCACCCTGTACCTTACCTTATGACCTGTTCTGTGAATACATCAGTGCCTTGTCCTTCCTCCTCGCCTTTGCTTAAAAATTTTTTTTTCCCTCTCTCCACTTGGTAGAATACCTCCTCATCACCTCTTCTTCGAGCAACATTTCTTGCCTCCTTCTCCCTGGTGCTTTGTCCAGAACTTTGACACGTTGCACAGTGTCTGTCTTCCACGAGATCATGTGTTTCCTGAGAGTAGGGATTTGTAGCTTTTACACATTTCCATAGGCCCAGCACCAACCTGATACAGTGCCTGACTCACAGAGAATGTGCCATAGATGCTTATTAAACTGCATATCTTTTGCTATCCCAGAGAATGGTTCACAGTCTGAGTGGTTGGTTATATGACTTGCCCAAGGTCATGAAGCAGGTAAATTGGCAGAGCCCCATCTCTCACGCCTCCATTTCAATCTACACTCCAGCCAGTGGGAATCCTAATTACATAGTTTGCTTAAATCTCTCTTCTATGCATGTGCTGTGTAGTTGCTACTCCCAATGACTGGAAGGCTTTTCCCTCTACTGTCCATCTGAGGAAATGCTGCCAGCTACCAGATTAGGCATCATCTCTGGAGACACACCTGATCCTCTTCGAGTGGGGTTAAATTGCCTCCACTGAGCTTCCACAGCCCCTGTGCATCTATCAGTCAGTCAGGCACTCAGTGCCCGAGATTGTTTCTGTTTACTCCTCCCTCACTATGCTGTCTGCACCTGGTGGTCTGTCTCTCCGTTGCTTACTTCGGAATACAGCTGTGTATGGTTGTGCATATGTGCTCAGTCGAGTCCGACTTATGCGACCCCGTGGACTAGAACCCGCCAGTCATCTCCATCTATGGAATTTTCCCAGCAAGAATACTGGAGTGGGTTGCCCTTACATCCTCTAGGGGATCTTCCTGACCCAGGGATTGAACCTGCCTTTCCTACCTTGGCAGGTGGATTCTTTACCATTGAGCCACTTGGGAATCCCTGGAAGGTAACTCTATGCTCAGCACTGTACCACCAACATGCTGACTTTGGGGCATGGATCATCCATAGGAGGTGCTCAGTGAGTATGTGTTCCATGAACAAAGAACAGGGGCCCAAATCATACCTTTGACTCCAGATCCTATTTTCCCTACCACATTGCATGGGCTAGTTGTGCCCTTCCAAAGTCATTGCCATGTTTTCCTCCAGCTCATTTTGGCCACATCATGCTGTTATTTGTTCTCTGTCCAACTGGCAGGTTCACTGGCTCACTCCTCAGGCAGGCAGGGACACAGCCACAGCTGTTCAGGGACCTTCCTCTGGGATGGGGTGATGACCTCCTTGGAACAGGTCTACATTCCCTGGTCAGCCTTCCACTAAATAGAGTCTCTTGTCTGTTGTGGGCAGGAGACCAGGGGCGGGCATGGGCAGGCGTGGTCTCCTCCGCCTTGTCTGACCTCTTGTTTTTGCCTCTGCCTCCACCTAGGACTGGAGCCAACAGTGATGATCTGTAGCGGGACCCCAGGCCCCCTGCCTCTCCTGAGGTCAGCGTCCGTTGGTACAGCTGTTGCTGTTAATGCCAGATGCCATCTGGCAGGGGCGCTCCCATCCTGACTGTTTTCATTTCTGTTTTTCTGTATCTTCAGTGCTTTATTTTCCAGGGCCTCTTTGTTCAGTCACTAAGTCACAACTCTGCGACACTGTGGACTGCAGCTCACCAGGCTTCCCTCTCCTTCTAATTAACCCAGTTTAGCATTTCCACAGCATTTTCTAGAAGGTCAATTTCCCTGATTAATTCACATCCTGAATTCCAAAGGAGGACCAGTCCTGTTTATCCTCACTCCATAGTCGCTGCACCTCCGTTGACCTCAGGCTTCTCTGCTGAGAAATGAGAAGAAGGATGCCTTCCTCATAGAGGGCTGTGAGGTTGCAAGAAGGGTGGAGCACAGGGCCTGGCACGTTGTTAGTGCCTGATGATGAAGGTGTCTTCTTCCACCTGCAGGGTGAGAACCTGGAGAGGGTTGCGCTCACAGTGGGCTCCAGAGGGGCTTCCCAGCCCTGTGGGGGTCCGCCTGCTCAGCCAGAGCTGACCTGGCCCGGCTCTGGCTCAGTCACGAGGCAGGCTCAGGGCTCAGATGTGAGGGGAGGAGAAGGTAGCTAGGACTGGCAGTCTGAGCTAGAGTAAAGCTTCTGCCCTCTTATGTACTGCAGTGTTTTTCAACCTGTGGTGTGTGAGCCACCTGTAGGTTTGAGAATTCAATTTAGTGGGTTGTGAAAGTCGCTCAGTTGTGTCCGACTCTTCGCGACCCCATGGACTATATGGTCCACGGAATTCTCCAGGCCAGAATACTGGAGTGGGTAGCTGTTCCCTTTGCCAGGGGATCTTCCCAACCCAGGGATAGAACCCAGGGTTCTGTCCCACATTGCAGATGGATTCTTTACCATCGAGCCACCAGGGAAGTGGGTTGTGATCAGCTTTTAAAGAAACAATCATAGGACTTCCCTGGAGGTCCAGTGGTTAAGACTCCTCACTTCCACTGCAGGGGGTGCAGGTTCAGCCCCTGGTCTGGGAACTAAGATCTCATATGCTGTGTGGCACAGCCAAAAAATAATAAAAGAAAATCAGACTTTTTCAGAGTACATTGCATATTTTAAGTATTGTTTTGTGAAATATTTCTTGGTGTTATGTTGACATATCTGTGTGTCCTAGGTTGTGATAAAGAATGTATTTCTTTCTTTGGATCATGGTCAAAGGGTTTGAAAGCTACTGATCTATTAAAGAGTTACCAAACACCTGACACTGTTCTGAACACCCTTCATGTATTAATTCATTTATCCTACAACCCTGTAAGGTTGTTACTGTTACAGCCCTTGTCTTACACATAGAGAAATAAAGGTCACATAAAGGTTAGGTGTCTTGTCCAGAGTCATCCATATAGTAGGAGGAAGCTTAAAGTTACTTCCCCTAGCAAGGATTTAATTTAACCTGAGACATTTAATTTAACCTCTTCCCCACCCACCCCTAGGACCAGCTGGCCAATCTAGGGCACCAGAGGGCAGTGTTGGGCTCAGACCCTTGAAGCTGGTGGTGAGGCAGGTGGGCGGCAGCAGTTTTCAGCCGTGGCTCTAAGGAGAGGCGCCCACACGGTGGCAGTATGGTCTCGCAGCCTCCTCTAGGGCTGGCCACGGTCGCGGGATCACAGCTACCTCAAATCTTCAGGGGACAAGGCTGTGGTACAGGTCCCTCTCAGAAACCATGTGTTTGGGGATTTCATGGCTGGAGGGAGGCACCTTAAAATAAAACACAGAGATGGTGGGTCACAGTCTAAGCTGATAGTTTCTCTTCAGGAGGTGTTGCTCCTGGAGTATCTTTGCTTTTTGCCTTTTGTGTTTATTTTAAAGCACTGTTGCAGAACACTTAGAACTGTGACTTATGTTTTGCAATTCAGGAAGCTGGTTTCATGTGATTCATGTTCTGTCACGTTTCCAACAATTACACAATGTCCCCTCACCCCTTTCTGAATATTAAGACAAGCCTGGAACAGTGACAGAACCCTTAACTCCTAGACTGGCAGGAGCGTCCTCCTGGGATGGTAGGTCTGGAGTGTCATGGCTGATGTGGTGGTGGGGGCTGGTTTATGTTATTACCTCCCTTGCCCACCCCCATGTCCTCAGGAGACACATCCAGGCTGGGCACCAGGGCTCATTCTAGATTCCACTCGCTGTTGAGGTGAGGCCCCTCACATGTTCCTGTCTGGTCAGGTCTGGTGGCTCAGATTCTGTCTGGCAGGGCAAAACCTGCAGCTGTGACATGCTGGGGAAGGGTCGCAGATAAGGACCTTTCTTGGCCAAGTGCTTTGCCTCCTTCACCCTGTGGCGCATTCCTCTTCCCAGTCTTCGAACAGGAGCAGCCGTAGGGTAGAAAAATAAGCCCTAGGCCCCAATTTGAACCACGTCCTTTTCCACCAGCTCTGCCCATGACCCGCTGCCTGACCTTGAGCACGTTGGTCAACCCTTCTGGCATCGTTCCTTATCTGTATGAAGTTCTAACAATGCTTACTCCACAGAAAGGTTAAGAACTTTCATAATAAGGAAATAATGGCCAGCACATCTGTGGTCCTTAACACATGACTTCCAAATGTTCTAGCACTTTTCATATTTCAACTCATTTTATCCTCACAGTAAGCAGAATACTGTTATTAGTTGCCTTTTATAGCAAAATACTGTTACAGTTGCATTTTGTATTTTATAGGAGAGAAACTGAGGTCCTGAAAGGATAAATAACTTACCCTAGATCATGAATCAGGCAAATGGTAGGGCTGGGACTCACCCAGGCAGACTGGCCCCGGGAGGTGTATGCGTAGCCCTTTAGTTCTGCTATGTCTTTCGTATTATCTTTAAATAAAACATAGTGTGTAAATACTCTTTGAAGAGGTAGCCTTTATTGTAAATATTTAGTCTTTTTTTCTTTTGGTAGCATTGTGTAGCTTGTGGGAAATTAGTTCCCCAACCAGGGATCAAACCGGGGCCCCTGGCAATAAAAGCACTGAGTCCTAACCCCTGGATTGCCAGGGAAGACCCCCAGACCTCACATCTTGATAGGAGTTGTATAAGTTTTATTATTATTGTTAATTTTATTTTTTGCTGTGCCACATGGCATGTGGGAACTTAGTTCCCAACTAGGAATTGAACCCCCACCCCCTGCAGTGGAAACTTGGAACCGTAACCACTGGACTGCTAGGGAAGTCCTGTTGTAGAAGTTTTGGCCATCTTTATTCTACCACGGCGTCTCACAGCAGAGGCTTCAGGGTGCCCCTTCTCCTGGTAGACTGACTTATTTTAAACTTAAACATGGCTAGGGTTAAGGGGCTCATCTCATACATTTTTGTAGTTGCTCTATTTCTAACCTACAATGATGGATTGTAACACACTGAACATTTTGATACTACATTGCCATTTTTTTCTGTTGGTGGCACTCTTCTGCACCTAATTAATTTATATGATTTGGAATGATTTGAGAGACTGGTCTGAGATGGAATATTTCAAAGAGATTGAAAAAACAGGTGACAGACTTTTGAAGGATTTTGCAATTGGCACTAAGCTTGGGGCTTTCTCCAGAAGAGCAGGCAAATCAGTC
Organism: Budorcas taxicolor; assembly: GCF_023091745.1. NCBI lineage: Eukaryota > Metazoa > Chordata > Mammalia > Artiodactyla > Bovidae > Budorcas > Budorcas taxicolor. Next base: position 118,669,909 of record NC_068914.1, read on the forward strand.
TTCTTCATGTAGACTTGCAGGAGGAGAGAGACAGTCTGTTGGTCCTTTCTTCCCTGCTTAAATACATCTGCTGCATGCCATTTTTTATTTTGGGGTTGATGGATCAGTCATATGATGTACTTGGATTAAATACTTGTGCTAAAGCATCTCATATATCTGCCCATCGACTTACTTTGTAGCAGATTTATGTTCCGTCTGGGATGCCAGACTGAAGTCAGTGCTTTTTTTTAAAGCCCACAGCCTGACAAAAACCTTTCCCCAGTCAGCATTTTTACCATATTTTAAAAATATAAGCATCTGTAGGGAAATGATGCAGGCTCTTGTTGCTTTTCTAGGGAAGAATCCAACGTGGCTTTGGAGGCTGATGTTGTAACTGATCAGAGAACCGAGAATCCTGAGGCTGAAGCCTCATCAGGGCTGATACTCTGGACTCCGGACCTGTCCTCTTCTCTTGAGTCATCCCATCCTACCTGCATCACAGGATGTCTGGTTTGGTGGAGTGGATTCATACTCTTCTTGAGGATACTTTTGTAGAATCAGCATTTCAGTGCTTCTCTTCCTTCCTATGGGCACACTTTCCTAGGTTTGGTAACTGTTTGGTCTCTTGACTTCTTATAACCCAGTGTCCACATGAAGGAATTGCATAGGGACAGTGATAAGGAGATGATTGCTTTCAGTTCAGTTCAGTCGCTCAGTCGTGTCCGACTCTGATGGCTTTAATGGTTTAATATTTAGAGGATGGCTCAGAGGAGGTGGACTTTTGAAACACCGCATCACTGACTTGCTATGTAATGGGTTTCTGCCTCAGGTTCCTCATCTGTAAAATGGGAAGAGTGATATCTAGTACCTCTTAGGGTTGTGGTGACAATTAATATAGCAAGCTATTTCATGCATGTGTTACTTGTCTATTGCTGTGTAACAAATAACCCCCAAATTCAGCATCTCAAAACAAACATTATCTTGAAGTTTCTGTGGATCAGCAAACAGGAAGCAGCTTCTTGATTCTGGCTGGGTGGTTCTGGCTCAGGGTCTCTCACGAGGCTGTGTGTGAGTTGCTGGCCAGAGCTGCAGTCATCCAGAGTTAGGACTGGGATACAGTGCGCTTCCAGGCTCACCCATATGGCTGTGGGCAGAGCTTGGTTCCTTGCCACATGGGCTGCTCCACATTGGATGTCCTTTCAAATTCAACATGACAGGTGGCCTCTCTCGGAGCGAGGAACTCCTAGAGACAGAAAGCACAGTTTCTTGGTAGATAAATGCCACAGTCTTTTTTATACCCTAATCTTGAAAATGACATCTTGTCACTTCTGCTGTATTTTATTTGCTAGAAATGAATCACTAAGTCCAACCCACACCCAACAGGAGGGGGTTAAGCTCCACCTCTTTGGGGGAGAAGTATCCAATAATTTGTGGACATACCTTTAAAGTCACCACCACCAGTTCTGGGCATATACTGAATGCTCAATGAATGATTAGGTGTTATGATGAGCTTAGCAGACAAATTCATTTCTTGGTGAGTTGATTTCCAGGAAGGCTTTAGGGACACCCCACTTTTATCATGTAAAAGGAATTTGGGGCTCATATTAACCCTGCGATTACATTCATTTTCTTGTCACTTGGGAGGGAAGATTCTTCCAGAGACTGGTGTTGTCCAGCTGGGTCTGTCAGTCCAAAGAGTCTAGGAGAGGAGCACACAACACTTAAAGTTCCCTTCTCTAGACCGAGCACGTTTTCTCCCCCGACACCCGATGCAGTGTCTTCTCAACTGGGGCCAACAGATGACACCAGTGGCACCACCTGGACCCGGGGGGCAGAGCCCACGCCCTGCCAAGGGCTCCCAGCCTCTCCTGCCCCCAGCAACTTTACAGTCCAAAAACAGAGATGATTTTTAAAAATAAATGAATTTATTTCACCATGGAGTATAAATCCCAATTTGGGCAAAAGAGGAAAAAAAAAAAAAAAAAGGCTCTGCAAACCTAAAACCTCCTCAGTTTCCCTTGTATATGCTTTTCTATTTTTATATAGTTACAAGCAGTTGGAACACTTTCATATCCTGATTCTTTTAACTTGGTCACACATATACTTGTATCAATATTATGTAGTCTTTTACCACTTTTTAGAGTTTTTGAGGGCTGTTTAATATTCATGGGTTGAATGTACCATAGTTTACATAACTATTCTCCATTTTTCTCATTTCATTCTGTTCTTAATATAAAAGATAATTTGCTTATTATTTATTTTTATGTATGTTGTTTTCTGCCATAATTATTTTTGTCCATGTGTTTTGCCTTTTAATATTTATCATTTTCTTTAAAATAGGCATATTAGTCAGGCAGGATGGTTGTACCTAGAAATGTTAAACCTTTTTCCCTGGGGAATTACTCTGTTGCTTCTAAACTTGGAAAGTCCTTTCTTTTATTATAGTACCTCCTCTTCACCTCTAGTTTCTATATGGCTTTGAAAAATTATTCTGAAATTAATGTTGAAGTATAATATGAAATAGGGGTCTAAATGAGATTGATTTTCTTCCCCAAGTTAGTAACCCATTGGTCCAGCATCATTTTTATTTACTTATGTAATTTTGGCCATGCCCAGGGCATGCGGGATCTTAGTTCCCTGAGCAGGGACTGAACCTGTATCCCCCTGCATTGGGAACTTAGTCTTAAGCACCGGACCCTCAGGAAAGTTCCAGTCCAGCATCATTTATTGCACACTCCTGCACAATCTTTTCCACTGGTTTGTGATTCCCTTTAAAAAACACCTCCATCTTAGAACAGGCTCTACTTCTGGCCTATTGATTTTCACTGATCTGTCTTGCATGTGTAACTTTATAATGTTTTCAAAAAGAATGAATAGATGAAGTCATGCCTTAGCCAGGAGAGGGACTTGATCTGGCTGGAAATGACAAGATCTGCTAGAGGGCTGTCTAAACTTGACAAGGAAAGAAACTGAGGCAATGAAGGACACATGAGTCCATACAACACAATAGGAAGATAGCAGACAGCAAAGATGGCATGCCTAAGGCAACGGGCACTCAGGGGCCAGGATTTACAAAGAAGGCCCCGGGGGCTGGGGAGGGTGGGTTGCTAGAAGCAAGCGAGATGTAGACAGGACTCCAGCCAATGCAGCAACGATCTTCACAGGAAAAAGTAGTTCTCTGAAGCCAACTAATTAATTTACAGGAAAAACACCAGGGAATGTGTGTCTCATTGGCTGAGTAAGAGCTGAACCATGTCTTATTAAACACAAATAAGGCTGGTGATATTTTTATGGAATTAAGAACATGGCACATGACGGGAAGAGCAGCAGATGTCACATACTTAGGCGTCAGTCAGCTATTCGTTACAGTACCTCGAACCAGGGGCTCAGCCAGCCTTTAGTAACTGGGTAGGTGAGATTTGTGTAACAGGATTTGATAATATGGGTACAGTCCTAATTAAATAATTTATTTTCATACTAGTCTTAACCACTGGACCACTAGGGATATCCCAAAATATTTATTTAAAAAAAAAGTTTAGGAAAAGGAACGGTGGACTAATGGGACCCAATTTTGGTTTACCTGTAAACAGTATGAAATACAGCAAATTCAACACCCTGGGATTAGGGAGAGACCCTTCACTGAGAAGTTTCAGCTCTCTGCAAACTATGCCAAGTCTTGCCATGGGGTAAACATCTCCTCCTTGACAGGCTCAGGCTTTCGGAGTCTCACTGTCGTGACTGCAGATACCTGGAGCACAGAGAGCAGTGCCGGGGGTAAGGGATTTTGGACCTGGCCGTCATGAAGAAGCTGTTCCAAGTAAAGGGCAGCGGATCCGGAAAGCTTGTGTCCCTGCCATTCTAAGTGGACACATGAAGGACTTAGTGGTAAGAACCAGTGAGAAAGCTATCACCTGTGATCCCGGGCTTTTGAGGAAACCACCATGATTATTTTCTGTACAAATGCTTTCCCATGGCTTACTCATCAATGGGACTCAAATACCTGATGAGATAGTAAGAAGGGGCAGATTCCTGGTGAGGAGGGACAATAAAAAAGCCGGAACAGCTCAGGGAACCAGAAACTACATTCATCATCATCTTACAAACTCATTTATAAATGATTTCTTACAAACTCATTTATAAATGATTTCTTGCCCATGCTGAGCTGGGCTCTGTACCGAACAGTGGGGTGAATCACCTCCGAGAGAATCCCCACTGATAGCCAGCATGGCGACCATTTCACAAAACCTGATCTGGCAGGGCAGAGGCGAGGAGGAATGCCAGAGGGCAGGGGAGTGGGATGAGAGAGAGGAGAACACAGAGGGAAGGCAAGTCAGGGAGGGCGGGCCTGGAGAGAGACCAGCTTGGCAGAGACCCGCCTACATAATATGGCCTGCAGGGAGCTGTCTTCTCTCTGCCCCCACTGGGATTCTGAAAGCAGAGATGGGGCGGGGAGAGGCAGTAAGGTGAAGCAGGGCTGGCCTTAGGGCTTCCCAGACTCCTGGCTGGGACCTCGGAGATCACCTGACCTTTTTCAGCTGGTGTTTTCATCAGGGGGTAATGGGCCCACCTGCCCTACTTGGTGGAGGACCTTAGAGCCTTTGTCTTAAAGTGCCTGCTACAACCCGTATGAAGATGAGGGTGGATTGCACTTGTCAAACGCTCCATGGGTGGGCGGAATCCAGGGGCCTCAGAAGAGGAACACTGGGCACTTGACAGGGACAGAGCTGAGGCCAGCCTGGTGCTTGTGATGGCTGGCTTGCAGACAAGTCTGGCATGGAAGGCGGCTCCCTTCCATCTGACAGAAGATGCTGTCCCTGGACCCCTCTCCCCAGAAATCCCTGAACCAAACAGGAGGGGAGATCACCGTGTGGCCGCCCTTCAGCCTGTCTGTGTCCTCCGTGTGGCTTTGGTGCGGTCACCGCGATGATCTGAGGGGGGTCTTTGGCAATCACGTGGGAGCACGAAACTGCGGGGAAGAGGAAGGCTGACTGTGAGCCTAGGGGGAGCAGCCACCCATCAGAGCTCCTCCTTGTTGCTGTTGAAAGGTGAGACCGGAGGCCCTGGAGCCAGAGAGTGCCCTCCTGGCCCGTGGTCGCCAGGCTGCTGGTCGCTGGCCCCCTGGTGCTGGCCCATGGTGGCAGAGTCCCACAGGAGCCCGCTCTCCATGCCGTGCTGACGGAGGCTCTCAGTTCCCACGAGCCCCTGCGTTCTCAGGTAGCCCTGCTGGCAAAAGGGCGGGAGCTTCTGGTGTGTTAGGGCGAACAGGAAACAGGACTCTGCACAGAAGTAAAAGGAGATGGGCTGAGAGCTGTGGGGACAGGTGCAAGGGGAGGGGCTGCTGACGCCCCCGTGGCCTCACTGCTTCCCTCCAGCCACTAAGCCCGGGGACCGACTTTTCTGGGTATCTCAAGTCTGACCTGGGTAGCTGTAGACCCCATCCCTCCCTGAAGTTCTAAGACTAGGAGCTGCCTTGACATTACGGGAAAAAAAAAAAGCTCCAGAGGAAAGCAAACCAAAGAGATGGCCCAGCTCCCAGAGATGGGGGCCTGCATGCTCCTGTGTGTGGCGCCACTCGTGGGGGCGGGGGGAGCTCACCCACTCAGGAGCAGCCCCTTGGCCTACTCTTCCAGGAGCCACCCGGGGGAGCCGGGATCTACTGAAACCTGGGTGCCTAGAGCCTGTGCTCCGTGACAAGCGAAGCTCCTGCAATGAGAAGGCCACACACAGCAAAGACGACCCAGTACAGCCAAAAATAAATAAAAATTTTTTAAAAATTAAAGCAAAGGATTAAACAGATGTGGGCTCAGGCTTCTGAGGGCTTTAGAGACAGGATGGGAAGATGGCATGTCAGAGAACCATCCTGACCTCCTGTCTCAGTAAACAGGCACATGATAAAGGGTGCTATAAGGCTCACACGAGATCAGGCTGGGAGTGCTATAGGAACAGTATTTCCCACCTTCTCTCTGACTTCCAGTACAGAGGGCCCTTGGCAGAATGGGCCACAACCACCCTCTCTGAGCAGGGAAGACAGCAGATGTGGGAGAGGATGGAGCGGGGCAGTGAGGCAGCCTCTTGACAAGCACCCCCTCCAATGACATACGTCACCCCTTCTGCAGGGATGGGGCAGAGAAGCCCAGCAGATCTGGGGCCAGAACTAGCAGCTGCATATCTGCTAAAGGGATGGAGGGGAAGCCCACTTCTGCCAGCTAGCCCTTTGGGAGAGGAGTCTTGCACGTTCAAGGCAGTGACACTTGGTGGCTTGTACTGTTGAATATATCTAGGAGATAGGAGCCAGGAGGGCTGTGGTGATGGACTGGTGGGAGCCATGACTCAGGGCCGGAATATACCCCCTAAAAGGTACCAGCATCTCTGTACTGAAACCTCAAGAAACAGGTAGGCATTTTGCAGCTGAGGTCTCTAGACCATCAATGCACAATTTCCTACGGAAGCATAGAGTCAGAGCTGATGTCTGTAGGATGCTAGTAGCTAAAGCAAAGCTGCTTTAGCTCTGCTCTCTGAATTACCCCTGCTGGAGCGTCTACATACATTTAAACTGTTAACTTCAAGTACTGTTTTCAGCCATCTCCCTTGGTACATAGATTTTTTATTTCAAGGTGAGCTGAAGGACTCTTGCTCTCTGACCTGTAGGCCAAGGACTAACCATCTCTAACCTGGTCTGATACGAATAATGCCTGATATGCAACCACTGTTTCAACAGATATTTACTGAATGGAAGAAAGAAGTGGCTATCCTAGTAATTCAGAGAGTTTAAAAAAAAAGTTAAAAAATTCTGGCTTGTTTCGGTCAGTTCTGCCTCTGAATCATGAGACTTCTCTTCCCAAGTCCCTCTTTGGGTTCAACTATCAGAGCTGTCTTCCAATTCACCAATTTTCCTTTCATCTATGTCTAATGTGCTATTAACCTTGACACTGTTTCTAATTACAAATTGATACTTTTATTTCCAGAAGTTCTACTTGGACCTTTCTCAAAATTGCATTCAATATCCTTTCATTCTGTTTTTAGTAATCCCTTCTTTATTTATTCACAGAATCTATACATACTTTACATCTTCTCTCTGACCACTCCAATTCATACAGTCCCTGTAGGTTTGATCCAACAGTGTTGTTTCTGTTGACACTCCCGCATGGTCATTTGAGTTCTTATGTGTTAGTGATTTCTGCTTGGGAGTTCATGTTCCAGAGAACTTTATCTGTGGGAATTCTTTGAGGTCTGGCTTTAAAGTCTGTTTCCTCACAGAAGACTTGCACTGATGCCTGTGATTTCTGCACCAAGATGACAGTGTGAACTTTGGCCCCAAACTCATATGAATGAGGTCTAGTGGATGGAAATTCTCAAAGGAGGTTTTCCCCCCTGCACTCTACACAGAGCAAGAAATCCTGCATCTCCTCTGTCTCTCCTGGGAGTGCTTTCTGGCTCCGAGCTTACCCATTGAGACCCTGGCTTTATTTGAGGTTTTCTGTACAGACCTCTTAGGGCTTCCCAGGTGGTAACAGTGGTAAAGAACCCGCCTGCCAATGTAGGAGACCCAGGAGACGCAGGTTTGATACCCGGGTTGGGAAGATTCCCCTGGAGAAGGAAATGGCAGCTCACTCCAGTACTGCCTGGAAAATCCCATGGACAGAGGAGCCTGGTGGGCTATAGTTCATGGGGTCATAGAAGAATCAGACACAAGTGAGCAACTAAGTAGGCACATACAGACCTCCTACCCTGCTCCAGCCTCGCCTTTCCATCCCCAAGTGCTGGTCAGTTATGCAGGCTCTAGACCCCTGATGACCAGCAGATATCACCTTCTCCGGTGTGTGTGTATGTTTTTCTTAGTGTCTGGCTTCTGGGGGGTTCCCTTATTTTCCTGTAAGTTCTTTAAAGACGTTTTACTCAGTGTCTGCATGCATGCATGCTAAGTCACTTGAGCCGTGTCCAACTCTTTGCCACCCCATGGATTACAACCCGCCAGGCTCCTCTGTCCATGGAATTTTCCAGGCAAGAATATGGGAGTGGGTTGCCATGTCTTCCTCCAGGAGCTCTTCCAGACCCAGGGATTGAACCCGCGTCTCTTATGTCTCCTGCGTGGGCAGGTGGGCTCTTTACCACTAGTGCCACCTGGGAAGCGCTAGCGTCTGCAGGTGTGCTGTACTGGGAGGGGTCATAGGAGACAGATGTCTCAGGTGTGGGTCTCCAGACGTGCGTCCTGAAGTTCCACAGGGCACCGATCTACCTGGTCGTCTTCACCCTCCAGCTCAGCCCTTCTGTCCTTCTGGGAACCTAACTTACCTGCATAGAAGCTTCGCAGGTCAGTATCCAAACAGTTCTCCAGGAAGCGCCTCAGGGGCAGGATGTGCCCCACCGGGGCCGTCCAGTCTGTCAGGAAATCTTCCACGACGTGGTGGAGGGCTGAGGGCCGCGGTAGCGGCCAGCCTGCCGGGCGGAACCTCACCTCCTGCTCTGTGGGGAGGAGAGGGCACCACTTCAGAGCGGGTGTGTGGCTTCCTCCCCAGAGCTGCAACCCGGGTGCCGCCCCCCCATCCTCTTTTGCTCGACCTTCCTGACACCCCTCTGGTCAGCCAGGTCAGCTGTCCTTCCCAATGTCTGAAAGGCTGATGGGAAGGAGAGGGACTAGGCCAGACTCCTTTGATGTCAGGGGGAGGAACTAAGACCAGTCACTTGAACTTGGTTTGCTTCTAAGACTTCCACAGACTGAGGTCTGTTGCAGCTGCTTTGAAACTGGTCTTTCTGTGAGCAGACTCTGGGTCCTGCCTCCAAGGGGTCTTAGGGCCCCTCTAGTCCAGTTTCTTATCTGGTGCGGTGCCCTTCTGTGTGTCCCCATCACAGGGTAGCAAGCCATGACCGACCATTCCTGTACCAGGAAACCGTGAGGGGCTGTCCCAGCCTCGGCAGCTTTCAGGATGAGCTGCTGCTTACGAGAGTGAACCCGGGTTCCTGTCACTTCTACCCGCTGACACTACTTCTGCCCTTTGGAACAACCCCTAACTTTAGATCATCCTCTTCCAGGTGATGTCCCTTCAAGTTCAGAGGCAGGATTTATGTTCCCCAGGTAGGCCATCTGTCAGTAACTACTCTGTACAGGGCACCGTGCTGGCATTCTGTGTTATCTCATCCATTCTCCTCTTACATGGAGGGTATCACTGCCACCGCATTTCACACACGAGCAAGCTGAGGCTCACAGGGGTTAAGTAATGGTGCAAGGTCACACAGCGAGGGAAGGACAGCCCTGGGAGCATGGCCCAGCTCTCCTGCCCCCTTCCTGTGCTAATCCGCTCCTGTCCCTTTGCTGTTCCTCCTGGAGTCAGTCTCCAGACCACCTTCCATCCCCCATCTCACTCCAAGGTCAGCCTTCTCTGGACACAGTGACAACACTTGTCCCTCTTACTACTGGAGGTGATCACGGCACTCCACGTGTGGCCTGCTGTGGGTCAGAATCTGGGGACGGCATTTATCATTCATAGACCACTTGCTCCACTGAGACTCTGGGCAGGGCCCCCGGTGTTCCCCCTTTCATCAGCTGAGGGTACCGTGTGAAGGCGCAGTGGTGCTGGGGTCTGAGGAGGGCCCCGGCTCACCGGTGGGGAGGTGCCTGTAGTAGTAGATGACAGGATGGAGGAAGTTGGACAGCCAGGCATCTTCCATGTGCCCCACAGAGCGGTCAGAAAAGAAGACGTCCTTGTCAGGCCCAGAGTAGTTCCGGCCGTACTCCATGTTGATGACGAAGAGGCCGTGCCTCGCCCTCCTTCCCGTGATCGTCTCCAGCTGCGCCAGCATCTGCATGGGGAACTCCTCCAGATACTCAAAGGTGGTGGCGTTCCTGGGGATGGGGGCAGACGACGGGGGTGAGACCCTGGGTGCTTCGGCAGAGGTGACAGGAGCGTGTGTGCTGTGCACACGCCACCTCTCCTTCCTAGAAGCGGCCATCAAACAGCATACAGACTGATCAGGTCCGAGCATCTCACCTGAATACCGCTAGAGCCTAGACTTACAAGTGTCAGAAAGCCTGGAGGAACCTGAATGGGTGTGTGGGGAAAGGGTGAGCCAGGCTGAGACCAGTGTCAGAGAAGCCCTATGAGGGAGTGAAGGACTCGGCGTGCTCCAAAGACAGGAAGGAGGCCTGTGGAGCCCCAGTGGAGCCGACGGCGATGGGCAGGAGAGGGGCCTGGGGAGGTCAGCGGGGGCAGGTCAAGGAGGGCCATGTGTGCCACGATGGGAAAGTCTCCTGGCCCAGGAATTGGGGTTGAGGGCCTCTAGAGGGTATTGAAAGGGGTGAATTCCAAGTGACTCAAGTTTTAAAAGAATCATTCCGGCCACTGTGTTGAGAGCAGACCATGGGGTCCAAGGCGAGAGGCTGTTGTATCAGTGCAGGAGGGGGATGCTCTCAGTGTCCAGACCAAGGTGGCAGTGGTGGGGCTACTGAGAGGCAGGCAGGTTCTAAACACAGTTTGAAGGTAGAGTGGGCAGGATCTACGAATGGTGTGAGTGTGGGGAATGGGTGTGAGAGAGACAGGAGTCAAGGGTGTTGAGGGAGGTTCTGCTCCAAGCACCTCTGAGTTCCCTGCATGTCCCTCAACCTGGTGTGCTGCTACACCCACTGGCTCTGGACAAGGCTGTTCCTTCTGTGGCTTCTCACCTGCCACCTGTCCTTTCAGACCACACACTCCCCCGCCCCCACCCCCAGCTGTACTCCCTTCCCTGCTCCCGATGGTTTCCTTCTAAGGGAGTGACCTCTGTGATCTGCTGCTTATCGCTTCTTTGATAAGGAGCTGGCTGGCCCAGGGAGCTCTTAAATCCCCACAGGTGGTCATCTGTCATCGCTGCAGGCCACTGCTTACGTGTTTAGTGCCAGATGCTTTCCACCAGTTACCTTTACTCCTTCCTACAGCCCTGCAAGGTCAATGTTATTAGCTCTACTTTGCAGATGAAAGAAAGGCTCAGAGAGGCTAACTAACTTGCCCCAGATCATACTGGTAGAAAGTGGCAAAGCTGTCGTCATACCTATGTCTGTCAATCTGTCTGTCAGTAGAGCCCGTGGTGTTGATTTTCCCCAGAAGAGCCCAGTCCCCTCCCTCTCTGCCACCCCAGTCCCCAGCCTTCTCCATCTTAGGAAGGAACCACTGGGCTGTTCCACACATGCAACAGGAAAAGAAGAGCAAGACGGAGTAGGGGGGTAAGCTGGCGGGGATGGGGACGGGAGACGGGAAGGACGACTCACTCCTTCAGCAGGACCACGTCGGCCAGCACACTGAACATCTGGTAGAGCCCAGAGGCCTCGTTGATGCGCCGGATGATGGCACTGGCCAGGTGTGTGATGGGGTGCTCGGTGGAGGGCCAGGCCACGCCATGGTGGCGCTGCTCCAGCAGCCGGTGGACGGCACGCACTGAAACGGCCAGAGGGAGAATGGCAAGCTGCCCTTAAGATGTAACCTTTCACCTCTGGGAGGATGCAAAGTCCCCATCAGCTCTGCACTCAGGACACACTCGTGTGCCTGGCTCTAAGATGCCTTTACAGGAGGGTCGTACAGGTTTTCTGAGAAGGGCTGGAGGGGAAGTGTTTCTGACTTTAGCAGGGTCTGTCAGGTGACTCAGTTCTCCTCTGGTGGGACAGCAACCAGAGAGGACCGCAAAATGAATGGGCGTGGCTAGACTCGGTCCCCAGGCCTGAGACTGCCTGTTTCTGCTTTAGGCCACCTGCATGTATAAGTCCTGCCATTGTCACCGCACATGGGACACGTCCACACCAGACCCAGAGCCTTTCTCTGCAACCTCTCGTCTCCCTATAGCCCCCACGTCTGTCGGAGACTCCCTGATGGAGAACCTCTGATGGCTCCCTCTCCTTCACAGCCAAAACCTAATCTCAGTTCTACTTTGAGATACTTTGTATATTTCTGGAAGGATAGAGAAGAAACAGTTATCTCCAACAACAGGGAACATTTTCTGTGGACCTGGGGCTGCCCTTACACAGCTGTGACACTGGGCCACCCCACACAGCTGCCTGCCTCCTCGAAATGAATCAACACAACACCCAAATCCAATAATGGCAAAGACACAGACAATTCACGTGGCAAGAGACTCGGTCTGCCAACGGTCACAGGAAAGGATGTTCAGCCTCATGAGACAGACAGACAGAAACCTGGTTCTCTGGAGGAAACAAGGTTAGGCTGAGTTTTGTGAAAGGCTGAGGAATGACACGGCTAGGGGAGTGGGGCAGGAGGCCAGACAAAAGGAGCACAGGTGCAAAGACATAAAACCTTGAGAGAAATGGGCACATTCTGAAAAGGAGGTGAGGGCAGGCTGGGCAGGTGAGCTGGTGCTGGCCTGTATGAAGCTCTGGACACCATACCGAGGAACTGGCTGGGGAGCCCCTGGAAGGTTTTTTGTTCAAATAACAAGTGTTTTGGTGGGTATCAGAGTGGCTGGATGGGAAGCCAGAGAGACCAGTGGCAGGAAGACCAGTCAGGAGAGACAAAGAGGCCCCAAGTCAGGCAAGCGAGGCTGGGATGGAGTGATGGGAAAGGGAAGGGCAGGGCTCCCAGCAGGCCCGACCTTCCGCAGCTACCATCTCTCATCTTCTGTGGCTTTCGTGTGCCTTGCTGTTTGCTACTTGCCCTCCTTGGGACCTGTTTCTCAGCTGAATGATGAGCAAGGTTGGGCAGGATGTACCGTGTACAGCTGCACTGCTCCTCCCCCTAGGCGGGTCCTCAGCCAGGAATAGTGACCACAGGTCTCAGTGGCCTGTCCACCCAGAACTGTTTCCCATTTGCCTGAAACTCAGTGGTGAGCTGGGAGCCTTCGAGTCAGACAGGTGTGGATTCAGATACCACCACTGCTTTCCATTGGCTGGGTGAGTTCGGATAAGTGACTTACATTCTCTGTGCCCCCATTTCCTTCTATGAAAAAGGGAACTGAAATAACAAGATCTGTCTTATGGGGCTGTTGGGAGGATTAAGAATGTGAGAGAGGTGGGGCTTCCCAGGTGGGTCAGTGGTAAAGAATCTACCTGCCAATGCAGGAGGCGCGGGTTTGATCCCAGGTCTGGGAAGATCCCACATGCTTCGGAACAGCTAATCATGTGTGCCATAACTATTGAGCCTGTGCTCTAGAGCCCAGGAGCCACAATCTACTAAAGCCCAGGCACCCTAGAGTCCGTGCTCCACAACAAGACAAGCCACCACAATCTACTAAAGCCTAGACACCCTAGAGTCCGTGCTCCACAACAAGACAAGCCACCACAATGAGAAGACACACAGGGCAACTAGAGGAGTAGCCCCTGCTTGCTGCAACTAGAGAAAAGCCCAGGCAGCAACGAAGACCCAGCACAGTCAAAAAAAAAAAAAAAGGGAAAGTGATCTGGAGAAAGATCAGGGGACGGGGGAGGCAAGAGAGAAGGGGCAGGACCTGCCAGGACAGCGGGTACAGGGAGGGTGGAGTGCACGGAAGTGTGAGGAGGGTTTCCTGCTGGGGACACAGCTGGAGAAGAGACTCTTCTTATTCCGTGTGTGTGTGTTTGTGTGTGTGCAGTCTGCAAGTATTTTGGTAAACAGACAGCGAACACTCTCTCCTTGGTTGTCTTCCCTGACAGCACGCACAGGGTATAAAATATATCATCTGGAAATCAGCAAAACATGATTATCTTTCCATGCCAAACCAGAAGGAGAGTGAAATGCAGAAACTAGCATCAAGGCAAGTGAGGCATCAAATTAGATGCAGAAACATCAGGAAGGAGGACGCTTATGGTGTTTTTATGGTCAAATTAACTGGCCTATGTAACACTCATCATGCAATAAAGCACCCATCCAATGGGCTACCCAGAGTGCAGAAAACCGGCACCGTTGGTACCACGAGTTTTAAAAAAAGAGCTGAGATAATCTAGGTGCCATTTTTAATGAAATTTGTTGGTACCCAAAGAGTTTGTGTGTACATAACGCTTCCCAGGTGCACTGCCTCCAGGAATTACCTTATCTAGTCCTTACCATGGCCCCACAGGGAAGAAAGTTCACCTCATTTACCTCTCTGTGTCAGGGGAGGGTCAACAGGCTTAGGGAGCTTAGGGAGCCTCACAGTCTGAGACCACCCAGCCGTTCCCCCAGGTGAGCTGTCCCCAGGCTCAGCATTGCTGCCAATGTACGTACTTCACCCACACAGGGCCGACGCATGGAGCATGCACCCCCAAGTTACACCTTATCTGGGACTTCTCTAGACCAGTGGTCCCCAACATTTTTGGCACTAGGGACTGGTTTCATGGAAGACAACTTTTCTACAGACTGGAGGCGGGGAGGGGGATGGTTTGGGGATGATTCTTATAAGGAGCACACAACCTAGATCCCTTGCACTCACAGTTCACAGTAGGGTTTGTACTCCTATGAGAATCTAATGCTGCCACTGATCCGACAGAAGGCGGAGCTCAGGCAGCACTGTGAGCGATGGAGAGCTCCTATAAACATACATGAAGTTTTGCTCGCTCACCAGCTGCTCACCTCCTGCTGTGCTGTCTGGTTCCTAACAGGCCACAGACTGACACTGGTCCATAGTGCAGGAGTTAGGAACCCCTGCTCTAGACATACCCTCATACCATGAAAACCCACTGCTGTCTGCCTCAGGTGGGAATTTATGACATCAGCAATTTATGAATTGCTGATAAGCAATCCTTTTAAGACTGCTCTAAGGGAATAAGGCATGTGTTTACAAACACTAGGGATGGTTCTGTCTAGGGACAGTGGCCCTCTCTGCCAGACTCACCTGTGTATCGGAATCCATGGATGAAACCCCCAGCAGATTTCCGGTAATCCACTGAGTGGCTGGCAGTCCCCAGGATGAAGAGGCCCCGGCTCCCTTTGGATTCATAGCTGGCTCTGACCAGGGGATATTTCTCGCTGAGTTCACTCCCTGAAGAGAGTCGGAGTGACCTGTGAGTGGAGAGGGCTGTGAATTAAAATCACTGCTGTGTATGAAACACTTTTTACAGGCCTGGCACTGAGCTAATTTAAACCACACCCCAACCCTAGAAGGCAGGCATTATCATGTCCATTGAACAGAGAGAATAACTGACCTTCAGGGTAAAGATGTGGTGGGGCAGGGGCACAGCCAGGACTCAAGCCTGACTGGAGCCTGGGCTCTGGGTCCCTGTGTGACCTGACAGGAAGGTCCATTCAGGCCCTCCAGTGTCTCCTTGTCCGCCCGGGGCCTGAACCAGAGGGCTCTGCTGAGAGATCTAGTTCCTCCCCTCCATTTGGACTCACTTGCTGAAAATGGAGAAGTCAAATTTCCAGCCCAGGCAGCGGATGACCCGGTCATAGGCCACGCGCATGGCAAAGTTGTCATTGTTGTCCTGGGGGAGGGGGATGGCGTCGGAACTCTGGTTGAAGAACTCCTCCACGAAGATCTTCAGAGTGATGTGGAACTTGCCCTTGTGGTCTTTCACAATGGCCAAGTCTGTAAGGTCGGACTCGAGCAACCCGTCCAGGGACTTCAGCTGGTAGGTGTCCAGCAGGCCATTGTTGATGGCCCTGGGGCCCCAAGTGCATGTCAGGAGAGAGAGAGACAAGGGTCTGTGCTAGGTGAGGGAGACTCGGGCAGGGGTGCTGAGTCAGGCGGGGGGCAGGGCGGCTCTAGAGGGGCTGGTAGCATGGTACACACATCTCCCAGCATACCTGAGGTCTCCGACGTAGTGGGTGGCCCAGGAGAGCCGGACCCGGGAGCGGCTCAGCATATGGATAAAGTTGGTGACACTGAAGATGTTCTCTGCTGTCTCAAAGGCCGAGTTCCCCCGGCCTAGGATCAGCACATTCTGACCCTCGAAGTCCTTGGGATCCACAGACACGGACTCATAACCATCCACATATTCAGAACCAGGGAAGTCCACCCGGTTGGGGACCGACAAGCCGGTGGCCACAAGAAGGATGCTGCAAGTGGGGGACATAGGGAGGATGGCTTAGCCTCTCAGCTATGAGACCACTAAGTAAAAATATCCCTCTTTGGACCTGCTGCCCAGCTGCCGGCCCCACCCAGCCTGCTAGCTCCTAAAGGAAAGCAGGTCATTCGTTCCTTTACCTACTTCCTGACCTGTCCCAGTGTATCTGACACTTTACCTCAGCCCCCTCACTGAATGATCCATTGGGTATAGTTTGTTTTCACCTTTCTGGGATTATACCAAATGTGAGAATCAGTTTTACTTTCTGACTCTAGAGAGGGTGACACCATGAGAAACTGAATAATTCACTTAGTTTTGAACACAGCAGCCAAACCAAGTCCCACCTCCATCGTGAAAATGAAACTAGACACTCTGCTTTCCCCGTTCTTACTTCCCTGGCAGATGCAAAACCTGCTGAGCAGTGACTCTGTATGAGTCCCTGTACTGAGTACTTTCTGACTCATCTCACAGCTCAGAGCAGGTCTGCGTCGGTGTTATTTGGCCTGTGTTAAAGGTGAAGGCTGCTGGCTCCAAGTGGGCCCATGGACTCCATAGCTCCTCAGATAGCAGAGCTAGAACCTGACCACAGCCCAGCCTAATTTCAGAGTCCTGCTCTTTCTGCTGATGGGGATTACAGTCTTGTGGTGGGCAAGCCAGGAGCTGGACCCTGCTGGCCTGCAGAGGAAAGAGTAGATAACAAGATCGTTTCAAAAACAGGAACAGGTGGTCTGGAGAAAGGGCCTGGGCAGTCTCTATCCCCTCCTTGTTTTCTGAGCTGTCCACTGGCTTACATCTGACTCCCCTATACTGTAGCACTTCTAAGTCCTAAGATGCAAGGGTCCAAACTGACCCCGCTCCCTAGGCTATAACAAGCAAGGAATAAGGCTGTGCCTCAGGCAAAAGGCTTGAGAAGATGAACTGTGATAGGGCACTTGCCTGGGGCCAGGTGCTAGGCTGACAACCAGGAAGGAGGAGTCAGTCTGGTGGGGCGTTAAGAACACAGGCTTCAGAGTCAGAAAGACAAGTGCAGTCAAGGGGCAGCTGCTACTTATTAGCTGTGTGACAGAACACCAGTTACTTCTCTGAGCCTCAGTTTGTCATTCATAAAATGGGTATCAGTGAACCTCCTTCATTGGGTCCTTGTGAGGATTAAACAAGCACGGTAGAATGTGTAACTCTGAGTTGGAGTTGTCTACACAATATTAAGCTTTCTCCCAAGCCACAGCAAGCTAAAGCTGAATGCTGGCAGCACTGCCTGTTGTGCCTGGCTCTCATTCAGTTCTGTAGTCCTACTGAACCCAGCTAACACTTACTGGACAGTTGCCAGCATTTCTCGGAATGAATTTTGGGGAACACAAGTTCTAGGAGATGCGCTACAAAAAGGGTTTTGTAGGTGCATAAGCTCAGATAATGCTGAATATGTTACCCAATGTTGGAGCCCTTCAGTGAATGTGAAAATATTTAAGACTGAAAAATCCTGGAGGAAAGAAATGGTCAGAATTTTCAAATATCTTTGGGTACACACATTTCTAGGAAACACCTGGGAAATGATGGATGAACTGAACCTCTGTGTACTGGATTTCAGCGGGAACAAAGACAGGGAGGGGGCTTCCTGGTTGGCTCAGTCCATAAAGAATGTGCCTGCAATGCAGACGACGCAGGTTTGATCCCTGGGTTGGGAATATCCCCTGGAGAAGGAAATGGCAACCCAGTCCAGTATTCTTGCCTGGAGAATCCCATGGACAGAGGAGCCTGGTGGGCTACAGTCCATGGGTTCCCAAGAGTTGGACATGACTTAGCAACTAAATCATTGCCAAAGATGGGCTGAAATGCCCTTTTCTTCCCATTTCTCCCACGCCTATGGGCCAACTAATGGGTTTTCTTTCTCCCAGAAAGGCCCCAGCTTCAGCAGGTGAGCTCTGCAGCCAGATTCCTTACCTGCACTGGTATGCCTGGCCCCGGTGGTCGGTCAGGATGAAGTAATGGCCATTCCAGGCCCCGCGATCCTTGTTCACAGTGACGTGGGCAATGGTTGTGTTATACAGTACGTGAAGCCCCAGCCGCTCTGCAAAGTCGCTCAGGTAGCGCACCATGTCGCTGGCGTCGGGATAGTAAGCGTCTGAGTAGTGTCTGAAGAGCAGCCGGGGGTCGTGGCTGAGCAGAGAGTTCCAGTCGTGACGCAGGTTGAACTCGGCATTGGTCTTGCCGGTGTACCGCTTGTTGATGCTGATGAGCTTGCGGTGCCGGGGGTAGCGCGTGAAGAAACTGCCAGGCACCGGGGCGCGTTCGAACACCATGTAGTCTCTGCCTGCCCTTTGCAGGAAGTAGGCCATCTGCAGGCCCGCGGGCCCGGCGCCCAGGACGCAGTAGTCCCGATGCACGGGCGCCCAGGCCTGGGCAGGGTGCAGGTAGATAGCCAGGTGCAGGGCGATGGTCAGGAGCAGCCCCGGGGCGCCCCACGGCGGGGCGGCGGCGGAGAGGCCCATCCTACGGCAGACCAGAGGGGTGAGGCCTCGGACAACGCTAGGGCCCTCGAGGCCGGGGGACGGGAGCCAGGAACTGGGGGCCTAGAGAGAGGCAAGGGCTTGCCCGAGCGCTCACTGCGATTTAGGGCGCAGCCAGAACCCAAAGACCTCTGACTTCAACTGCCCCGACTGCATCGTTTCTAGCTCGGATCTGGGCTCCCTCCAGGAGTCCCGAATCCCTCCATCTTCCTCAGGACCTTACTTCCCAGGGGCGCCGGACTCATAACTGCCATGGTAATAAAAGGGTGGGTATCTTCCCCAATTTCCCCTAATTTCTGGGGTGCCCAACACCCTCCCAGGGCCTCCCGAGGCCAGACCCTTGAGAGTCACGTCTTTTTGGCCTCGCCCCCGCGCTCCCGGCTCCAGCCTGGAGGAGGATTGGGCTGCACGGTCCTGTCCCCCGCCCGCGCCCGGCGCCCCGGCCTCTTCGGTCACGTGACAGGGATGCCCCGGCACACCTGCCGCGGAGCCGCGCGAGGCCAGGCTCCTGCAGACGCGCGGCATCCGGGAGCCGCTCCCCACGCGTGCGCTGTGCCCACGCCCGCAGCTCCCGCTTCCCCGCCCGCCGGCCCACCGCGCGCACAGAGCTCGAACCTCCCAGCCGCTCCGGAGACAGCCCGCAGCCGAGTCAGGCCGCAATCGGCCGGCCCGCGCCTCCGCGGCGGCCCCGCCTCTCCCGCCCGGCCAATGGCAGGGGGCAGGGTCACGTGGCGAGGCGCGACACGCCGGGCGGGGCTGCCCAGAGCTGGGCGCCGGGATGCCCGCGAGCGAAGCGCACGTGCTGTGCCGCCGGCCCACACCCGCAGGGAGGGTGGTGGTAGGGTTGAAGATCGAATCTGGCAAGGGCGCGGAGCTCTTTAAAACTGTCTTTACCCTTGTAAGGGAGGCACGGGAGCAGATGACTTTGGGAGATAAGCCCCTGTGACACTTCATTAATGTGGGCAAGGACTAGTTGGTTACCCAGTACTTTGAAACTGGAAACCAAGTTGGTGAAACCAGGACCAGTAAAGCAACTAAGGAGTTTTCGCTACAATGATTCAGTCTATCCTTCACTAAGTAACAAACAGTACTGACTTGATCTTCCATCAGAAGAGGGGGGCTCTACTCTAGTACTCTTGCCTGGAAAATCCCATAGACGGAGGAGCCTGGTAGGCTGCAGTCCATGGGGTCGCTAAGAGTCGGACACGACTGAGCGTCTTCACTTTCACGCATTGGAGAAGGAAATGGCAACCCACTCCAGTGTTCTTGCCTGGAGAATCCCAGGGAACGCGGAGCCTGGTGGGCTGCCGTCTATGGGGTCACACAGAGTCAGACACGACTGAAGCGACTTAGCAGCAGCAGGGTCAGAGGAGGGGTGCTTAATTAAGATCACAGAGTTGAGAACTGGAGTGTGGAATACACACACACCACCCCATTTATACTCCAAATCATGAGCTCTTTCCAAACTTTTTATTAATTTATGAAGCCTGTTTTATGTGCTTGATATCCATTAACAATTAATGGTCTATCTATGGAAGAAATGGAGAATTTTAATTGAGCCAACCTAAAGCTGGCTTAAAATTTAACATTCAAAAAACTAAGATCATGGCATCCTGTCCCATCACTTCATGGTAAATAGATGGGGAAACAATGGAAACAGTGACAGACTTTATTTTCTTGAGCTCCAAAGTAACCACAGGCGGTGACTGCAGCCATGAAATTAAAAGATGCTTGCTCCTTGGAAGAAAAGCTATGACAAATGTAGACAGCATGTTAAAAAACAGAGACATCACTTTGCTGACAAAGGTCCATACAGTCAAAGGTATGGTTTTTCATGTATGGATGAGAGTTAAACCATAAAGAAGGCTGAGTGCCTTTTGAATTGTGGTGCTGGAGAAGACTCTTGAGAGTACCCTGAACAGCAAGGAGATCAAACCAGTCCATCCTAAGGGAAATCAACCCTGAATACTCATTGCAAGGACTGAAGCTGAAGCTACACTACTTTGGCCACCTGATGCGAAGAGCTGACTCATTGGAAAAGACCCTGGTGCTGGGAAGGATTGAGGGCAAGAGAAGGGGGAGATAGAGGATCAGATGGTTAGGTGGCATCATCAACTCAAAGGACATGAGTTTGAGGAAACTCAGGGAGACCATAAAGGACAGGGAAACCTGATGTGCTGCACCCCATGGGATTGCAGACAGTCGGACAAGACTGGGTGACTGAACAGCAACAAAGGACTATAACCTAGGAGACAGTCTTTCAGAAAGCTCTGAGGACTGTAACCAAGGGGTAGGGGAGGGAGGCCAGTTTATCTGTGATTCTGATGAAGGGACATATGCAATCAAGCACACGGCTTGGTAGAAGGTTGTTGCTCTTTAGGAGGAATTAACAGCTTAATGGTTTTAGTTCTTAGGTATGGCAAGATGCGAGAAACTGGGTTCAGGAATTTTTCTGTTGAAAATATCTGTCTGAAGGCTAGTCCTATCAGGTTTCCTAGAGCACAAAAGTGCCTTGTCCAAATTCTCATCCTGAATTCCTCTCATGGTATATGTAGGTCATCAAGTGGCTAATGACTTGATTCTTGTAGAACTGGGTGGGAGGCTATATTCCTTATTTTACAGTCCCTTCCCTTTCAGTCTTAATTTTGACCAAGGTTTGAGAGGTATTCTGTGACTGATATCGCCCATGGTGATAGGAATGCTCATTCTCAGGCCAGGCAAGGAATCATTGATAGGCCATTCAGTGTGTTATTACTGGACTGGGCTGTTAGTAGTAGCCAAAAGCCTCTGGACCTCCTGTCTTACTGGTCTGCTATGGTTCAGGTAATGATCCTCTCTATTTCTTCCCATTATCTATAGAGTCAGACTGTTACTGTCACTGACCTTGTAGAACGGTGTATTTGTTGTGGTCACCTAGTCATCATTTTTATTGGAGGCTCTGTCACACATCTGGTTGTGTAAGAAACAATATTCTTAAGGACTTCTTTGGTAGTCCAGTGGTTAAGAATCTGCCTTCCAATGCAGGGGACATGGGTTCCATCTCAGGTCGGGGAACTAAGATCCCATATACCGTGGGGCAGCCAAGCCTGTGAGCCACAACTACTGAACCTGTGTGCTCAGGAGCCCATGCACCACAACTCGGGAGAAGCCCACAGGCTGCAACAAACAGCTTGCGTGCCACAACTAAGACAACAGCAACTCAAAAAAAAAGTCTTGTAAAATAGGCAGAACATGTGAAATACAGCTAGCAACATTCTTTCCTAAGGAAGTATTTAAGCTGAGAGCTTTCGTTAGGTGCAGCCCAGTAACTCCCCAGGTGATCTGACTAGTCCTTTCTGCCCTCATCGCTGTCTTTTAAGGGAAATGGCACATTGGCATTGTACATAAAGTTCAACGAAGATGTCTGCATGTACAAATCAAGTGGTGGGTCACTGTGACCCCTTACAGGACTGAAAAATGAATGTTATCTCCTAAGGAGTTCCATGACTGGCACCAGAAGAAAAACTGAACTTTTATGGTTGAACAGGTTATTTCTGCCATTGAGGACTTGTGGTTAATGCATAACACGGAAGCACAATGCACACTAGAGGGGAGGGAGGTTTTAACCTTTCTTGTCTTGCCTCAAAATGGAAATTTTTACCTTATCATTGGTAATATTGTAAACAAAGGGGCCTATGACAGAGCAGTGTAGACACTCAAGCCCAAATCCACTGCTCAGGCCCAGCAACTGTGGCTGAAGTGGAGGCAATATAGAGGATGACTGGGTGACCCTGCACCCCACTCAAGTGAACTGGATGGCCGAGGCTGGCATTCCCGAGGTGAAATGTGAATCCTGAATGAGATTTACCTGCACAGAATACAGTGCACCTATGAATAAAGGAAGAACCTCAAGAGCTGTTAAGTAGTCCTATGAGATGGGGCTGAGGGTTCCAGTGGGAAGGCAGCCGTGGTGAGTTTGGAAAAACACTGGTTTCCTAGCTTTTCATCACTGAAACTTCTCTAGAGAGTCTTTCTTGAGCTCTCAGACCGAAGTACACCCTTAGGAATGCCATTTATTTTTTTCCTAGCCTGTTATTAGCCTCAGAGAAAAGCTCCTGTTAGAGCAGAAATGAATCTTAATCATTATAGCGACCTCAGGGCTTCCATCAGTATCTGACATACAGCAGGCCCTTAGTAATTTGTTGAATAAACACTAAAAGCAGACAAAAGCACCTAACCAAAAATGAAGCTAGGGAGGTCAACTTCTTTGTAGTTATGATGATCATGAGAATGGGTGTGGACAAATAACTAAGTACTTCAAACTGCTGGTCTTATCTTGTACTGGGAAATTAGGACTGATAAGGTATGGCAGGGCCTTCAGACTAGGCTAAGCCTGGACTGTAGAATGCTACCGGTTTTGAGGCAGGGCTATTTACAGCCATCAACTTGGGGGAAGTGGAGGACAGATGAAAGACATGAAGCAGGTGGAGGTTGCTGTTGAGATGTTTTTGGGCCACTTGTTCCAGATAATCCTGCTAGGTCGCATCCTGGGTCTGCAGGAGGCAGCTTGGGGAGTACCAGCCTGACCTTGAAACCCCACACTTGTCACACTATAATGTGAATTTTCTAATGCTCCACCTACACTGAAAACTCCCCAAGAAGCACACCTTAATACGGTTTTCCTAGTAACTTGGACAATAAAGTCCGATACATTTTTGCTTGCTTTCTGAGGCTCAATTATTT
This sequence comes from Budorcas taxicolor, assembly GCF_023091745.1. NCBI lineage: Eukaryota > Metazoa > Chordata > Mammalia > Artiodactyla > Bovidae > Budorcas > Budorcas taxicolor. Next base: position 118,693,048 of record NC_068914.1, read on the forward strand.
TGATCAAAATTGTTAAATTTAGGACTGCTACCCAAAAGTGGAGCCAGTCTTATCTGTACAATGGCATCACTTCCACCAGCATCACAGTTCTGTGTCAGGATGAGATATTTGTTCATGACACCGTGCTTTGAGGGTGCCGGCTTGAGAGCACATCACCAGCCCAAGCCAAGTGAAAGTGAAAGTCGCTCAGTTGTGTCTGACTCTTTGCAACCCCATGGACTACACAGTCTGTGGAATTCTTTAGGCCAGAATACTGGAGTGGGTACCCTTTCCCTTCTCCAGAGGATCTTCCCAACCCAGGGATCAAACCCAGGTCTCCCACACTGCAAGCAGATTCTTTACCAGCTGAGCCACAAGGGAAGCCCAATACTGGAGTGGGTAGCCTATCTCTTCTCCAGAGATCTTCCTGACCCAAGAATTGAACTGGGGTCTCCTGCACTGCAGGTGGATTCTTTACCAACTGAGCTATCAGGGAAGTTTATACAAACCATTACAATCAACAGCCTGTGGAACATCCCTCAGGACATTCTGAAGCGGTCTCCTTCACAGCAGCAACCTCACCTCAAGCTTCAAAGACTGCCCTGCTTCATCTTTACAGTGATGTGTGTGTCTCAGGGCAGCAGCTGGGTCTGGCATGTAGCCAGCTTGTGCTTGTGAAATGGACTTCCTATGGGGACCTCACAATGGATCTCACTCCCTGGCAAAGGATAATTTCAAGGGGTTCCAAGAACAAAAAACCCCAGGGCATTCACCTTCTAGCAGGAATGTAAAACCACTAATGCTGAGAACAAAGGAGGGAACCCAGATTATGAACTCCAGAGAGACTCTGCTGTGTCTCACCCTCCCTCTCTGAAGGGCTACTCGGAGAAGGAAGAAGGGCTATCGGTCATAATGCAGGCACAGGTGAAGGTAAGGGACTCAACAGAGTTTATTTCAATGGCCCCGCTTCAGAGAGCAAGAGTCAGACACACATCCCACCAGGTATTCAGGGCCCTCCAGGCTCAACGCAGTCGCAGACACCAGTTCCGCGTCACCATCTGGTTCAGGCTTCTTCCTCTGAAACATACAAAGGTTGTATCAAATAGGTGAATTGCTTATGATTTCCAACACTGTCACTCAGATGTGAAGCCATTCAGATCCTCAGAGGACTAACAGGTATTTCCTTTAGTCACCACCAGAGAACGATTTAAGGCCTAGCATGAACCTGGAGCATCATTCCTTCTTGGGGCCACTGGCTAGTATCAGGGACTTCTAGCACGTTCCTCTAGACGTTTCTTTCCTGCCCTAACTCTCCTCGCCAACCCTGTCAAGTGCTCTAAAGGCTCTGGAAGTGGCTCCTGGAACTAGACTGAATGCCATACCAAGTGAAGCCTCAGGGAATTCCTGGAGTTTTCCACTGAGGCTAGAGGACTGGTTGGTTAGAGGCCCCAACCAGCCCACAGGTCGCGCCAGACTTCTGAGGGAGGCTGGCCACACACCTTCTTCTTCCTCTTCCTCCTCCTCCTCCTCCTCGTCGTCCTCATCGGAGCTGAAGGTGCCGTCGGGCAGGCTGTAGACACGGATGACCTGCTTGTTGGGGTCCTTGAGGATGAGGTACTTGCCCTCCTCCAGCTTCATGCAGATGTCGATGACGCAGCGCAGGATGCCCCAGGCATTCTCCACGCTCAGGTTGATCTGACTGGCGAACTCGTTGGGCTTGAACTGCTGGGTACCCAGGATGACGTGGCGCGAGGAGTCTTTCACGTGGTACCGGGACACATAACTGGGGGGAGGTGGGTGGCAGTGTTATGGTGGGGCCTGGCTGGCACAGATCGTGTGGCACTGGGACACGTAACTACTGGGGGGAGGAGTGTTAGGGTGGGGCCTGCCGGAACAGAGACACAGCTGTGCCTGGGGTTGAGTTATCAGTTAAATGGTGGCCTCGTGCTTGTCCCAAGAAAAGGGAGAAAAAGGTTAGCCTTCTCCTAACGTGAAGACCCCTCCTTTCCGAAGATGAGCTCCTGGCTCCTGGACAGGAATCTCACCCAAGCTTGAGGTACTCGGATCCGGCCAGCAAAGCACAGCAGGTCCAGCGGGCCAACTTGTAGCTGTTGTTTTTCAGCTCGGTGGCAATGACAGCCCCTCGCTGAGAATCAAGCTTCTGTCGCCAGTCAACGCCGTTACAGTGCTGTGGGAGGAGGGCCCTGGTTATAGGCGCCAAGGCACCATGCTGCCTGTGGACTGCTGGCCCCTCTGGTAGAGAAGAAGGTCCCTAGTGGGCTTAACCAGGGAGGGGAAAGCCCACAGGTAGAGCAGAAGAAAGACATCATTTAAGGGGCAGGGCCTCCATCCCTCCTTTGCACAGCCTGCCACATAGCTGGTGCTCAACAAACTTAACTCCTCTCTTCACAAGGTCTCAATCAGACCAGGACACATATTCACAGATGTTAGAAACAAGTGCCATACAAGTGTTTATCACATGTGGTATGGAGGGGAAGAGTTTCACAGGGGAGTGTGACAGCTCACCTGTGGAGAATACTGGCAGAAGCTGGAGCTGGGAGGGCTGAGAGGGACAAGGAAGAGATGGACTGCTTTAGTGCGGAAGCCCGCAGAGGGAGGGGAGGTCAGGTAGGTTTGACCTGATGGAGAGGGAGTTAGGGAGGTCAGTTAAGAGACAAATGCAAAATATCAGGCGTCATGAGTAGGGTCCTGAACTAGGGTGATGTCAGTGAAACCTAGGGCTGGGCAAGTAGACAGACTGAGCCTGACAGCAGAATTCAAGGGTGCAGAGGAGGAGGAGGAGACGTTTGAGGCTCTGAGCCTAAGCGAGCAGGAGAAATGACACCGGTGGACAGTCAAGACAGAGGGAATGACAAAGGAAGACACTGAAAGGACAAAGTATTTAAAAAAAAACCACAACCAAAAAATTCCAAAACAAAAACAACAATGATGGAACAGGAATCAGAAGAGATTTCAGGAATCATTTCTGGAGTTCAAGGATGAGGCTTGGGGTTAGGCTTAATTCTAAGATGGTCCCTGGTGGCCCTGCTCTTGCTGCATCTGCTATCCTGGAGTCTGGGGGAACCCTGAGTATAACTACCCAGGATCACGCTACCTCATGTCTATAAAGAGATTCTGCAGATGGAATCAAGGTCCCTTAAGATAGGGAGACCACCTGAGTGGACCACACACAGTATAAAGAAGTGACTGCGGCAAGAGTTGCATAATGGACTGACCCTAAGAGAAGGCGCCACTGGGGGATTAAAAAGGAGGGGAAACAGCCAAGGAAACGTGAAGGCAGCTGAGAAATGTGCAGGACCAGACTATGGCAGTAGCAGAGGGCACAGTCACACAGAACGATGTTCCTGGGAGGCTGTGGTCAAAGTCTAAGAAAAGGCCACTGGTTCAGAGCTAGGTTTGCAGCAAACCTTCCAGGGTGCTCTCAGCAGGTGACAGAAGCTAAAGAACACATGAGGAGTGAAACCTGGTGCCTGGAATGCTAATGCCTTGGCTCTAACGCAGGCACAGCACAATGGCCCCTGACCTCCATCTCACTGGACCGTCGTTAACACAGGCCTGTCCTTGCTGTCCTAACCAAGACCCTTTTATTCTACACACCAGTGACTAGGAGCATGGCCACACATTTTAAATTCAGGTGTGTAGGCCAGGTACTTTCAGAAAGGATGATAGCCCCATCCTGGCACACCGCCTGGGAGAACGAAAAGAGAAGGAAAAATGAAGGATGTGTATTTCTTTCAAGATGCCCCTCCTGAAAAGCCAAATCTGGGATAATCTGAGAATCTGAGTTCAGTAAGAGACGAAGTTGAAAAAAGGGTGCCACAAGGTTGAAAACCAGGTAGGGGCTGCCATAAGTGAAATAACAGGTCAGAAAGGAGAGCTGCCCGACTTACAGGAGAGCTGCCAGCCCAGCTCATTAAGGAGAGACTTGCAGAGGGCAGAAGCCAACAGGAGATCGGAATGGACAGACAGAAAACACCGAGGAAAGGTAATCACCCGCACACACAATCTCTTCCTCAAAGCGGAACTAAGTAGGGGGAAAACTCAGAAGACAGAAAACCTCTGTAAATGAGGCAAGGGGAAGAGACACAGGCTGCAGGCGCCAGCCCGGGACATGGTGCCCCGCGTGCCTCACCCTGGAGTCCCACTCGTTGAGGGTCTTGATGTTGATGAAGGACACCTCCCCGTTGGCTCCAGTCATGACACCATCGTGCTCACAGCGGACGATGAGGTCGATGTCGTCCCCGAGCTTCCACCGGCGGTAACTGCAAGGAAGAGGGAGTGCCTCTGGTCACCCGAGGCCCTGGGTCCAGATGCACCACCCACACAGGGCGGGGGCACCAGGGAGGAGACATACCGGTATGCCACAGAGGCGATCTCGTTCTTATCCATGTCGTCCTCCACAAATGGGTTGGGGTTGGGGAAGTTGTATCTTTCCTTCCCCTGTAAAAATGACACAGGTGTTTTGAGACAGTGCCAACCCATTGCCAAGGCAATCAGCCATAACCTGCACCTCTCCTTTGTCACAGCCCCCCCCCGGGGTCCCTAGAGCTTGAGGGGGCCCTGGGCACACTGCCGAGGCCAACCGAGCACCCTGCGGGTCATAACAGAGGTAACAGCTCGAGTTCACCCTATGCTCAAGTTTGTGAAACACGAGCTTCTAGTCTCTTATTTAACTAGCAACAGCGCCCCCTCCTGTTATGTTTTCCTCCAAGGTACACACAATCATTTGTCACAACATGTATGTATCCTGAGCTTACCATCTTTCCTCCTCCATTGTGTGTTAGTCGCTCAGTCGTGTCTGACTCTTTGCGACCCCGTGAACTGCAGCCTGTCAGGCTCCTCTATCCATGGGATTCTTCAGGCAAGAGAGTGGACTGCTGTTCCCTTCTCCAGAGGATCTTCCTGATCCAGGGATCCCACCCAGGTCTCCTGCACTGCAGGCAGATTCTTTACCACCTGAGCCACAGGGAAGATCTTTCCCCCTCCATTATGATGAAGGTTTCTAAGGGCAGGCACTTTGGCTGGCTGGTTGCTGTATGCCCAGCTCCTAAGCAATGCACCTGTATCTGTGCACAAGGGTGTCCTGGTCATATATTTCAAGGAATCTTCACAATGTATCTATATGAGACAAGTATTATTCAAGTATTCTAACTTTACAGAGGGGATTCCCTGGTGGCTTGGGGGTAAAGAATCTGTCTGTAGTGCAGGAGATGTGGGTTCCATCCCTGGATCGGGAAGATCCCTGGGAGAGAAGGAAATGGCAACCCACTCCAGTATTCTTGCCTGGGAAATCCCACGGACAGAGGAGCCTGGTAGGCTGTAGTGCATGTGGTCTTAGAGTCAGACACAACTTTGCAACTAAACAATTTCAGAGAAGAAACATGACTGGCACCACAAAGCTAAAAGGGGTGAATCTAGGGTTCAAAGTCAGGCCTTCTGACCTCAGAGCCCAAGTAGAGATCTCCTCTGTGACAAGCAGGGACTCCGCTCTGTCCTGTCTAATCCCACAACCCAGAGCTGACGACCCAGTACGTGCTCAGTAGACAGCAACTGAGGTTGATGAACTGAACGCGCCCAGGACCTTACCATCCTCAAGCACTGCTGGGAGAAGTTGTGGTTGATGTAGGTTGCCTCCATGGCCAGGTTGCGGGGCGAGTTGAAGGAGTTACCCTCATCTTGAGGGGGCTCGTTGGCTGTCTCACTCACTGTCAGAAGGTCTGCAAAACCGGCAGCACGGTCACCCACCCGTGAAACAGTCACCAAAGAGGGGTAGGGCCCCTTAGGGAGATGCGGTGATTCAAATGACACAGGCCCGTCCTCCAAGGACCGCCAGCTGTGGCCCTGGGTCTCCTGAGCGGGGGTGGGTGGGGTGGGTTCTGGATAGCCTGAGATGCTAACGTTGAATTCTGTCACAACCACATCTGTTTTTGAGTGACCTGGTTTTCATTCAACGTGTGTGTGTACATACCTGTGTGTATGGTACATGTGCATTTTTCCTTCATGAATATGCTGAAGTAAAAAAGGCATCAATCCAAAGAAGAGTGTCAAGTGCATACTGAAGGTGGTACGGAGAGATGACAGAAGTCAGGAAGACGCTATTCAAGTGAGTGGGAACACGGCGTTGGGGTGCCACGAGGACTCAGAAGGCTGCGACCCTGGCAGGGGTACTGCAGTAACAGCCCCTTCCTCTATCTCTGAGGAGGATTCTGACATGGCTGTTGGTGTTCGTGGGGAGACAGAACACCTTCTACCCATTCTCTGTGCCTGGGAATGGCTTTGGACCAACAAGGACACTCAGAGCCTCTGTGTTGCTCCTAGACAGGTTTCTTACCAAAGTCAGAGTTGTCCCTCTTGTCAAAGAAGAGCTTGGACCCGACCCTCTGGACGACGATGTCCCAGGAATACACAGAGCGGGTGCAGCTCATCAGTGTGGCCAGAATGGCGTCGGTGGCAAACACGTTGCCCTGAGTCTTCGCCAGCTGCAAGGACAGCAGAGAGATGGGGCTACTTTGGGGCTCACCTGCCCATTCACAGGAGGCGAAGGACTTGTCTGTAAGGAGCCCCACACCCATACCTACACCTCTGGTTGTCTGAGCCAGGCTGTAGCAAGCCAGCCAGCAAGCTTGTATCCTGGGTCCAAGGAATTACAGTTTCCCGACCACCTGCCACACCCCAACACTTACGGTCTGGTCAGCAGAGTGCCTTCATTTTCACCTAATCCTAAATCGAGTCACATGAGTCTTATCTACAGGGGCATCTGAGGCCCGGTCGGTTCATACACCCCTCTACCCCCTCGCCGCATCTCTGCTCTGAGGCCTCAGTGGTGGTATTACAGCGCTCCCCTCAGGCGGGCATGGGGCAGGGGTGCCCACCTTCCGGATGACGGGGTCGTCTGTGGTGGTGACAGTGTGGAAGATACGCTTGATGCTCCGAAGCGGCTTCTCACTCCGCGTGGTGATGCGGTCAAAGGCCTTGTCGTAGTACTCCAGGGCCCCACAGCACTCGCTGAGGGGAAAGCACGCAACACACGCTAAGGCAAGCGGAGCAAGACTGCCTACCTCTTCTCTGTTACACCACGGAGTCCAAAGTCTTATCAGACGTCTAACACATGAGAGATGAAAACAGTCTCTGACTGGACTCTCAGAGCTCATGCAGAGCCTGCCCCCTCAGGGCCTGAAGTGGCTCCACACAACAGTGACCGCAACTGATCTGGCTCAGGACCCCACTCCCCGCCCCACTTTAGAGACAGGGAGGGGAGCAGTGACAGAGACCCCAGCAGGAGGCTGCCTCCTGGCTGATGCCCCAGCTCCCGCTAAGTTATGTCCACCCACTGGCCTTCCGAGATAAGGAGCTCTTTGAAACATTAGGAAAAGCGTCACTTCTCTTCAAGAACTGCAATCTTTCTCTTTCTGTCCAAAGAGCTACAGAACCCAACCTTCTCTTTTGCTCAGGATTTCAGGAAGCTGAAAGAAATCTAGAGTTTTAATAACAGGAAATTTCTTTCTGCTTTCTCCCAACAAGAGCTCTATGACTTAATTTTTCTTTTGCTCTCAATGCCAGGAATTTGAAAGAGAACGGAAGTTTTAGCTTCAGTAAACTTCTTTCTGCTTTTCCCACCACAGGCATTAATTTTTTTTGTTTTTTAAAACTCGTCCGCTAATCTTAGGCAATGTCTTTGGAAATGCTAGGGCTCAGGCCAAGTCATCACCAGCTGGTTCAAACACATTAAGAGCATGATAGAGGGTAGGAAAAGATGCCACCTACATGTCCTGGGGCTCTGACACTTCCAAGTACCGCATCTTCATCAGCTGAGGGAAGTCCATCTCCTCCTTCACCTCCCAGTCACTGCGGACTTCCACCGAAGAGTCTCGGGGCTTCTGTCAGGAAAGACCGTTGAAGGGGAAAAATGACAGCCAGCGCGAAACATAAGCAAAAGGCAGGTAACAAACAGTAGGAAGGGCTTGTATTCAATAAACACATCCAGAACATTCACACGACAGGCTGGCTGTTTTCTAACGGCTCCTCTGCTTTTCTCCCGTGTCACTGTCTGGTTATTCTTGCTGCTACAGCAAGCACCGTGTCCAGCAAATGTAACTCCCACAACTGCACCTCCACTCCGGCTCACACACGTCTTCTACTCACACAACGTCCACATGGACACTTTTACAGGAATGTCCACGGTGGCACCAGGCACAATACCCTCTAGTAAAAACAACCCTGATGTGCATCAGCGGTGAACAGGCAGACAAAACGTGGTCTATGCATATAATGGAACATGGCAATAAGGAGGGATGAAGTGCTGACATGGGCTACCACACGGATGAACCTTGAGAACATGATGCTCGGTGAAAGGAGCCAGTCGCAAAAGATCATTCTGCTCTGGGTCCATTTATATAAAATGTCCAGGAGAGATTAATCCAGAGACAGAAAACAGAGAAGGGTGGTCTAGGGCCAGGGAAAATGGCTGACTGGAACAGGGCTTTTTGTAGAGCGATGAAAACATTCTGACACAGACGACAGTAATGGCTGCAGGACTCCATGCAGAGACTATGAACCACTGAGTTCAGTGGGTGAATCTTAAGTTCACCCCATCTTAAATGGGCGAATTGTATAGTAGGAGAAGTATACCTCAATAAAGCTGTTATAAAACCAACCAAAAGAATCAAATTCCTGGACAAAATTCTGATACAGATATACTACCTGTGATTTTTGGTCCCATTTCTGCCTCACTCCAAATTGTTTCTGGAATTTTTTCTGCAGTCGTATGCGTTCTCTGGAAAGACAGGAAAACTGCTTTCAGTACAGATTTTTAAGAAAAATAGAGGCTTAAGAAAAAACAAAAACCCAGATGAAAATGGCACACACTAGACATGCTAAGAGAGGTATATCGCCCCCAGTATGCCAGTATATACCAGTATATACCGCTCCATCTCTAGAGGCTGTCCTCTGGCAGCCTTAGCTTGGGCAGGCTACTGTCCTACACAGCTCTAGGGACTCACAGGACCCGGTATGAATGAGCCCCGGGAGCTGCACCACAGAAGACTTGAGTCTGGGTGAAGCCCCGGGATCACTTCCTGTCTGCCTTTGTTTCCGTGTCAGTCAGCGCGCATGTCCAGTGCAAGCAGTTTCCTGTCCATGGTCTCTGCCATGAACACCTCTTGGAGGACGACACCAGGGCTGAAAACAGTGGCTTAACTGGCTTTGGGAAGGCTTTTTGGTTTTTCGTAATACTGGGGAAGATGACTGTTCTGCTCTGGTCTCTTGACAGCAGTGTGGACAGTCCTGGAAAAATAACTTGTTCCAACAGGATGGGCAGCTCACCTCTCCTTCTGCTTGGCGCTCTTAGGCAGGGTCTGCAGGTTGAATTGCAACATGTTCCGTCGATCTTTGTCTCTACGGAGATTTCGCTAGGAATCAGGAAAAAACATCATGTTAAAATCTTGGGAGATTTGGCTGATAATTGGCAGTGCCTATTCAAGATTGCCGGGAGAAATATCAATAACCTCAGATATGCAGATGACACCACCCTTACGGCAGAAAGTGAAGAGGAACTAAAAAGCCTCTTGATGAAAGTGAAAGAGGAGAGTGAAAAACTTGGCTTAAAGCTCAACATTCAGAAAACAAAGATCATGGCATCCGGTCCCATCACTTCATGGGAAATAGATGGGGAAACAGTGTCAGACTTTATTTTTTTGGGCTCCCAAATCACTGCAGATGGTGACTGTAGCCATGAAATTAAAAGACACTTACTCCTTGGAAGGAAAGTTATGACCAACCTAGATAGCATATTCAAAAGCAGAGACATTACTTTGCCAACAAAGGTCCGTCTAGTCAAGGTATGGTTTTTCCTGTGGTCATGTATGGATGTGAGAGTTGGACTGTGAAGAAAGCTGAGCACTGAAGAATTGATGCTTTTGAACTGTGGTGTTGGAGAAGACTCTTGAGAGTCCCTTGGACTGTAAGGAGAGCTAGCCAATCCATTCTGAAGGAGATCAGCCCTGGGTGTTTTTTGGAAGGAATGATGATAATGCTGAAACTCCAGTACTTTGGCCACCTCATGCAAAGAGCTGACTCACTGGAAGATTCTGATGCTGGGAGGGATTGGGGGCAGGAGGAGAAGGGGACGACAGAGGATGAGATGGCTGGATAGCATCACTGCCTCAATGGACGTGAGTCTGAGTGAACTCTGGGAGTTGGTGATGGACAGGGAGGCCTGGCGTGCTGCGATTCATGGGGTCGCAAAGAGTCAGACATGACTGAGCGACTGAACTGTACTGAATGGGATGCTGTTAGAGTAAGTTTAGGAGGCAGCAGCCCAGTTGCACATTTCACTCTGCGCTTTTGCAGGATCAACATCTGGGGTTTTCAGGTTGAGTAAGCACAGGCCTACCTCTCAGATACTGTGGGTCTGGTCCCAGACCACCACAATAGAGCATTGTAATGAGGCAGGACACACAAATGTTTTGCTTTCCCAGTGGTTATAATTTATGCTCCGTATACTATACACTGTGCTGTAGTCTACTAACGTGCAACACTGTTATGTCTTAAACAATGCATATATTTTCATTAGAAACGTTATTGCTAAAAAATGTTAACCACCTTCAGTGATTAGTGACATCACTGATCACCACAACAAATATAATAATAAAAAAGTCTGAAATATTGTTATGACAGAGACATGAAGTGAGCAAATGCTGTTGAAAAAATAGAATCGAAAGACTTGCTTGATGCAGGGCTGCCACAAACCTTCAATTTGTTTAAAAAAAAAAAAAAAAAGCAGTTATCTGTTTCTTTGTACTGAAGCACAATAAAAATGTTTGTACCTGGAATTGGCTTAGACTCATAGCCACGCTTTTACTGAGGCAGGTTCACTGGCTCTTATTAGAGTTGCTGAGTTCGCCTCTTTATGTGAGAAGATGCAGCCCAACTGGATCATCTACTCAGTAAATCCCGGACACAGCAATTACTCGAGGCCACAGACACTGATGCACATGGTTTTCCAGCACAAATAGCCAGATGTCCTAGCTACTGGTCAACAGACCGCTGAACTATTTAAAGGCATTCCTGGACATGGTACCTGTTTACTTTAGCACAATTTGTCACTAAAGAGCTACTTGGATTCACTGCAGCTGCTTGCTGTGTTGAGTCGTATCTACCTCCTTGTGACCCTATGGACCGCAGCCTGCCAGGCTCCCATGATACTAGAGCGGGTTCCTTTTCCTATTCCAGGGGATCTTCCTGACCCAGGGATTGAACCCATGTCTCTTGCATCTCCTGCTTGGCAGGTGAATTCTTTACTACTGGGAGACCTGGGAAGCCCATTAATATATTATGGGATTCATCAGGATACCCACGGTAACATGCTTTCCCCTCATCAGTACTCACATGGTACCGTTTTTAGCACCAGGTGACAGCCCCAAGCTGGTCAGATTGCTGGCTCTTGACTCACCTGTGCGAATCGCATTCGATTCCGCTGGTAGGCGGTCTTCTGTGTGCGCGCTGTGTCCACCAGCTGGAAACTAGTTTCATCCTCCTCGTGGAAGTAAGCATATTGACTTCCACCTCCAAACTGAGAAGAGTACTTATCTGCAGGCAAAGGTGACAGCATGTAACAACACTAACTACAAACTTTATACGTACATAGTAGTCTAAAGCCTGATATTTAGTGTGGTCTCAGCAGCCACCCCATCGGCTGGCAGCATTTTAGATGTACAGACTCACAGCTCCACCCTAGATCCACTCAGTAAGAACCATCATTTTAATAAGATCCCCGGCAGATTAATATGCACATTCAAGCTTGAAAAGCTCTGGTCCAAAAAACTTTCTAAGTCAAGACAGTCTGAGGAACTCAAGACAAGCCCATTTTGTACTCTGCCTTATTCTGTAAGAACAGGAGTCACAGTTTACTCTCTCAGGAGAGGCAAGCAGGCGGTTGGTTATACACGTCATCACTGTCACCAGCTGGCGCCCAAGGCAGACGTGGCTAATGGGCTAGGACTGGCTTTCTGGCTGACCTCAGACTCAGATCGTCTTTAACTCAGTATTCCAGGGAGCCATTCCTAGCTCTCGACTAGTGCAGAGGAAAAAACTAACTTCTATTAGGATCCTAAAACCAGGAGTTTTAAAACTGGGATCCACTGCCTGGCCTTACATGTTCAGTAAATCCCAAATAATGAAATACAAAATGGGAATGTGTTCACCAGATTTGTAAAAGGGGCCATGGCTCCCCAAAGTAGGGGGAAAAACCTACTATAATACGCTGAACAATCGAACTTTTGAGGCTATTTACCAAAAAAATGGATTGTTTCCACAGTCCATAAAAGGCCCCTAACAATTATGAGTTATCACCATTTCGTTCCCATCCTAGAACGGTTTCAGGTGGAGGTTACTAGAAACACTAACAATCCACCGAGGGCCTGACCTGGGCAGGCAGGCAGGCGGAGAACACTTACTTGTATATCTCTTGTCTTGGTATGTGGCCCCCGTCCAGTCTGCAACCTAGTGAGCACAACAAGGGAAGGCAGAGAGCACACGTCAACCAGGCAAGTTTCTGCTGACCCAGAAACCCCCTCCTCCCAAGTGAGGACACAGTGTCACAAAGTGTTAGAAAGACTGGCTCAGGATAGCTTTGTAAGAGCCCAGCTCTCCTATGACCACTGGAAGTAGCCAGAGCTTCTAACCATTATCCTTTTGAGAGAATAAAATTGAAATGAACTTGGAGCATCAGCTGCAGCTTTAAAAGATTCAGACCCCGCTGACAGGCAAGCACCTTTCCGAGCCGATCTCCTTTGCTGAACGGCTGGTAGGGCATATCCCGAAACTGCTCCGGAACCGCACAGGGACCCCAGCCTGAGGGGTTGTCCTGGATCACGGGTGTCATGAACTTTGCCATCTCTTAAAACCTTAAAAATACAAATAACAAAGTAACTCCATGAAGAAAAGCCTCTAAAAAACAAAAAAACCCTGAAGTCTTCCATTTGAGGTAAGCTAATACAGGATAAAGTTAAAAAAGCAAAACACAGAACAGAACCCTCAACTGCTGAGCTACTCTCCACTTACCATCTTCTTCAGAATAAGACTGTGAATACTTAAAACTCAGACGACTGCTCACCAAATTTATGTATCATATCTCACCGTTTGTTTTTTCCCCACTGTACTATCTCTGACATGAACCTGCACCTTCTAATTGATGAGGTGTCATATCGTATCTGGCAACTTTTCTTTCTTAGTGTTACATGAAGATATTGTGCTTCTTGAATTCAGTGATGTCTTACAGATTTGATGAAATGTAATTAACTTTTTTTTGAGTTTAATAACCAGGTTCCAGTTTTCATTCACACCTTTACCAGACATACAATATTTAATTCCCCTAAACCTCAGTCTCTTTACCTGAAAAATAGTAAGATCCTTGTTTTATTCCCATCAGAAAATCACTGTGAAAGCCGTATATATTAGTTAACATATGCAGAAATAGTTCCATTGTAAAACGCCAGACACTTACTATTCTGTCTTACAAAAATACATTTACACACAGTGCCGAGAAAAAACAAGGGTCCATGAATGTATCCTGAACTGCAACCTTCCTTTGTTGTTCTTTCAATTTTCTGTTGTCAGTGTAAATTCTTACGCAGGGCATAAAAGTCAGGCAGAAAGCCCGGCAAAAGGTTGAGGAAGCCAGAAGCCTTATGTCATGAAAGTGGCCGAACACAGCCAATGTTCATAAACATTATGAGTACCAGGCATGTTGTTAGCGCTTTCCACACATTAATTCATTAACTCCTCAACAATCTCCTCCCAAGGTAGGGCCAGTATTAGCCCCACTTTCCAGAGAAGAAAACTGAGGCACAGAGATATCAAGAAATCGCCCAAAGTTGCAACACTAATGGATGAAAATCTGAACCCTGGGAAACTGGCTTCAGAGTCCACACTTTGTGTAAGGCCAGTACTCCGCTCAGGAAGAGTAAAAACCAGGGGCTCGACAGATATCTGCCAAACAATTCCTCCCCAAAACTCATGCATGCATTTATCATCCACTCTAATCCCCTGAAAATGCCCAGAAGCTGAGTTCCCAGGGGAAAATTCACCACACAAATATTTCCAGAGTCTGGGGAGCAATCAAAGAGCTGCTGCTGCTAAGTCACTTCAGTCGTGTCCGACTCTGTGCGACCTCATAGATGGCAGCCCACCAGGCTCCCCCGTCCCTGAGATTCTCCAGGCAAGAACACTGGAGTGGGTTGCCATTTCTTTCTCCAATGCATGAAAGTGAAAAGTGAAAGTGAAGTCGCTCAGTCGTATCAATCAAAGAGCAAAGAATACTAAATTTATGAAACTCTCTTCATTTTCCCATGATGGGGAGAGTTCCTACAGAGGTGACACTTGCGTGATCCAAAAGGGCACCAATCTGGAAGCCCCATCCTCCCACCTAAACTTAAATTACACTACAGGAAGCGGACTGAGGGAGAGTGTGGTGGTCTCAAAACAATATACCCTTATATATTACCAGGGTCCTACAACATGTCAGATGCAACACCACTAAACCCCTAGGCCCCCATTTCAGATAAAAAAAAAATACACAGTTCAGCCAAATCAAGCAGCTGATCTCATCATTTCAAGATAGACTTGGTTTCTAGGGTCCTCTGTCTTAAGTGTAACACTCTTCCCATTATTTTACAGCTGGACAGCAGCCTGAAAAGATCCTGGGTTTCAGATCATATCAATAACACAATAAGATATCTCCAAACACACTTTAAAAGGGGTGGAAGGAAGCCGCTTGGTTTCAACGCGTAAAATAAAAAGTAGGCAGAGTACAATGTAACCAACAGGGGAAACTAAATCTTTCAGTTGAAACGGAGTGACAGCTGTACTGGCTACAGATAAAGGATGAGGCGGCATCAACAGGACAGTCACAGGGAGAACCTTGTGGCTGGCAGGTCATGTACTGTGCACGTTCTCGCAGCCACTGTAGATCGTTTGCCAATTCCTGGGCAGTTAGTGTCAAATCAGAGATCAACCAACTACATCCTAGCCTTCCATTTCATAGGCAAGGAAAAGAAACATTTAGACGGTGAACTCCTCAGAGCAGGGCCGAACATCGCTCAGTTTGGCACACCCAATAGCCCTCTCATAGAAGCTCAGGGAACCGTGGGGCACTTTAAAAGACCCTGAGACTCAGCGGGGTTAATGGCATGTTCACATCAGAACAGACTGTCGGTGGCCGCTAAGCGGACTCCACGGAAAGAGACCTCAACCACAGGCTCTGCCCCGCACTGGGTCGGACCTGGGGGGACCGAAGGCGGATTCCTGCCCCTCCCAGCGGAGGAACAGGGAAACAGGAGGGGGCGTACGGAAGTCTCTTCCGGTAGGCCCCCGAAGGCCAGGCGCAGCTCAACTCTGCTCTGGAGATCCGCGGAAGCGTACGGAATACGCTGCTTACCTGTAACGGCCGTAACCGGCCCCGATGGTGAGAGATAATCTAGGCCGGACACCGCGCCACCGCCTGAGCTACGGGGAACCGGGAAAAGAGGAAACATGCGCGCGCAGCGGCCGGTACCGTAAACACGACCGACGGTGTCGTAAACTGCTTCTTGGCTTCCTTCCGGTTCGACGGCGGAACACGCGAGTCGTAAAGCGAAGGCACATCCGGAAGTTCGTCACTGTTCTTTTCGCGGTGTTCTTATTTAGCCTTCGAGGATGTTTACAGTTACGTCATGGGGCATCCGGCGACACTCCGAGAGTTTCAAGTTTCTTGAAACGTGGCGGTCTTGTAGTTGGAGTTGGAAGCGGCGACTGGCTGAAAGCCCCTGTATGTCCCACAATGCCTTGCGGGCCGCTCTGGCCCTCTGTATCCCACAACGACCCGCGGTTTCTGCCTTCTTTAAAAGATCGTGTTGTTTGAGTTTCACCGTTAGGGGGAGTTCGAGTCTTTCAGGCAGGTTTTTGCGGCTACTCGCTGAGCTTTGAGCGCTTTCGGAAACAGACCAGGAGGTGCAAAGTGACCTGAGTAGATCAGACTACTAGTGTCGGAGGTCGCTGCCAGTGTTCAAACCATACCTCCACAGTTCTCAGACTTTCTTGTTTGACAAAGATTCCTGGAGAGCTAATTTGAAAAATGAAGATTCCGGGTCCCCTTCCATAGACTGTTATACCAGCGTGGCTTAGCTGGAGCCCAGAAACCTGCATTTTAATTGGTGGTGATTCTGAAGTGGCGACTCAGGAACCACCTGCCTACGATGGCAACGGTGCTGTCTTTTTGGAAACTCAGCCTACGGAGTTTGTCCTGCAGCACGCCAGGCCTCCCTGTCCATCACCAACTCCCGGAGTTCACTCAAACTCACGTCCTTCAAGTAGGTGATGCCATCCAGCCATCTCATCCTCTGTCGTCCCCTTCTCCTCCTGCCCGCAATCCCTCCCAGCATCAGAGTCTTTTCCAATGAGTCAACTTCGCATGAGGTGGCCAAAGTACTGGAATTTCAGCTTTAGCATCATTCCTTCCAAAGAACACCCAGGACTGATCTCCTTCAGAATGGACTGGTTGGATCTCCTTACAGTCCAAGGGGCTCTCAAGAGTCTTCTCCAACACCACAGTTCAAAAGCATCAGTTCTTCGATGCTCAGCTTTCTTCACAGTCCAACTCTCACATCCATACATGACTACTGGAAAAACCATAGCCTTGACTAGGCGGACCTTTGTTGGCAAAGTAATGTCTCTGCTTTTGAATATGCTATCTAGGTTGGTCATAACTTTCCTTCCAAGGAGTAAGCGTCTTTTAATTTCATGGCTGCAGTCACCATCTGCAGTGATTTTGGAGCCCCCAAAATAAAGTCTGACACTGTTTCCACTGTTTGCCCATCTGTTTGCCATGAAGTGATGGGACCAGATGCCATGATCTTTGTTTTCTGAATGTTGAGCTTTAAGCCAAGTTTTTCACTCTCCTCTTTCACTTTCATCAAGAGGCTTTTTAGTTCCTCTTCACTTTCTGCCATAAGAGTGGTGTCATCTGCATATCTGAGGTTATTGATATTTCTCCCGGCAATCTTGATTCCAGCTTGTGCTTCTTCCAGCCCAGCATTTCTCGTGATGTACTCTGCATATAAGTTAAATAAGCAGGGTGACAATATACAGCCTTGACGCACTCCTTTTCCGATTTGGAACCAGTCTGTTGTTCCATGTCCAGTTCTAACTGCTGCTTCCTGACCTGCATATAGGTTTCTCAAGAGGCAGGTCAGGTGGTCTGGTATTCCCATCTCTTTCAGAATTTTCCACAGTGTATTGTGATCCACACAGTCAAAGGCTTTGGCATAGTCAATAAAGCAGAAATAGATGTTTTTCTGGAACTCTTTTGCATTTTTGATGATCCAGTGGATGTTGGCAATTTGATCTCTGATTCCTCTGCCTTTTCTAAAACCAGCTTGAACATCCGGAAGTTCACGGTTCATGTATTGGGGAATTTCAAAACATTTGAAAGAATCTGAGCGTGTGATTTTTGTTCAAACCTCAAGATTATTTACTACCTGGTCTCCTAGGCTTGCTTATCAGTCTCCTGGCCTGTCTCCTTTATTAGAAAGTATACTTGCTGTTAGAGCTGATATTTATTCTTGGCTCTGCCACTTTAGCAGTGTAGCCTTCACATCTCTGGGCCTTAGTTTCCTTATTTGTAAATTGAAGATGATAAAAAGAGGTGCTGTGAGGGTAAAATATATGTATGTGAAAATACTCAGGAATTCCACTTACCAGTTGGACAAACTCAGGCTTGTTAATTGATCTCTTTGTAACCTTATTCATGTATAAAATGAAAATGTTAACAGCAGCATCTGTTTCTATAAATTCTCTTCTAATCCACTCATCATCCAGTTTTCCTAATTTTTGTTCATGGTACCCAGTGGATGATGCTTATTGAAAAGCCTTGTAGTCATCATTGGTAGTTCCTTTTCCCACCACATTCAGTCCGTCAGCAAGTCCTCTTTATTCTTTTAGAATATATTTTGAGGAAATCCTCTGGTGGCCCTGTGGTTAGGACTCTGCACTTCCATTGCAGGGGGCGTGGGTTTGATCCCTGGTCAGAAAACTAAGATCCTGCAACCTCACAGCATGGCCAGAAACAAAACAAAACAAGAACAATGGTAAATGCCACCACTTTCCCTCACCATCTCCAGCCTCATGCTTGGGCCCCCAGTGTCCACTTGTGTTCCTCTAGGGTTCTTTCTTTGTGTGGTGATCAAAGCATCTATTTACAACCTTCTAGTAGCTTCCCATTATATACTTGGAATAAAATATGGAAGTCTTCCTGTGACCTGTTTGGTCCTAACTATCTATCATCTTTATATCCTGTCATTTTATATTCACTCTGCTCTAGCTCTGGAGAAGGCACTGGAGACCCACTCCAGTACTCTTGCTTGGAAAATTCCTTGGATGGAGGAGCCTGGTAGGCTACAGTCCATGGGGTTGCTAAGAGTCGGGCACGACTGAGCGACTTCACTTTCACTTTTCACTTGCATGCACTGAAGAAGGAAATGGGAACCCACTCCAGTGTTCTTGCTTGGAGAATCCCAGGGATGGGGGAGTCTTGTGGGCTGCCGCCTATGGGGTCACACAGAGTCAACACGACTGACGTGACTTAGCAGCAGCAGCAGCTGCTGCTGCTCTAGCTCACATACTTTTTTTTTTATTATTATGCTGCAGGACTTGCAGGATAGTTCCTTGACCAGGGGTTGAACCTGGGCCCCAGCAGTGAAAGTGCTGAGTCTTAACCACTGGACCACCAGGGAGCCCCAATCATGCTTTTTTTTTTTAATGCCATGGGGCTGTGGAGAGAATTAAATGAGTTAATTTAAGTGCTTGGAATAGTACCAGGCACGTGGCAAGTGAGAGAGTGAATGAGGAAAGGGCAGGGCTACTCAGAGGGGTGATTGGTTGTGGACGCAGGCTGGTGAAGATGTAGGGGAGATGTATTCCCGGCACCAGAGAACAGCAGGAAGCAAGGTCTCAAGCAGGAAGAAGCCTGGGTGTGACCCAGAAAAAGGAAGTTTCCATTTAGAAATGTGCAGGCCACGGAACAAATTATGGGATTTTATCCTCAGGATAAAAGTAAGCTACTGAGGGATTTTAAAATGGGGAGGGAGGGAGGGAGGTCATGACCTGATTTAATGTAAAGGAGGGTCATCCCCACTGCCTGTGGAGACTTTAGAGTTGGGTAGGCAGAAAGAGGCAGCAAAGGTGTCCATTGGGGGAAGAATTTAGATAGGATCTCCCACCTAAGCCCAGGGCCCCAGTATTGAGAATGAGACAGACTCTCCAAATTCTTCTCCATCTGGGGTGGGCAGGGACATCACGGCCAAAATGGAAAAGATGATTAAACTCTGACATAAAAGCGAGATTGCAGCAGATGGCCTGTGGGCCCACAGGAAGAAAAAAAAAAAGAAAACAAAAGACATGATCCAAGCAATCCAGCAAAAGTTACATCTCCCCTTATAGTGTAGCACATATTACAACTTACTATTGATATTCAGTACACTGACATTAACTGAATCCTTATTTATGTGCCCGGGGTAATGTGCTGAATTCCTTTTCTCCTTTAATTCTCACAAAACCCCTATCCACTCATTCAATAATTCCCCAAATATGGATCACCAGGCACTGTTCTAGGTAGGACAGTAAAGCTTCTGCCTCCCAGAGCTGACACTCTAGAAGCAGAGACAAGCTTAGATAAGGAAGCAAAAATATTTCAGTACATGATGAGAATTATGAAGAAATGAAGCAGAGGAAGAGGTGAGGAGGGACGGAGGAAGATGCAGGTGTTTTAGAAGTGGTGATCAGAGATGATCTCACTGGGGAGATAACTCTTGAGCAGACACAAGGATGCTGGGACCAGGCCAGCTGTGGGTCAATATGGACTCATGTGTGGAGCACCTGAGGGGGTGAGGGAAGAGCCTGTGTTCTCAGTTGCTAGAACAGTGTCTGACATACAGCAGGTGACCAGTAAGCATTTGTTGACTAATCAGTGTATAAAAAGATCAAAATTAGTATGAGATCATTTATTCAGCTTGCATTATAAGAGCCACCACTTTGCAGCAGGACCCTGTGTATATAATGATCCATTGTAAGATTCTTCAAAGAACTTCTCTTCTAGATGAGTGAGTGACTGTAAAAGTATTTTCTAAACTAAAAAGTGGAGATCCATAGTAGGCCTGCCGGCCTTTCCGTATTCATACCCTGATGACATGTCTAGAAGCAGGAGGCATCATTATTACTGTTTTCTCCTTGGCCTTCTGTGCTGTGCTGTTCTGTCCTGTCCCTTTCAGATGAGACAAATGCCTTGTCTAATAGGAACCTCCAATGTTTTAAAAAGGGAACTAGCATTTATTGAGTGCTTATTATATGCCAGGCAATATGCTAGTGTTTAAATCATTCCTGATGCTTTCTAAGAGTTCTTTGAGACATTCATGTAGGTGGGGAGAAACAGGCTCTGGGAAATTGGGTGTTTGGCTCAGTGAGCAAGTGACTGCCCCAAGATTTGAGAGCAATTTTGTGTCCTTAAGAACCTCATCCCGGGAGGGAAGTTCAAGAGGGAGTGGACATATGTATATCTCCGGCTGATTCATGTTGATGTTTGGCAGAAACCAACAAAATTCTGTAAAGCAATTTCCTTCAGTGAAAAAATTGATTAAAAGAAAACCCTTCCATCCTTTACAGAATGGTGCACAAAGCCTTCCCTGAGGTTTGGGTTTTCTTTTTCTCCTTTCTCCCATGTCTCTTACCTCTGGTCTCTCTGATTGATTCAGACACTTCCTGTCCTGGATATCAGCAGCAGTTCCAGGATTTCTCCATGGGAAGGGAGTAGAGACAGCAATATGGTGGAAAGGAGGGGGAATCCTGGGCTTGTCTTAAAGCTGTGTTTGTGGAGTAGATGCCCTGCTTTCGTTGGGGTTGTATGTTTATTGTGGGAAAGGAGCCTCTGTAGTATACTCTGAGAAGCTGGCCAAATGTGGGTGACCGTATCATTTACCATCTAACTTAGGGGCCTTTGGGGAGAGAAAGGGGTTGTTATCAATACTTATGCCAGACAAAAGCTGTAAACTGGAACTGCTCCTTGCAAACTAGAAGGTAGGGTCACCGCAGGGGAAAGGGAAATAAAATTGGCCTCTGTTCTGGTTACCTGTTGCTGTGGAGCACATCTATCCAAAATTTGGTGGTTTATGGCAACAATCCTTTTATATTCTCTGTTGGCTTCTGTGGGTCAGGAGCTGAGGAAGGGCTTGGCTGGGTGGTTCTGGCCTTGGGTCTCTCAGACAGGTGGTTAGAGGTGCAGGGAGCTGGAGTGGCCAGGGGCTGGCTAGACAATTCTGTTTTTCTTTCTCTCCATTTAGTCTCAGGGTCTCTCTGTGTGGTGAGTTCACATGGAGAGTTTGGGTTTCAGGCCAGTCAGACTAGTCACAGGGGGTTTAAGACTGCCAGAGCACGCATTCTGACTAACAAGCTGGGAGCTGCGTGGCCTTCTACGATCCAGCCTCAGAAGTTGTGTGGGTGTGTTAGTTGCTCAGTTGTGTCCGACTCTGCAACCCCATGGACTGTAGCCCTCCGGATCCTCCAGATCCTCAGGAGGAGAGATTCTCCAGGCAAGAATACTGGAGTGGGCTACCATTTCCTTCTCCAGATGATCCTTCCTGACTCGGGGATTGAACCCGGGTCTCCTGCATTGTAGGCAGATGCTTTACCCTCTGAGCTACTAGGGAAGCCCCTAAGTTACGTAAGTAACTTCTGAAACCTCAGAAGTTATGTAGCACCAGTTCCATCCCTTCCCTCGGTTCCCAGCAAGTCCCAAGCCTGCCCAGAGTCAAGGCACAAGGTTCTAGAAGAGCATGTGGAGATGCTATCGTGGTCATCATAGGGGCAGAAAATCTGCCGCAGATGTCAGCTGACCTTTTCTAAGAGTCACCAGTTGGTTGTCTGCAAACGTGTGGCTGATGAGCTGGGGACACATCAAATTCCAGACAGAGTGTCTGAGCAAGTCTGGCTGAGGGGAGGCCTGGAATGTGTCAATGGTTTATCATGGGAAACTGATCACAGGGAATGGAGGAGGGAATGGAGATGTAAAAGGGGGAGGGTCTAGGAGCCAGAGCTGGTGCTGTCCAGGGGGCTAAAGTGTCACCCCCATTTCCTGGGCCAGAATGGCCCCTCAAGCTGCCTCTCCTGATAGATGCTTCTTCAGAAAAACGCTGCCTGTTGTTCTGACTCTCCCATCATGATTGTAAATCCTCACAGAGCTTTTACTGCAGGAAAGTAAGTGCTGGTCAGGCCAACAAAAGCACCGGGTCCTGCCGGCGGCTGTATTTCTTGTGCTTTCTATCAAATAGATCATCTGTTTATGCATCAGCCCTGCTTTGTGTGCACACTTACCCTGAACTGCGATGGGCTCACCAAGGTCTCCTCTGGGGGCCTGCCGGTGTGGCCAGCCCCATTCCAGTGCAGCAACCTTGTGTGCCTTCTAGGAACCAACACAGGAGTTACCGTCCCATTTTACAGATGGGAAAACAGAAATGTAGTCAAGAGGAATGTTTTGCCCAAGGTCAGCCAGCTGGTAAATGTGCAATTGGAATGCACCCAGGATTGCCTGAAACCAGGCTGGCCTCTCATACAGTTCCAAGGTCCAGATAAGCTCTGAAAACCACAAGCTGTCTCATGAAGTTGAGGACAGCATCTGATGGCAAACCTGATATGAACTGGATATGTTGTTATTTACTTTTTAAAGAGTTTTTGTTTTTGATGTGGACCATTTAAAAAGCCTTTTATTGAATCTGTTGCAATATTGTTTCTATATTTTATGTTTTGCTTTTTTTTGGCCTCCAGGCATGTGGGATCTCAGCTCCTGGACCAGGGATTAAACCCACATGCCCTGCATTGGAAGGTGAGGTTTTAACCACTGGACCACCAGGGAAGTCCCTGGACATGAAGTTATTTATAGTTGTTCTTATCCCTCTTAGTATGAATATGTATACATTTTTCTGGATAGGAATAATGAGTTTATGAAGGGTTTATGGGATTCTGCCCCAGAACTTGCTGGGCAATTGTGTAATATATGGTACACTCACTGTATAAACATTTCTGAAGTCCACAGAATTCTGTTAGCAAGCACATTGAGTGTTTCAGGTCAGGAACTATGAACTTGTACCACACTTTTCTGTCTCAGAGATATAGAAGGCACTACCCCCGATTTACAGATGAGAAAGACTGAGGATGGGGGAAGTGGTACCCAAGGCAGATTCCGTGAAATTGCAGCATTTTATCATCCTGTAGGAGTGTGCTGGGGGGAAGGGAAGCCTTTGAATCACCAGCCCACCTCAGCCTCCTAAGAGCCTTGTCGCCCCAGCAAAAATTTAAAAATAGAAAACCTGGAAGGATTAAAGCATCCCAAAGGATGCTTCAGGTCACCGGAAGAAAGGGAGGTTCGCTATAGGTTCTGTTGGTTGGCATTCAAATTTATTTATTTTTTAAAAATCTCAGCTGGATGTACACTCACCCATCACAGGATCAGTTCTCAGAATAGAGAGGTGCCTGTTGACTCGCCCACCCCACTTCCTGCCAGTGCGGGCATATCTCCAAGTGCTGAGCCATCCACTTCTCTGCTGTGGCCTGAGATATATCAGGATTTGCAGCCCTGGTGACGGGAGACAAAATAGACTCCCATTTCCTTTGGAACCATTTAGCTACTTGAGAGAGTGCTTGACTGTTGCAGTGAGATGATCAAGAATCAGGCTTCTCCTGGCTTCTCTCTGCCCTATACATTTTCCCTTGTTGGAAACTGGGATTTGGTGTTCTGGGAAAAGAGATAAACACCAATTCTGGCTTGGTCTACCTGTGTAGTGTTGGACAGCATCCCTCTGTGAAGCTAACGTTTGGTTTCTGCAGTGCTTGCGTTGTTTTCTGTGCCACTTATTGTGGTTCCCACTGTCCTTAAAACTGGAAACGATGCCTGGCAGCTTCCCAGAGAGCATTATCAGGGCTATGTAACTGCAAGAGATATTTAAGGAAGGTGGGGAGTCTCATGGGGCAAGATGGTATCACGCAAGACAGACATTGGTGGAGACAGACTGCCTGAATTTGAATCCTAGGTTATTGCTAGCCACATGACCTTGAGCATGTCATGAGATTATCTGAGCCTCAGCATCCTCATCTGTAGAAAGGACAGAATCATAGTAAGTAGGTCATGAGAATTAAATCAGATAACATGGAAAGTGCTTAAACAGTGCCCAGCATGCAGTAAACACTTAATCTATGTTGTCTGGACTGGCATAGTCACCAGAAACCAGTAGGGGTTTGACTGGGCAAGTACTTTCAACATTTCAAAAGCAATAGCTTGTCACTGGTAGGGATCCAGGTCCTGAGCTGGTCACTCAGAGTTCAGTGACCTAGCCTTCCTCTCAAGTGGCCCAAAGCTTAGTGAGGAAGTAGGTAGGATTGCTTCAGGGGCTACAGTGTCTATGAAGTGCTTAACAAAATGGGTTTTGAACCTACATTTATAAAGCAGATTTCAGCTAAGAAGCTGGTGCTGAGTAGGAGCTGCCCCCAGACCAGGGATTCTCTGCTTTGCCACACTCCCTACCATTCTCCATTGCATCATATCTGACCTACTTCCTGTTCATGTATGTTTGTTGCCTGCCCTCCATGGGAATTTGCAGATAAATTACAGCGCAAGGCTGTGAGTGTTGTGGAAATAGGATGAGTGATAATAATTCAGCCTTGGGCAGTCAGGAAGAATTTCCCAGGGGAGGCAAAGTCACAGCTGCTTTTCTCTAAAACCTGCGGAAGCTGCCGAACACCCTCATCTTTATGGTTCAAGGACAGGCATAGAGGACACAGGCAGAGCCGGCAGGGATCTCTGACATAAAGCCACCAAAGCTAAGTGGCCTGTTTGAGGTCATTCAGCCAGCAGATGGCACAACTAGGGCTAGAATCAGGACTGCCAACCAAAAATAGTTGTGGGCCTTGGCAGTCAGGTGAATTTGTACTCTGGCGTCTTGAACTGGAAGCCTATCTCTGCCACTTACTTGCAATATGACCTTGGCTCAGTTGTTTCATCTCCTTAAACCTCGGTTTCTTCACCTGTAAAAAGGGCTAAGGATTCTGACCTCAAAGGAGCATCCTGAGGGCCAAACAATGAGAAACTGAATAGGGAGACAGCCATAAAGTCAAGAGGACTCTTGACATGTGAGGGTCATCATGATTATTGCAAACTAGCCACCATCCCCTTACAGGTCTGCCACCATCTGTTCGGCAGAGACCTTGAAGGGGACCCATCCCCCATCTGCCTTGTCCAGTTCCTTGTGGCAGCATGCTTGGCCTTCTTCCAGTTGTGGACCTAGGATGGGAATGTTTTAGAATTCTCAGACCTTGAATGTGAGCAGGACTCTGGGTGCAGAGCTCCAGGGCTCCCCCTTCCAGGAGCTGCCAAAGTCTAAGGAGGTACTGAGCTAGAGATGGGAATGAAGCAGAATTTCCTGGGAAAAAGAGGAGAAATGTCAATAATTCCTTAATTTTCTTCAAGACTGCCAGCTGGGGGAACCTTGAAATTGCCGGTCTGTGGCCGAAACTATTAAGACAGAATAGCACTGACGACATTGATTTGGGGGGTCACCTTGTGCTGAGTTCAAATCTTGGCTTTTCTCCATACTAGTTGAGTGTGTCTTTTTGCAAAATTGCAAGCTTTCCTAAACCTCAGTGTTCTCACCTGCAAAATGGGATTCTTTTTATTTATTTTCATTGAAGTATAGTTGATTTATAGTGTGTTAATTACTGCTGTACAACAAAGTGATTCCGTTATAGACACACAAATGTATACATATACATTCTTTTAAAAATATTCTCTTCCATTATGGTTTATCATAAGACAGTGAATATAGTTCTCTATACAAGAAAGACAAGTAGGACCTTGTTGTCTATCCCTTCCACATATAAAAGCTTGCATCTGCTAATCCCAGCCTCCGACTCCATTCCTCCTCTAGCCCCCTCCTCCCTCGGCAACCACTCATCTGTTCTCCACGCTGGGGAGTCTGCTTTTGCTTCATAGATAATTTGTGTCGTTTTAATGTCTTAGGTTCCACATGTAAGTGATATCAGGCAGTATTTGTCCTTCTCTTTCTGAGCTACTTCACTTAGTATGATCATCTCTAGTTGCATCCCCAAATGGGATTCTTAGAAGGAGCTATTTTATAGAGTTATGTGGAAATTAAGTGGGATTGTATGGTAAAGGGTTAAGCACAGTGAGCAGTTCAATAAATTGCCAGTTGTTCGTATCATTACAAATAGTCACAACCACCTATCATATTTGTACAGGATTTTACCATTTATGAACTAATTGTGCTTTTCTTTCTTATCCCATCTGACCTTCACAAGAACTCGTTGAGCTGGCCTGTGCAAGGATTATGACCTCACTGTACAGATGAGAAAACTGGAACCCAGAGACGGCAGCAGTCTGCTGAAGGTCATGAGGCTTGTGAGTGGCAGAGCCAAGTTCAAGTCTTCTCAGGTGAAAGATGGTTAGCGTTCACTGGGCCAGGCCAGCCCACCTGCAAATGTGACTAGGCTTCTCCCAACGACCTCTTCATAGAGAAATAGTCCAGTGTTGCTTCAGACTCTCGTTGCCCCTGTTTATTGTACTCTGAGCCTATACCACTTCCGGGGATGAAGAAATTTCTCTTTGTTCCGTGGTGTCAGACTGACTTTTCCTTGTATTTGTCCTAACTCAACCTCCAGTGGTCCCCTCCCAGCCTGATCCCCGCGGACCACCAGGAGGTCCATGTGTTCTGAGTTCTGGCCACAGGATGGCACTCCTCCCCAAGGCATGAAAAGTCCTGCCCAGCACTTGGATTGCATTTCAATGCATCAGATATTAATTAAACACCTACTATGTGCAAGTCACTGTGGCTGCTGAGGAGAGAGCTTCAGTTTGGTCCTTGGAGATGTGGGTTCAGTCCCTGAGCTGGGAAGATCCCCTGCAGGAAGAAATGGCAACCTACTCCAGTATCCTCCTCTGGGAAATGCCAGGGACAGAGGAACCTGGCAGGCCATGATACACAGAGTTGCAAAGAATCAGACACAGATGAATGAGAGCATGAGTACAGATTTCCAGAGTTCACTGAGCAGTCGACCTACGTTGCATTTGCCAAATAACCCTGTTATACTGGATGAGGTGGATCTCTCCACCCCTCAGTTTCGGGAGGAAACTGAGGCACAGAGAGGTGGCAGGGCTGCCATAAGGCACAGGGTAGCACATGGTAGGCACTTGATGAATCATGGGTGGCAGGTTGAATGGGGTGGACCAGGCCTTGGTCTCTTCCATGCCCTCATTTGTCTGGGAGGGCAGGGACTATCTTAACTGCCTTTCTTTCCCCACTCCTAGGACTTTGCCTGGTCGAGGGCTTCAGCACACCTCTGGGGCAGGGAGAGGAGAGGCAGGGGGCTCCCTGCAGGCTGCTCAGCCTCCCTGAAGCTGCAGTGCCGAACAGCCGGCCAACTGCGGCTCCCAGGCCAGGCCTGGAAGGCTCTCTGGATGCTCTCAGGCTGAGAGATGCAGCCTCTAAGTTGGAGCTGGTAGAAGAGACTGCAAAGAGACGTCACTGCATCCACCACGAGCCATGGGCAGGATGTGAGTGACTCACCATAATTGGGTCCCTGAAGGCTGCCAGGTGGCCAAGGGGACAGGAATGGCTCATTCGTTCATTCATTCATTCAACAAACATTTCCTAAGATCCTGCTAAACATTAGGGATACAGAAAATCTATCCATACATTTGAAAAGAAAAACACAGCCCCTGTCCTCTTGGAACTTTAATGGCAGCAGAGTAGACAGAGGGTAGAGAATAAACAATACAGATTAATAGGTGCTGCTCAAAGGTCCAAGTGCCATGGCTGGGGGCGGGGTGGTGGTGGTGGTGGTGACTGAGTCCACCAGGGGCAGGGGGACAAGTTACATAGAGCGGGGATTCTTTTGCAAGATCTGGAAGGATGAGATGAGTCTTAGATTATCAGGCAAAAGGAGTGCCGAGGTGGAGGGAAGGAAAGAATCAGGGGTGATAGTGAGAGCATGGGAGCAAGAACTGTCAAAGGCCATTGAGCATTTTTTTAAACTTATCATTTTAATTATTATTTTTGATCTATTTTTAAATCTGGAGTATAGTTGCTTTACAGTGTTGTGCTGGCTTCTGCTGTATAATGTGAATCAGCTATTTGTATACATAGACCCCCTCCCTCTTGAACCTCCCTTCCACCCCCCTCATCTCACCCCTCTAGGTCATCACAGAGCACTGAGCTGAGCTCCCTGTGGCTATACAGCAGGCTTCCTCTAGGTATCTATTTTACATCGACCACTACATTTGAGGATGGGTAAGAGGTGCGCCCAGAGAGAGACCATGAAACCCATCCTGAGGACAGTGAACTGTGTCTCGTCGATGTCAGGGAACATTTCAAAGCTTTTAATCATCATGCCAAGAGCTGTGCTGAACTCTGGGATCCAAAATGCAGCATTATGGTTCTCACCTTCGAGGAGCTCAGAGTTTCAGGGAATTCCCTGGCGATCCAGCTGGGGGCCTCGGTTTGATTCCTGGTTGGTAAACTAGGACCCTGAGGGTCCTGTGGCACAGTCAAAAAAAAAAAAAAAAATAAAGAAGTTCAGAGTTTCATGGAGAAGGTGGACAAAAAGCAGACCATCACTCATGTTTCCTGACCCTGCCTGCTTGCTGTGCACGGTGCTAGGTGCTTCCTGAGCACTGGTTTATCACCTACCTTGCAAGATAGACATTATCATCTCTCCCATTTAATAGGTGAGTAAATTGAGGCTTGGAGTGCATAAGTACAGTTGTCCAAGGTCAGGGGACTAGTCATGGTGGAGTCATGGCTTGTCTTTTTGGCCTTTGAATGGTTAACTTTCAGTTCAGTTCAGTTCATTTCAGTCGCTCAGTCGTGTCCGACTCTTTGCGACCCCATGAACTGCAGCACGCCAGGCGGCTGTGACAGCGCACAAGCGTGGCCGAGAGGAGCTACCCCACATCCGAGGTCAGGGCAAAAGCCGGGAGAACCCCATGCCCGAGGGGCGGTGGCCAAGAGGACCTACGTGTCTGAGGTCAGGGGCGGTGGCAGGAAGGAGCTACCCCACGTCCAAGGAGCAGTGGCTGCGTGGGCGCAGGAGGGCCTAGAGGAGCTACTCCACGTTCAAGGTCAGGAGGGGCGGTGGGGAGGAGATACCCCTCATCCAAGGTAAGGAGCAGCGGTTGCACTTTGCTGGAGC
The DNA here is from genome assembly GCF_023091745.1 of Budorcas taxicolor. Lineage (NCBI taxonomy): Eukaryota > Metazoa > Chordata > Mammalia > Artiodactyla > Bovidae > Budorcas > Budorcas taxicolor. The sequence goes on from NC_068914.1 coordinate 118,722,322, forward strand.
AGCCGTGAAGAGATACCCCACATCCAAGGTAAGAGAAACCCAAGTAAGACAGTAGGTGTTGCAAGAGGGCATCAGAGGGCAGACACACTGAAACCATAATCACAGAAAACTAGTCAATCTAATCACATTAGGACCACAGCCTGGTCTAACTCAATGAAACTAAGCCACGCCCTGTGGGGCCACCCAAGATGTGCGGGTCATGGTGGAGAGGTCTGACAGAATGTGGTCCACTGGAGAAGGGAATGGCAAACCACTTCAGTATTCTTGCCTTGAGAACCCCATGAATAGTATGAAAAGGCAAAATGAGAGGATACTGAAAGAGGAACACCCCAAGTTGGTAGGTGCCCAATATGCTACTGGAGATCAGAAAGAATGAAGGGATGGAGCCAAAGCAAAAAGAATACCCAGTTGTGGATGTGACTGGTGATAGAAGCAAGGTCCGATGCTGTAAAGAGCAATTTTGCATAGGAACCTGAAATGTTAGGTCCGTGAATCAAGGCAAATTGGAAGTGGTCAAACAGGAGATGGCAAGAGTGAATGTCAACATTCTAGGAATCAGTGAACTGAAATGGACTGGAATGGGTGAATTTAACTCAGATGACCATAATATCTACTACTGTGGGCAGGAATCCCTCAGAAGAAATGGAGTAGTCATCATGGTCAACAAAAGATTCTGAAATGCAGTACTTGGGTGCAATCTCAAAAATGACAGAATGATCTCTGTTCATCTCCAAGGCAAACCATTCAATATCACAGTAATCCAAGTCTATGCCCCGAACAGTGAGGCTGAAGAAGCTGAAGTTGAATGGTTCTATGAAGACCTACAAGACCTTTTAGAACTAACACCCAAAAATGATGTCCTTTTCATTATAGGGGACTGGAATGCAAAAGTAGGAAGTCAAGAAACACCTGGAGTAACAGGCAAATTTGGCCTTGGAATACAGAATGAAGCAGGGCAAAGGCTAATAGAATTTTGCCAAGAGAACATACTGGTTATAGCAAACACCTTCCTTCAACAACACAAGAGAAGACTCTACATATAAACATCACCAGATGGTCAACACCGAAATCAGATTGATTATATTCTTTGCAGCCAGAGATGGAGAAGCTCTATACAGTCAGCAAAAACAAGGCTGCGAGCTGACTGTGGCTCAGATCATGAGCTCCTTATTGCCAAATCAGACTTAAATTGAAGAAAGTAGGGAAAACTGCTAGACCATTCAGGTATGACCTAAATCAAATCCCTTATGATTATACAGTGGAAGTGAGAAATAGATTTAAGGGACTAGACTGATAGATAGAGTGTCTGATGAACTATGGACAGAGGTTCGTGACATTGTACAGGAGACAAGGATCAAGACCATCCCCATGGAAAAGAAATCCAAAAAAGCAAAATGGCTGTCTGGGGAGGCCTTACAAATAGCTGTGAAAAGAAGAGAAGCGAAAAGCAAAGGAGAAAAGGAAAGATATAAGCATCTGAATGCAGAGTTCCAAAGAATAGCAAGAAGAGATAAGAAAGACTTTCTCAGTGATCAATGCAAAGAAATAGAGGAAAACAACAGAATGGGAAAGACTAGAGATCTCTTCAAGAAAATTAGAGATACCAAGGGAACATTTTGTGTAAAGATGGACTTGATAAAGGACAGAAATGGTCTGGACCTAACAGAAGCAGAAGATATTAAGAAGAGGTGGCAAGAATACACAGAAGAACTGTACAAAAAAGATCTTCACGACCCAGATAATGACGATGGTATGATCACTCACCTAGAGCCAGACATCCTGAAATGTGAACTTAAGTGGACCTTAGGAAGCATCACTATGAACAAAGCTAGTGGAGGTGATGGAATTCCAGTTGAGCTATTTCAAATCCTGAAAGATGATGGTGTGAAAGTGCTGCACTCAATATGCCAGCAAATTTGGAAAACTCAGCAGTGGTCACAAGGACTGGAAAAGGTCAGTTTTCATTCCAATCCCAAAGAAAGGCAATGCCAAAGAATGCTCAAACCACCGCACAATTGCACTCATCTCACATGCTAGTAAAGTAATGCTCAAAATTCTCCAAGCCAGGCTTCAGCAATATGTGAACCATGAACTTCCAGATGTTCAAGCTGGTTTTAGAAAAGGCAGAGGAACCAGAGATCAAATTGCCAACATCTGCTGGATCATTGAACAAGCAAGAGAGTTCCAGAAAAACATCTACTTCTGCTTTATTGACTATGCCAAAGCCTTTGACTGTGTGGATCACAATACACTGTGGAAAATTCTGAAAGAGATGGGAATACCAGACCAGCTGACCTGCCTCTTGAGAAACCTGTATGCAGGTCAGGAAGCAACAGTTCGAACTGGACATGGAACAACACACTGGTTCCAAATCGGAAAAGGAGTACGTCAAGGCTGTATATTGTCACCCTGCTTATTTAACTTATATGAGTACATCATGAGAAATGCTGGGCTGGAAGAAGCACAAGCTGGAATCAAGATTGCCGGGAGAAATATCGATAACCTCAGATATGCAGATGACACCACTCTTATGGCAGAAAGTGAAGAAGAACTAAAAAGCCTCTTGATGAAAGTGAAAGAGGAGAGTGAAAAAGTTGGCTTAAAGCTCACCATTCAGAAAACGAAGATCATGGCATCCAGTCCCATCACTTCATGGGAAATAGATGGGGAAACAGTGGAAACTGTCAGACTTTATTTTTGGGGGTTCCAAAATCACTGCAGATGGTGATTGCAGCCATGAAATTAAAAGATGCTTACTCCTTGGAAGGAAAGTTATGACCAACCTAGATAGCATATTCAAAAGCAGAGACATTACTTTGCAAATAAAGGTCTGTCTAGTCAGGCCTGGCGTGCTGTGATTCATGGGGTCGCAAAGAGTCGGACACGACTGAACGACTGAACTGAACTGAAATGAACTGAGGCCTCCCTGTCCATCACCAACTCCTGGAGTTCACTCAGACTCACATCCATCGAGTCAGTGATGCCATCCAGCCACCTCATCCTCTGTCGTCCCCTTCTCCTGCCCCCAATCCCTCCCAGCATCAGAGTCTTTTCCAATGAGTCAACTCTTCACATGAGGTGGCCAAAATATTGGACTTTCAGCTTTAGCATCATTCCTTCCAAAGAATACCCAGGACTGATCTCCTTTAGAATGGACTGGTTGGATCTCCTTGTAGTCCAAGGGACTCTCAAAAGTCTTCTCAACACCACAGTTCAAAAGCATCAATTCTTCGGGGCTCAGCTTTCTTCACAGTCCAAGTCTCACATCCATACCTGACCACTGGAAAAACCATAGCCTTGACTAGATGGACCTTTGTTGGCAAAGTAATGTCTCTGTCTTTTAATATGCTATCTAGGTTGGTCATAACTTTCCTGCCAAGGAGTAAGCATCTTTTAATTTCATGGCTGCAATCACCATCTGCAGTGATTTTGGAACTCCCAAAAATAAAGTCTGACACTGTTTCCACTGTTTCCCCATCTATTTCCCATGAGGTGATGCGACCAGATGCCATGATCTTCGTTTTCTGAATGGTGAGCTTTAAGCCAACTTTTTCACTCTCCTCTTTCACTGCAGAAGGGAAAGGCTACCTACTCCAGTATTCTGGCCTGGAGAAGTCCATGGACTGTTTAGCTCATGGGGTCCCAAAGAGTTGGACATGACTGAGAGACCTTCACTCTCACTTTCAGGCTGGGATGGGCTGGAGGCTCAGGATCCTTTTCTGGAGGTTTCCAGGCTGCACCTGAATGAGTGTCCCTGGTGCCCAGAGCAGGGGACAGGGCAGAGTAGGAAGCCAGCATATAGAGAGAATGTTACATGTTATACTAATATGCATGTAATATGTTAATAACATGTAGCACATGTGGACACTAATTCTGTTTGATCATCACCTCTCCTGCTTGGGAGCCCCATCTAGTTGGGCATGGAGCCTTGTGACCCAGCGCTTGGAGTCTCTGGTAACTCCCTGGTTTTCTGTTAGAACAAGGTGTTCCAGACTCATCTTGTGCTGTCCCTTCCCCAGTCCTGGCATCAGCCTTTTCTCCAAGGAGCCTGGTTCCCTCTCTGAGAAGGGCTGTTTGGGGGTTTTGGTCCTGGGTGGGGGCAGGGGGAGATAGAGGGAAGTGGCGATCTTGGGGAGAGCCCCTGATCTGGGCAGAGCCCCTTAGCTCTTATGACTTTGGACGAGTCTCTCTCCTTCCCTCGTGCAGGTAGAGTGGTTTAGAGGGCCAGTTCAATCCTTTTGAGACTCGACTGAGGCTGAGAACAAGATGTGGGAAACGTGCACACTGTGTGCCCCTGGGCTGCTGCAATGACACAGCAGAAGCCCACGGACCTGGATTCAGGCCCCAGCGCGCTGCCAGGTGTCTGGGTGACTCTCGGTGCGTTACTTAACCTCTCTGAGCCTCAGGGTCCTCTTCTGTGACGTGGGGATAAGAGCACTTACCTGGCACGACATCCACAGGGATTATGAGAGACGACACGTGTAGATTCTGACGTCTCTCACCTACAGCAGGTGCTCGGTGCGTGTAGATTCCCTTTTTCTCCCTCTTTAATCATGTGACTTCAGCACCCCAGGAAGCGGATGGTTTGGGAGAGGGGATGAGAGGAAACTAGGGAGGAAGAAGAGGTGGGAAATAGCAGTTCAGGGACAAATAAAGAGGAGGGAAGGTTAACTCAAAATGAGGAAGATGATTCATTGCCAAATTTGACCCACACAGAAGGCTCTTGTTGCTTGGGGGAGATGGGGAACCTCCTGTCGCTGGAGGTAAGCAAGTAGAAGCTGAGACGCCGTGGGTCACAGAGAGGTTCCTGTGTGGGCTCCTGCACTAGCCAGGAGGCGGCTTCATCCACTCAGCAAACTTTGGGAGACGGCTGAGCTTGTCCGGCACTATGATGGGATGAGGGGCCCCCAGGTGAACAGGACAGCATCCCAGCCCAGTCCAGGGAATGAGCCAGTCTGGAAGGCCCCTTTGACTCTGCGGTTCAGTCCTTTAGAGTGTCTAGGCCTTGGGGGGAGCCGATTTGCAGCGTGTGCCTTTTGGTATTGATCCGCTGGAGCTAGGCTGGCGGCAGGGGGGAGGGCGCTGCAGTGTTGGTGCGGAGGACATGCTGTAATCTGTCAGTGTCACCCTGGCCGCAGCTGGCCGGGGAGCCGTCCTGCTGTTAACTCCTCGCTGTCCTGCTGCCGCTGAGCACACAGTGCACAACGGCCTCTCGGGTGCCTCCATCTCGTCCTGGAGGAGGGCGATGTGGGTGTGTGTTCTTCTTTTTCTCCCTGGCATGATCCCTCTGCCCCAGTCACAAAGATTCATTCAGTGTTTCCCAGACATTCCTGGGACATTCCTACCTCAGTTACCAGCTGTCCCTACCAGCTATGGTCACTGAATTTTCTTTCATGCACCCATCTGTTCATCCATCCATCTATCATTTTAGTATCTAAAAATCTGACAATTTTTCCATTTCTTGAAACAACTCTCCATCCATCAACCCATTCAATCATTCATCTATCCACCTATCCATTAATCTATCTATCCATCCTTCCATCTACCACCTGCCCTCCATCCATGCACCTTTGCAATTCAGTTCGGTCCAGTTCAGCTTGACTCAGTTCAGTTCATTCCGCCTTTATTCGATTCATAAGATTCCTAGGTTTCGCCATGTGCCAAGCAAGTGAAATGTGAGTCATGTCTCTGTTGTCAAGGAGCCCAGGCAAGAGTCCTCCTCACCCTTCATGGCCAGCTTTGAGTCTCACTTCCGTTAACCCTTTGCCAGTCCCCTGAGCAGAAGCAGTTGACGCTAAAGGGCTATTCTGTGGTAGAAAGTTTAGTCTGGTTTTCACAAGCTCCACAGACCAGCACTAAGGCAAGGAGAGAGGCAGTGTGGGCAGGAAGTGGGACAGGGATTATCATGGAGGGAGGGGCTTCCATTCAGCCCTGAGCACTCCAGTAGTGAGTGAGTGTGTGCTGGGGGATGGATGTAAGGAGAAGAGGGCAAGGTGGTCACAGCTGGAAAAGTAAATGGTGAACATGGGAGCTCTGGATCCAATAGACTGCTGGGTTACAGTCTGGTGTGAAGTCACTCAGTCGTGTCCGACTCTTTGCAACCCCATGGACTGCAGCCCACCAGGCTCCTCCCTCCGTGGGATTCTCCAGGCAAGAGTACTGGAGTGGGTTGCCATTTCCTTGTCCAGGGGATCTTCCTGACCCAGGGATCGAACCCGGGCCTCCCGCATTCCAGGCAGATGCTTTAACCTCTGAGCCACCAGGGAAGCCCTGGGTTATGGTCTGGGCTCTACCTATTCCCGCTGTGTGACCTTGGACACACACCTTAACCTCTCTGAGCTTTATCGGCCTTGTTTGTAAAATGGAGATAATAATAAGATCCATCTCATCATGGAGCTCTTATCATTAGCATGGAAAATGCTTCAGTGAATGCCTGGCACCAAGGGAAAGCTCCACAGATTCTGGCTATGATTATTCTTCTTTGCTGAGTACCAGCTACGTCTGGACCCTGTGCTAGGAGCTTTCACATTCAGTGTCTCCTCAGAGCACTCTAGTCACTGTTATGTAGAGATTATTGAACCCATTTTGCATATGAGGAAATGAAGGCTTCTTATTATTAATTAAAAAAAATGTGACTGTGTCGTAGTGGCATGTGGGATCTTTCGTGCAGCACACGGCCTCTCTAGTTGTGACACGTGGGCTCTGTGAATATGAGATCTTAGTTCTCCAACCAGGGATCAAATCCGAGTCCCCTACATTGCAAGGTGGATTCTTTTTTTGTTTGTTTTTAAACTTTTTACTTCGTATTGGGCTGAGCACTGAAGAACTGATGCTTTTGAATTGTGGTGATGGAGAAGACTCTTGAGAGTCCCTTGGACTGCAAGATCAAACCAGTCAATCCTAAAGGAAATCAACCCTGAATATTCATTGGAAGGACTGATGCTGAAGCTGAAGCTCCAATACTTTGGCCACCTGATGCAAAGAGCCAACTCATTGGAAAAGACCCTGATGCTGGGAAAGATTGAAGACAGGAGGAAAAGCGAGTGACAGAGGTAGAAATGGTTGGATGACATCACCGATTCAATGGACATGAGTTTGAGCAAGCTCTGGGAGATGGTGAAGGACAGGGAAGCTGGGTGTGCTGCAGTCATTGGGTCGCAAAGAGTTGGACACAACTTAGCCACTGAACAACAACAATATAGTGGATTAATAAAGTTGTGATAGTTTCAGGTGAACAGTGAAGGGACTCAGCCATACATATACATATATCTGTTCTCCCCCAAACTCCCCTCCCAGCCAGGCTATGCAAGGTGGATTCTTAGCCATGGGCCACTAGGAAAGTCCTGGGAGGCTGTCTCTTGTTCACATCGCACAGCTGGTGAAGGATGGAACCCGGCTTCAAGTACAGGCATGTCTAAAGGAGATCCAACCAGTCCATCCTAAAGGAAATCAGTCCTGAATATTCACTGGAAGGACTGATGCTGAATCTGAAGCTCCAATACTATGGTCACCTGATGCGAAGAACTGACTCATTGGAAAAGACCCTGGTGCTGGGAAAGATTGAAGGCAGAAGGAAAAGGGGGCGACAGAGGATGAGATGGTTTGATGGCATCACCAACTCGATGGACGTGGGTCTGAGCAAGCTCCGGGAGTTGGTGATGGACAGGGAGGCCTGGTGTGCTACAGTCCATGGGGCCGCTAAGAGTCAGACATGACTGAGCGACTGAACTGAACTCTCCTCACCATGTTCTCCTTCCGGCCCTTTCTGCTGCCTTCCAAGGGGTGCGTGCTCTGAGATGCAAGGATTGGAAGATTTTCCTCTCAGTTTCTGTCTGGATTATCTTTCGACCTTCTGTACTTTTTAGCTTTGAGTTGTTGCTTATTATCTCATGTGTGTTTTCTCTCTTTTCCAGACAGGATGAGAGCAATTTTTCTTCTCTATAGCAACTGAGGTGTTGACTTTGACTATGGAAACGACAGAATTTATGATGTTTCCCTTTTCACCTTGCTTGCCAGGAAGCTTGAACTTTTGTCATATTGCTTCCTTCTCCTTTATATGGTTTGGATTTCTACCTTTAACATTCTTTTTTCTTTTTGTTCTTTTGGCTGCACTGTACGGTATCCGAGATCTTAGTTCCCAAAGGGATCGAACCCGTGCTTCCTGCAGTGGAAGTGCGAAGTCTTAACCACTGGACAGCCAGGGAAGTTCCTAACATCCTTTTTATTTTTCAATGTATCTTTTGCTGTAAGCTTTTCCGCCCTTGGGAGGAGCTTTATAACTAGATGTTAATTGAACGGAAAAGGGCAAATTGCAAATCACAAGTAAATAATTCAAATGAAACTGTGAACTTCAGGAAAGGGACTTGTTTTACTTATATCTGTCCCTCCCACTGTGTCTAGCACTGGCTCTGGCTCAGTGACTCTTGCATGGAAAGCTCAGCTCAAAGACTGCCCCTGGAATAAAATTTAAAACTCTGCTCCATGAGGACTGACCCCTGCCCACCTCTTCCACCTCCTCCTTGTCCCTTGCTCATCTGGGATAACAGTTGGATTATCTTTTAGATCTGCTCACAGACGAAGTTCTTTCCTGCCTCAAGAAATGAGGCTTTGCACGTGCTTTTTTCCCCTGCCCAGAACGTCCCCCTCTCTCCCATCCTCTGTTTTCCTGGCCCTCCCTCTTTACCCTTGAAATTTCAGCTGCAAGTCAGTGTCTCAGAGAGATTTGTGATTATTATTTGATTCTTAACTTGCTAATTTTTCCTCTTCCCCCTGGAACATGAGTTGCAGGAGGCTGGAACTGTCTTTTTTGATCACTTCTACCCCCAGCATAGTGCATAGAACAGCATGTGAGAGGGGCTGAATGAATGAATGAATGAAAAACATCAGAGTGCCCTGCAGTGTTCCTGAGAGCTGGGCTGGCCAGAGCCGGGAAAGAGATGGCTATGGCTCAGCCTCAGCGCCCAAGAGATGTCCTAACTCGGAACTGTGAAGCCTCTCTAGGCATCATCCTTGCACCCCAGACCGCCAGGCCCTTGCCAGGGAGAATTGCCCCCTCCCTCCTTCTTGCTCTTGTATGCCCTGTGCAGCCCTCTGTGAAGTTTCCTGTGACTCTGCGTGTGTTCGTGTGCATTTGTGTGTGTAGGTGGTGGAGGTGGGGCGGAGCAGTGGGTGCCGATGAGGACTCTGGACTCAGAGACCTCTATGTTTGAAACCCGGCTCTGCCACATCCTAAGTACGCCCTGGAGTCATGGCTTTGTTTCTTGAGTTCACTTAAATAGGAAGTGCTCTATAATTGTTGCCATGCACCAGACATTGTTCTAATGCCTCCCTTCCTCCCTTTTTAATTTAATTTTTTTAACAAAACAAAATGTTTCTATTTGGTCCACCAGAGCCTGAGTCTGGAGACACCAGTGGAGAATCACTCTACAGGGTCGGTATTGACAATTGATGAAATCGGCTCTGTGTCAGAGAACTGCTGTGTGTGCAGGTTTAAAAATACAGCTCAATGCCATGTGGCAAAACCAATACAATATTGTAAAGTAAAAAAAAAATAATAATAAAAAAAAAGAAAAAAAAATACAGCTCAGAGTAAGAAGAGAAACATAGAGGGGGCCCAAGGATTCCTCCTGGACTCTGCTCCTCCCAGCAGAGGTCAGGTGGTACTGAGGACAAATTGCTTCACCAAGCACAGGGCTGGGCCTGGGCCCACCTGACCTGCTGGCCCAGCCTCAGCCTGGGGCATGGCTTCCATCCTGACTGGCGCCCCAGGAATTGCATAGTGTTCCTCCTCACCCCTGCTCGAGCCCTTGGTGGCCAGGCACCTGCCTCCTGGGACACTGCTGGAACACGAGGAACCCCTGCTTGCCTCAAGAGGGCTTGGAGGGAGATGGGATCTTGGGGAAAACTGGGGAAAAAACTTTTGACCTCATGTGCCACAAAGGGGATGGTTCTTGCTCACCCCAAGGTCCTGGCCTGACCTCACAAAGGGGTGTCCTCTGCTTTCATCCTAGGTTCCTGACCTCTCACCCCCCCAAAACTGAGAGGGCACAGTTCTGGCCTCTGAACCACCCAGATTTGGTTTTGTGAATGGAGCACTTGGCTGCAGGAGGCCTCAGGCCCATGGGAAATGCAGCCACAGTGTGGCCATTGGAAATTAAGCCGGAACTCAGGGTGGGCTGGTCGGAGGCTCTGGCACACGGCCCCTCTAATACTCTTATTTCATTAACTCCATTTAACAACCTTATGCGTTGGGTTCCATTATTATTGTTTCCCTTCTGCAGATCAGGAAACAGGCATAGAGACCTTGCCCAAAGCCGTGCTGCCAATAAGTGGCCTGAGCCTGGATGGGACCCTGGCAGTGACTCCAGAGCTCATCCTCTTAAATGCCAGAACTTTCTGCCTCTCTGAGCCTCAGTTTCCATGTCTGTAAAGGGGGTGATAACACTTGTTTCTTGCTCTTGTTCAGTCACTCAGTCATGTCCAACTCTTTGCGACCCCATGGACTGTAGCACGCCACGCTTCCCTGTCCTTCACCACCTCCTGGAGTTTGCTTAAGCTCATGTCCATTGAGTCAGTGAAGCCATCCAACCATCTCGTCCTCTGTCATCTCCTTGTCCTCCTGCCTTCAGTCTTTCCCAGCATCAGGATCTTTTCTAATGTGTCGGCTCCTCACATCAGGTGGCCAAAGTATTGTTAAGCTGTAATAAAATGTAATTTGCTAATGCTTGGCACGGTGCTGTTGTTGTTTAGTTGCTAAGTTGTGTCTAACTTTTTTTGTGACCCCCATGGACTGTAGCCCACCAGGTTTCTCTGTCCATGGAATTTCCCAGGCAAGAATACTGGAGTGGATTGTCATTTCGTTCTCCAGGGGATCCTTCTGATCCAGGGGTTGAACCCACATCTCCTGCATTGCAGGCAGGTTCTTTACCACGAGCCATCAGGAAAACCCTCCTGGCTCCTTGTAGGCGCCCCCAAGTTCCAGTTTGCTGTGGCAAGGCAGACAATCAGGAAGCTGGCCAAAGAGGGCATCAAAGGCTTTTCTGTGGTGGCACTGGAGAGGCACTGAAGATTTTGAGTGAGAGAGGAACATAAAGAAAGAGTGGTTTAGCCTGTGAGATCCTGAACTGTGTAAGGGTCAGGATAGGCCATCCCAGACTTCTGACTTGAATGGAATGGGAAGAGCCATTCTTCTTTTCCCCCCTCATGCCAGACATTCTTGTTCTTGTTGGACTCATTGAAGAGGCTGCCTCAGAGAGCCCATCTGAGGGCCTCCTTCCTTCTCTGGTTTGAGCAGTTGAGGTGGAGAGAGGTGCCTTGGGCGATCTTCCCATTTGCTTCTCATTTCCTTTGGGGTCCTTTTCATAGCCATGTGGGTGAGGTGAGCCAGACTGGTAACTCAGCTGGAGATGAAGGAGGGAGAGAAAGTGAGGGAGAGATGGGGAAGGAGGGCCAGAGCAAGAGAGAAGGTAGGAGGGAGGTCAAAAAAGGGAGAGATTGACGGAGAAAGAGAGAAGAGGAAACCTGGGCTTATTGCTTCAGGGATGGGTCCTCCTGGTGGCAGAAAGGGGCCATCTCACCTAGTAGGGTGTTCCCTGGTTCCAACTGATGCTCTGAGCCTGTGCACACACTCCCATACACATATGCTCCGTGAGTCCATACAGGGGCGGGCTTCTGTGACATCATATACCTCCATGCTTCCCTGTGCCCGCAGATGCACAGGTGGGGCTACGAGGGTGTGAAGGTTAGGTCCATAGAGAAGCACGTGCGGTGGGCAGCCCATCTCACTGGAGCACCACCTGCTCTGTGTGCCCACCCCGTGTTAGCTCACCCCCCTTGCCATGCCTTGGTGCAAGCCTCTCTTTCCTGTCCATGGTCCTGTCTCTACTGAGTGCTCCCCACAGGGAAGTCTGCGTCCTGGTCGTGTCTGTACACTTGAGACCAAAGCCAAGACCTGCTGGAGCAGGTGTGGTTAAGAAAAGGCGATCGACTAAACGGATACGTCTGTGTGAGTGGATCTAATTCCATAAGTGTGAGTGTTTGTGTGTGCACTCGTGTGTGCTCACGCAGGCCTACACATAAGAGTATGTACATGCACGCATGCTCATGGGCACGTGCACAGTCAGGGCTATGAATGCGCCTCAGAGGCGTGCTTGAGTGAACTCCTAAACACACACCATGGTGACAGATTTATGCAGTGGTAAGGTGAGGTTTGACAATCAGCTCCCTGTTTTAAACGGTTGCCTGGTTTGCACTGATAGCGCCTGCCCACTTCTGTGCTGTAAATACTCCCAGCACAGCCAATCTCAGGGTGTCAGTGTGTGTCAGTGAACGCAGAGCAGAGAGGGGATGCACATGCTGGGTTTGCCTGAGCCTGTAGGAGGTAGCCCTGGCATACACTGGGAATTTCCACCTGTGACAGCGTGAGGGGGAGGGAAAGGAAGGGCCTGGCTCCTCCAGCTTGGACTGGGAGGAGTCCCTTCAAGCTGGCTCACAGACAACTTTCCAGAACCTGTGTGCCGGCGAGTGGGGCAGTCTTTGTCTACCAGGCAGCTTTCTCAGCATCGGCTTAGAAGCCAGTCCAAACTGCTGCTCCTTGTGAGTCAGGTCTAGACACTCACAGAGACAGCAGCTTTCTCTCACCCCTGCAGACACTCTCAGGGCTTTTGGAGTTTGGTGAGCTCAGCACTTCTCCAGGGAGGGTTCTCTAAGCGTGGAGTATGAGTAGAGAAAGGAGAAGAAAAGCATCAAGCATCCATCCGAAGGCGTGGCTGGGACGACTTCCCTACTGGTCCAGTGGTTAAGACTCTGAGCTTCCAATGCGGGGGACACAGTTTTGATCCCTGCTTGGGGAACTGAGATCCTGCATGCTGTAGGATGTGACCTAAAAAACAAATAAATACCCTTTTTAAAACAAAACTAAACAAAACAGGAACTGTTGGCTGGGGATGTCAGAAGTCAGGTTCTGGGGCAGGCAGCATGCTTGAAGCCAATTCACTCTGCAGGTCTGGTTTGGAAATTGCTTGCTTTCCCTGGACTCTAAAATGCCTTTCCTCCCCCCCAAGGGGATAGGTCTTCTGAGCTATATGGCCTCTTACCCGCCCCCCACCTCCCTGCCCTGCCCAGATTCAGAGCCCTTGTATTGGACCATGAGAGAGGCTGAGCTGCCCCTAGACCTGGGCTTGAGGGGTGCAGGGCGTTAGGGGACCTTGCTCTGGCCCTCCGCGCCCCCGCCCCGCCCCTCCCATGGTGGGGAAGAGTCCACAGACCAAGGCCGTGTGCTCATCCTGAGCCCGCACCTCTCTTGTAGCCCTCTCTCTCTGGTGCCTGCTTTTTAGAATTTCTATCCAAAGTCTCCTGGATCAGCTCCCATGGTTGGCCACCATCTATGCTGAGGTAAAACTGGCCTGAGCAGTGGCCAAGGAGTCAGTGTTTCAGGTGACTGTAGCTGGAACTGGGATGGGCAGGCTGGGGTGGGCGCCCCCTTAGAGGCCCCGGGCATGCTACGTGGAGCTGGAGATTGGAAGGGGAGGGAGGGGGCCGGGCAGTGGGCTCAGAGCCAGGGTGGGCTTGCCCTGTACCACTTTGGGGAGCAGAATTCAGAGGAGGTTTAGAATTCTAAATTCTTTGTATTTTAGGTCATTGTGAAGATTGACTTGTCAGGATAGAAGGATAGAATGTATTTTAAAGTTAGTCTGATTTGTAGCTCTTAAACATTTGGACTGACAGTATGGAGGCCATTTGTACTCCTGCCCTGGAGCCAGTGAATGTCAGGGGTGAGCTTGGAGGAGGAGATTCTTGGGATGGGTGGGAAGCTTGGCAGCCAGGCCCAAGGGGAGTCATGTGTGTTGACCAATTCTTAAGGGGAGTTTTCCGGGGCCCCAGGCTATGGGGCTGCCTTTCTCTTAAGTCTGTGTGACTCAGAGGACCTCTGCATGCCATCTCTTTTCTCTTGAGCCCTAAGAAGAGCTGTGTACAATGACTAAGCTTCCTCCCTTGCATCTCAGACAGTGTCTTGCCTCTCAGAGACCCTACCTCCTGAAGCTCATGAAGAAGTCCTGGTCTGTGACCAAACGGGATTTGATGTCTGGAACTCTCCCTGGTCCCCATCACTGTTCGTTGTTATAATGGTTTCTTTTTCTTTTATTTTTTGGTCACACAGCATGTCATGCAGGATCTTAGTTCTCCAACCAGAGATTGAATCCAAGTCTCCTGCCCTGGGAGTGCAGAGTCTTAGGCACTGGACTGCCAGGGAAGATCCTGTTACAGCTGTCTCTAGGGTGACCTGGTGACCCCTCGTAGATCACCCTTCGGACTCTCCACGTGAAAATATTAAGATGACCGGCTAGTGAATCCCAGCCATTATAATGAAAGAGACCACCATGTTTTTTTTTCTTTCTGGTCTGCCATTGTAGATGTTAGTAGGACAGAATGAAGCTTTTTTCTCCTTTTGGAGCAATGTATCGTAATGTTTCATTTTAAACAAGCTTTGGTCAGCTTTTCTTTTTCCTGTTTTTCATGGCATTTATTATTTTTCTGAGTCAAGGATAATAATTCAGTAAGGGTGGTGGTAGGAAGGTGGGCACAGGAAACCCCTGTAAGGAGGGGGAGGGGAAGAAGCATTTTACAATTTGCCAACAGAAGAGGACTTTTTTGGTCTGTGTTTAACATCTTGGTTTGATTTTGAAATACTTTCTTTCCATCCTATTCCACACGACAGTTTTTTTAAAGTCCAAGTGAACTAAATGAAATGTATTTAACGCATTTGGAGAAGTGCTTACATCCTTCCTTCAAATAATTGACCCTGGCGGTGTAACTAGAATAGAGCCAGACATTGGTGGACTAGTGTTGGAGCTGCCTTCAAATGGGGCCTTTCTCTAATGTTAAGGGTCAAATTTTCCCGTTAGGTTAGCCTTGATAGGCCGAACGTTTTGTTGCTGTTGTTTAGTTATTGAGTTGTGACCAACTCTTTGTGACTCCATGGACTGTAGCCCGCCAGACACTTCTGACCATCCTTGCCTATTCCAGGCAAGAATACTAGAGTAGGCTGCTGTTTCCTTCTCCAGGGGATCTTCCTGACCCAGGGATCAAAGCCACACCTCCTGCTCTGGCAGGTAGATTTTTACTGCTAGGCCACCTGGGAAGCCCCACGCTGAATGTTTGTGTCCCTCGGAAAATGCATGTATTGAAACCCTTACCCACAATGTGATGGTATTGGGGGCAGGGCTTGGGGAAGATAATGAAGCTTAGATTAGGTCATGAGGGTGGGGCTCACATGATGTGATTAGTGTCCTTATAACAAAAGAAGACCAGAGGCTGTCTGTGCTGTGTGAGGACAGTGAGAAGGTGGCCGTCTGCAAGCAGGAAGATTGTTTTCATCAGGAATCGAGTCTGCTGACACCTTGATTTTAGACATTCTGGACTCCAGAACTGTGAGAAATAGCCTTCCAGTTTATGGTACTTTGTTATACCAGTCTGAGAAGACTAAGACACATCTCGTCTTGACTTTCACATTCGGAGAGTCCCAAGTCCCCCTGCTAGACCTTCCCTACTTGTCTCCCAATCCACAATCGCCTCTGAATAGCACCCCTGTACAGTGGACCCTCTAAGTACGCTGGCAGGGTCGTGTCCATTCCAGGCTGCACACTTTCACTGGGCCAATTGAAACCCTGGAGTGATGTTGGGATGTTGATGGAGGCTGATTTATTCTAAAGCTGAAAACTCAAGGATGTTATGTTCATGGCCTTCAAACATCTGAGGGACTATTGTGCTGAAAAGGGAAGGGATTCATTCATTGCTGCTGGTCAATGGAAGAGGTGGGTTGAAATGCGTGTGGAGAGGAGACTTTTACCAATGAGCATGGGCTGGGGCTGCCTATGAAGTGGGTGGGCCTCCTGTTGCTGGAGGTGTTTAAATATCAGTAAAGGATATTTAGGAGGAATCCCATGACCTGGGGAGTAGGGCTATTCTACTGCGTGGCTTCTAAGCCTCCTCTCCCTCAACTCAGGTCTGAGAATCTGAGTTCTCAGATTTCAGCTTTAGAATGATCTTAAATGGTATACTAGGAGCTGGGAAAGCAATGAAAGAAATCCACTGACATGAGGACCAAGCTATAAAAAAAATCTTTATTTCATGTACCAGGATTTTTTTTTTCTTTTTTCTGTTTTCAGCTTTTTAAAATTTTTTTCTGTTAACAGTCTGAAAAAAAAAAGGACCCACCAAGAAAATAAAATGGAGGTTGGTTTCTTGAACTGATTTGAGCTGGACATGAGCTATTGTCCACCCTGGCAAGTGGCGCCTTCACGGTCCTGAACCCAGCTCCTTCCCTCCAGGCCCCCTAGCCCTTTCACCCTATACCTGCATGGCCTTCTTCAAGGGGACCCAGGCCCCAGGCCTCATGGCCCAGGAAAAAGTGCTGATTGCCATCCCAGACACTCTGCCAGGACTCAGAGAACTGGGGTCAAGTTTCCTCTTTGGACAGTGCCCGCTTGTTTGCTGTTTTCTTGGGGCTTCTCCCTTATCTCTCCTACTTGATCCTTTCAGTAGGGGCAGGCAGTGGGCAAGGTTGAGGTGGGAATGGAGCGATTATGACTTCTGCTGAGACTGAGAAATACTGGGTGGCCCCCCCCACCTGGCCTTGGCTGCCATGACCCCCGTGGCCTCCAGGAAACTTCCAGGTTGGCGGGCAGATGTCTTGTTGCTCAGGCTGGGATAAGGGTTCCAGCTGCTACTGATCTGAGAAAAGAGCTTTCCTTCCCCAGACAAAGGATGGGAAGGGCAGCTGGCAGTGGGCAAGCCCCAAAGCTTTTCCAGCCGCTCCCCCAACCCCCCAGAGCTCAACTTAAGAGAAGGCCAGGCCAATGTCCAGAAAGAGACGAACCAAGCCATGCTGATGGGGGGAGCAGGGGCCCCTGCCTTCAGCACAGTGACTGGCAGGCTGGGCTGAAACTGGAGCTTGGGAAAGCGACTGGTTTTCTTCCCTTCTGAGCGGGCCTTGCTGCTCTGGGCAGAAAGGGGAGCAACATGGGACACCCTCAAACTTTGGTCTGTAGTCTAAGGTTAGCTTTGAGGTTGTTCCTCACGCTCGGACCAACTGTGTAAAAGCTCTGCTCTCCATCTCTCAGCCTTCACCTGTCCCAGCAAACCTCAGGGGAACCTCCTTTCCCCTGACCCCCGAACACTATGGGGGAAGCCTGGTGGCTAATCTTCCTCCAAGGAAGTCCCCTCTGCTCTCTGTGACTGGAGTATGGAAGTCAAGAAAGGGGACACAAAGAGCGGCTTTGGGGCCCTCTGGGACCTTTCTCTCTCTGTCTGAATGGCAGAATACATTTGCTCACGTGTGTATTTTTGCTTTGACACTGGATGTAGGGGCAGGGGGTTGGGAGCACAGTGAGGAGGCATATGGTGCATGTGTGTGTGTGTGTGTGTGTGTGTATGGCTGAGCATCTGAGTGGCTGACTGATGATTTGGGAATGTCTGGGGGCTGGAGGGCAGCCATCTGGTCATCCCTTGGCATCCTCCTCTGGGTAGGTGGTAGATCTTAAGAGTCATGGACACCAAGTATGAGAATGTGCCTTCGGAGCTCATCTGGACCAATCCACATGTTTATACAGGGAGAAACTGAGGCCCAGGGAGGCCTCGAAGCCAGGGATTCCAGAATCCAGAGCGGGATTCCAGACTAGTGCCCTTTCCATGCATGCAAACTGTGTGAGTGTGTGTTGTGTGTGTGTGTATGTGGTGAGAGGGTGTGCATGAACAAAAAGGCCAATCTGGAGCTGTGTCGTCAATGGCTTTGGAGGGCATGAGCCAGTCTTCTCTGAATCCTGCTTCTGGTTGGGGAATGGGATGGAAGGGTTTGGACTGAGTGTGTGACCCCATGAGTGATTCCACTGCTGGGCTTCGAGGACTGTGAGTGTGTGTGTGAGTGTGGAAATGGGTGTGCTATCTCCCTTGCGTGGAGCAGATTCTCAATGGTGGTTCTCTCTCTTTCATATGAGCAGCACTTTCCGGAAGGAAGGAAAGACATCACAGCCCCTGTGGCTCCCTGGAGCCTCTCCCCTTCCCCTCCTGCTTGAAGCCCAGCTCTCATCTCTCACAACTGCTTGTTTGTTTCTTAAAATGGATTTGTATGCTTGTTTTCTGTTTTCTCTTTACAAGTTCCCTGCTAAATTTTAAGTCCCCCACCCCACCCCATTTTTTTTGTTTGTTTTCACAGTTTAAAGCTGGAAAAGAATTAAAAGAAAAATACTATCTGATTTTCTTGCAAGTAAATCCACTTATTATATATATACAGTTATTTATAGTCTGTGGTTTTTTTATTAAAAAAAAATCACCACTTGTTTTTCCTTTTTCTTTTGTAAAAAGAAACCTTTTTGCAGTGTCATTGTTGGACCCGCTGGGCCCTGAGGGGGCTTCAGCGAGTCCAAGGACCCCCAAAGGGTCAGTGAGCCCCCTTCCCAAGGGGTTGGGGGCTGATGAGTCTGGGGGTCCACCATCGCCCCAGGGTCATCGCGTGGCCCTGAGGTGAGGGGTGAGGAGGGAGAGATGCTTTATATCCCCCCGGGGGGTGGGCATCTCCTGCCCCCAAGGACAGGAGCTTGGGGCAGTGACCCCAAGAGGCTCACCCTGAGGATTCCGGGGTTTTCCAGGCATCTCAGCAAGCCACTAGCAGCCATCCCCTCTCCTTCCCTTCCCTCAAGGCCTAGGAAGTCATCACAGTGGGTTAAGGACCATAAGGACTGGGAACCCCAGGGCTGGGCAAGCCCCAGATGCACCCCCCTCCAGGCACCTTTCGGACAGGAGGGACCAAGGACTCTTGGGTCACCTGGAGGCCTACAACTGCCCCATCAATGCTGGGTGGAGCCGGCTCGTAAGCCACCGAGCTTGCCCAGCGTTCCTGGGGCACCCATCCTGAGGCTCCAGGGACCTGGCAGTGACCAAGAGGCTAACCTGGCCCCAGGGCCCCTGAGTCTCCACCTCCCCCACTCTCCCAGGGAGGCGGAGCCCGCTTGGGGTTAAAGGGAACAGAAAAGTAACTCTCCCTGCGTTAAAAAAAAGTAACATAAACCCCTGATAAATGCAAAGAACGTTTCCCTTCCTTTCGCTCCTTCTCATTTTTTTTTTTTTTGCTTTAGTATTATCTTGGTTCCCTTGTATGTTTTCATTTAAATTGGTTTTTATTAAATGTTAAAATAATGGTACATGGGAAATCATGCATTTTCATTTAGATTTATTTTCTATTTTAAATTTTTATCCTCTCTTGCTTTTTTTTAAAGTTTGTTTTTCCTTCCCTTGTTTATATTTTTGCACATTTATTGTTTTGCCTCTTTGTTCCTCTTATATGTTGTTCTTTTTTTTTTTTAATTTACTTGTTATGTTTTTCTCTTTTTTTTTTTGTTTTTTGTTTTGTTTTGTGTTTTTTTTTTTTTTGCTTGCCTTTTGGAAGGTTTGTCCCCCCTGGTATGGTTTGGTATCCCCCCCCCCCCCTTCACCCCCGGGCCCATCCCGCGGGCCGCGCCCCTCCTCCCGGCTCTGGGCGGCGCTGGCGAGGCCCCTGTGGGCTTCATACGGGGGTTGTCCTGCGGTTGGCTGTGTTGGAGTGGAGAGAGTCTTTGTTCTCTTTCTGGATACAGTTGTGAACTTGGAGGAAGCTGTTATCCCTGTCGGAGTTGTAGGTGGCGGTGGGCGTGGTGGCGGCCTTCAGGGGGTCCCTGCTGAGGGTGTACATGGAGATCTCCGTGGACGGCAAGGTGTTGAAGCCCTTGATGCCCACGGGGGAGGCGTCCCTGGAGTGTGAGGGCTCGGTGGAGCGCGAGCTGGAGCGGCTGCGGCGCTGGTAGCGGTAGCGGTAACTGGGAATGCGGGTGATGGCGGAGGCCTGGAGGTAGTCCGTGGCGCGGGCTGTGGCCCGCAGCTGTTTGTGCCGGTCGATAAACA
This sequence comes from Budorcas taxicolor, assembly GCF_023091745.1. Classification (NCBI taxonomy): domain Eukaryota; kingdom Metazoa; phylum Chordata; class Mammalia; order Artiodactyla; family Bovidae; genus Budorcas; species Budorcas taxicolor. The sequence continues at coordinate 118,742,254 of NC_068914.1, forward strand.
TGTGCACGGCCAGCACCCCGACCATCTCGGCGATGATGAAGGACAGGGCCCCGAAGTAGAAGGACCAGCCGTAGGAGTAACTATTCTTTTTGGAGTCGCTCTTGGAGGGGTCTCCGGCATTGGCAGATATGTACACTATAATGCCAATGATGTTACTCAGACCTGCGGGCGGGATGGGCGTGGAGAGGAGGCAGGGTGGAGGGGAAAGCAGAAATAATGATGGTTAGTATCCAAAGAGGATGCCAGGCCCTGGGCACGATGGCAGGAGGGGAACACCTGGATGTGCTTTCCCTGGTCCAGCGTTTTTGTGGAGAATGGATGGGCTGATATAGTGGGAAGTTGCCAGCATCACCTTACTATCCTATCATTCTGTTTGGAGAGAGTCAGAAAGGGAAGAGCTAAAGGAATCACAGATATGGGAAGAAGGGAGAGAACAGCAGGACATTCTACAATATACTGAGTAAGGATAATACTTATTGAGCATTTACTTCCTGCTTTCACAGCTGAGTGCTTTGCAAAGGGTTTGCAGATGAGAAAACAGATTGCAGAGAGGTTAAGTAGGTTGCTTAAGGCTGCATTGGGATTTGAAGCTGCTGTAGCAGGGGGTTAGGGCTTCCCTGGTGGCTCAGTTTTAAAGAATCTGCCTGCCAATGCCTGCCACTGCAGTTCAATCTTTGGGTCAGGAATATCCCTTGGAGAAGGAAATGGCAACCCACTCCAGTATTCTTGCCTGGAAAATCCCATGGACAGAGGAGCCTGATGGGCTACAGTCCATGGGGTATGAAAGAGTCAGACAAAACTTAGAGTCTAAATAAGAACCACAAGCAAGGGGTTAAGTCTGCCTCCTGGAGCCAGACTGCCTATATGCAAAGCCTTTGGCAAGGTAACCATCATCTAAGTTTCCATATCTGTGAAGTAGATATAATAATAGTGCTTACTTCTTTTAGGTTGGGGGAAGATGAATACATATGAATACATATGAGTTACTACTACATGTAAGTTAATACACATGAAAGCTGTTAAGAGTCTTCGTGTGGTAAGTGCTGCTTAAACATTAGTTGTTCTTATTAAATGGCTCATGCTACAACCCATGTTCTTCTTCTGGCATCTGAAGCCAGTGTGACTTGTCATGTAGCTGTACTGAGAAATGTGGTTTTGAGTGCCTGCCTGCTCCCAACTGGGTAGAACAGGGAGGGAAGAGGGTGATGAGGATAGACCTAGCATCCTGAGAGGGTCTTAGGAGTGGGGCCTTCTCTCAGGAGGTGGGGGAAAGGTGAGTCACTGGGCTGAAGGTCACGGTGTGGGGACAATCCCGGTGGACTCAGTGGAGGGCTCAGGCCTGGCTATGGCACAGGAGCCCAGCACAGCCTGCCTTCTGTGCGACTTGGCCTGTTGGAAGGTCCAGAAGTCCCTCTCCTCTCTCCCCTCCTTTCTTTGCCAGGGCCCTCCAGTCACCAGGCCCGCCAACCTCAGCCTCCTCCCTGCTGGTAGGCCTGGCCTCAGGTCCCCTGGTGCAGCAGCTCTTACCTGCAGACACGAAGAAGATGCCGGCACTCAGAATGATGTTGTGTCGAGTCTTATAGAACTCGCTGGCTGCGATGCAGAGTCCGCCCATGAAGAGCAGAATCACACTCAGGATCGGGAAGATGCTCGAGGCCCTCACAGCCCCTGGAGAACACAGTGGGTGGGGAGAGAGAATGCCATGGCTGTGAGATGAGGGTGGTGTGCCAGAGGGAGGAGAGGGAGGAGCTCACGGGGCGGGGGCTGGGTGAGTTTTATGGGCGGGACCAGAGTGGAGGTTGCTTAGCAATACTAGGGAGGGAGAGGGAGCACGCCACCGCTCAGTTCACAGGGGCTCCCGGCTTCTGCAAGGATCAAACCCCAGCACTTCGTGAGACTCACATGGCCGTGTGAGACCTGGTCTCTCCCCAGCCCCACCTTCCCTCCTGTCCAGCCACAACAAACTTCCCATGACATATTATTGTATGTTTCTGACTTTTGCCATACTGAGCTTTCTTCCTAGAATGTCTTTCTTGCTCTTTTTCATTCAGCCAACTTCTATTCATCCATCAAAACCCAGCTCAAAGTCCCCTCCTCCACAACGCCTTTCCTGATTTCTTTAGGCAAACTTATTAGCTTTCTCCTCTGCACTTTGGGGCACTTGGGGCACAGAGAAAGGCGGTGTGTTATAGTGGTTAGAGCTGGGTGGTTGGACTCTGCCTTTAGCATTTATTAGCTGTATAAGTTTGGGTAAGTCATCTCATCTCTTCATGCCTCAATTTCCTCACCTGTAAAATGGGTGTGGTGATAGTTCCTGCCTCTTAACATTATTGTGAGGACTAAATGAGTTAATTCTGTAATGTACTTAAGATAGGTCTCTGAAGCCATATAGTAAACATTTGCTCAGATAGTTATTATAGTAAATAGTTGTTTATATATAAGCATCCACCATAGGTCATGGGATCCCATGAGAGAGAGGATTGTAGCTATTTTTGTTGTTGTTTTTTTTTAGTTCTCTCTCTTCATTCGTTCTGTCCTCAACACCTAATTCAAAGCCAGAGATACAGAAAGCCCCCAATACAAGCTCGCCTTGTGAATCAACGTGGAGAGGTGGTCCAGAAAGAGGAAGAAACTGACACATTGCAAAGAAAACGGAAGAGAATAAAAGCAAAAAGCAAATTTAAAAAACCTCTCAAGACAAGTTAAGAAGGAAGGATGAACAAACAGGCAGGAGAAGAAAAGAATATTTTAATGAACATTTTACCCCAGCATGGAGGAGGATGAGAGAGAGGCACAGATGGCTGCGGCAGGGGAGGGGAGGTGGTTGGGGGTTCATGAGGGGGGCTGTGTCTGAAAGATGCCCCAGAGGCATGGAGTCTTTGGCAGTGTGTCTGGAAAGTAAAATATTTTTTTCTATCCAGATTCAAATAGGCAGAGAGTGACCTGAGGATCTCCGACTCCATGTCCTGCCCTGTGTGGACCAGGCAGGAGGCAGAGGTATCTGGTGGCTAGTATAAGGAAAAGGATGTCTTCCTGACACGTTGGGGTGGCTTCAATGGCAACCTAGGAAGTCAAGTCCTTTTAGACTGAGAACCCTTTGGCTCGGCCCAGAGGGTGGTAGGGGGGTGTATGCTTTGGAGGGGAAGTGCCTGCCCTACTGGCCCATCCCTGTTCCTTCTGGTGGCAGCATGACCACAAAGGATCTGTGAAGAAGAGAATTTTTCTATATAGAACTTGAGGAATTTTTCTAAGAAGGAGTTTTAAACCATTTACTGTGACATGTGATGTAAAACCCTTCTTTCCCTGGTGGATCTTCAGTCTACACTGCTCGTGATGCTATTGAATGAGTGGATTATTTTGGGGGGACTTGAAGAAGGGTGGAGTTCTGTATTGCAAGTTGGGGGCACCTGAGCTGCTCATTTTGAAGTAGGGGTAAGAGGGTGATGGGCAGCTGAGTTACTCTGCAGTCTAGTAGTAGCCCTCTCCCCAGGCGGGAAAGGACTGGGCTGCCTCCTCTCCAAACCTGAGTGGATGCTTTCTTCCTGCAGGTCTTTTCTGAGATGATATCTCTATCCCCAATTGGATTGACACCCCCCACCCCCACCATACAGGAACGCATGCCCAGATGCGCCCATTCAGTTACCTGGAGGCCCATCTCCATAAGTACATGAGGATGGCAAGAGTGTATCGAAGACCCAGCTCAAAAGAGGTAGGATGGATTAAACAAACACACCGCATTGGGTCTGACATACATGGTACAATTTAATCCTCATAATACCTCTGCAGGGTATATTTTTTGCCCCAATTTATAGATGAGAAAACTGAGTTTCAGAGAGGTGATGTAGCTTGCTCAAAACCACCCAGTTAGTAAGTCAGGATTCAAGCCCAGATCAGTCCAACTTTTGGATACCCTGGACTCTTCCTCTCGGGTTTTTAAAGAGCCCAGGAAGCATCCTGCAGGGTCCAGAGACCTGGGTTCTGGTCCCAGCTCTGCCCCTCCTTGCTGTGTGGCTGAGGCAGGTACCTTGCCACCTCTGGTTTCCCCATGTTTAACATGGGTGTGGACCATTAGATGATTTCTAATCTTTTCCTTCTCTGTGTGGCTATGATTTCTGACCAGCTGGAAACAGGGACGACAGTATAAAAAAAGATAGAGAGGTTGGGGTGACTTCCAAAGGGCAGCAGCGGCTGCTCAGATGAGCAGGGTGGAGGAAGGTCTCTGGCCTTTTCCCTGCAAGGAAGCAGGCTCCTCCTGCCCGCAGTGTGCTGCATTTGGCAGGCCAGGTCTGCATCCTCAGAGCTCATGCCTCATGGCAGCCCTGGGCCTGACGTTTCCGGTTCAGCCAGTCTGCTGTGGGAGCCTGGATGCCCCAACTCCGCTTTCCTGCCAGCAGACAGAGCACCAGCTGCGGAGGGAGATGAGATGCTGTGTGTGTGTGCATGGATGTGTGTGCGCGCGTGTGTGTATGTCTGTGTGTACTGGGTTGGGGGAGTGGGCAGGCTGGAGGGAGACATTTGCTGTGTTGCAGCCAATGTGGAGAAAACAGGATCAGTTCACAAGGTAACAAAGCAGCAAGCAGGCAACAAACAGAAGCCTCTTTACTCCAGCAGAGCCAACTCAGACACCAGCCTCCCTTGGAAGAGGCCTCTTTACCCAGAAAAAAGGTGATAGGGGCAGCTGGGAAACAGTACCAGCCTAGGAAGATGGAAGTCCTCAGGACCCAGATCCAGGCTGGCAGAAAGCTGGTTTCGAGCTGGCAGTGACCCCCAAACTGAAACAGTCTTCTGAAGGAGGTCATTCTGGCTGGGCAATGTCACAGAGGAATTTTGGAGTTAGCCACACCTAAGTTCAGAGCCTGGCTTTGCCACTTAGTAACTCTGATCTTGGGCAAGGGTCTTAACTCTCTAGAGCCTCAGTTTCCTTGTCCTGTAAATGGGAAGAGTCATAATAATCTCCTGTTCATAGGAGCATGTAAGGCCTTGCTGCTCAAATGGTAGTCGAGTACCAGCAATGAGGGCATCATGAGAGGAGCTTAGCAGAAATGCAGATTCTCAGGCCCCGCCCCATCTAGTTCAACTGTACTGAATTAGAGTCTGCATTTTGGATAAACAACAGGGTCTTACTGTAGAGCACAGGGATCTATATCTGATACCCTGTGATAAACCATAATGGAAAAGAATATGGGGAATTCTCTGGTTCTCTAGAGGTTAAGACTCAAGCGCCCTCACTGCCAGGGCCCAGGTTTGATCCCTGATTGTCAGACTAAGATCCCATAAGCTGTACAGCATGGCCAAAATAGAGAAGAGAACATGAAAAAGCATATATATGTATATATATAAAACTGAGTCACTTTGCTGTACAGAAATTAAGTGTTGTAAATAAACTATACTTCAATAAAAATACATAAAAAAGAACCCACATTTTAACAATATCTTTGTAACAAGACTAGTATGTGTCTGAATGTTTGAGACATGCTATTGCAAGGACTAAATTGGATAATAACTGTTTTGTTTCTGATACTAGGAGGGCAGTAAAGGGTAGCGATTTTTGTTGTTTTTAATGTCCTTTTTCTTTCATGCCAGACACAGTTTCCTTATGAATTATCCTGACTTCTTAGTAACCTGTATTACTGTATTAATAGTAATAGCATTGCTCAGTTCAGTCGCTCAGTCGTGTCTCACTCTTTGTGACCCCATGAACCGCAGCACACCAGGCCTCCTGTCCATCACCAACTCCCGGAGTCTGCCCAAACCCACGTCCATTGAGTCCGTGATGCCATCCAACCATCTCATCCTCTGTCGTTCCCTTCTCCTCCTGCCCTCAATCTTTCCCAGCATCAGGGTCTTTTCAAATGAGTCACCTCTTTGCATCAGGTGGCCAAAATATTGGAGTTTCAGCTTCAACATCAGTCCCTCCAATGAACACCCAGGACTGATCTCCTTTAGGATGGACTGGTTGGATCTCCTTGCAGTCCAAGGGACTCTCAAGAGTCTTCTCCAACACCACAGTTCAAAAGCATCAATTCTTCGGCGCTCAGCCTTCTTCACAGTCCAACTCTCACATCCATACATGACTACTGGAAAAACCATAGCCTTGATTGGACAGACCTTTGCTGGCAAAGTAACATTTCTGCTTTTTAATATGCTGTCTAGATTGGACATAACTTTCCTTCCAAGGAGTATGCATCTTTTAATTTCATGGCTGCAATCACCATCTGCAGCAATCTTAGAGCCCAGAAAAATAGTCACCCACTGTTTCTACTATTGCCCCATCTATTTGCCATGAAGTGATGAGACCAGATGCCATGATCTTTGTTTTCTGAATGTTGAGCTTTAAGCCAACTTTTTCACTCTCCTCTTTCACTTTCATCAAGAGGCTTTTTAGTTGTTCTTCACTTTCTGCCATAAGGGTGGTATCATCTGTATATCTGAGGTTATTGATATTTCTCCCAGCAATCTTGATTCCAGCTTGTGCTTCCTCCAGCCCAGCGTACATCTCATGATGTACTCTGTATAGAAGTTAAATAAGCAGGGTGACAATATACAGCCTTGACGTACTCCTTTTCCTATTTGGAACCAGTCTGTTGTTCCATGTCCAGTTCTAACTGTTGCTTCCTGACCTGCATATAGGTTTCTCAAGAGGCAGGTCAGGTGGTCTGGTATTCCCATCTCTTTCAGAATTTTCCACAGTCTGTTGTGATCCACACAGTCAAAGGCTTTGGCATAGTCAATAAAGCAGAAATAGATGTTTTTCTGGAACTCTTCTGCATTTTTGATGATCCAGCAGATGTTGGCAATTTGATCACTGGTTCCTCTGCCTTTTCTAAAACCAGCTTGAGCATCTGGAAGTTCACGGTTCACGTATTACTGAAGCCTGGCTTGGAGAATTTTGAGCATTACTTTACTAGCGTGTGAGATGAGTGCAGCTGTGCGCGGCGGCTGCAAAGGCACACTAGCACGGCTGAGAAGAACTACGCTGGGTCCGAGGTCAGGGGCGGCTGCCAAGAGGAGCTGACCACATCAGAGGTAAGGAGCAGAGGCTGTGCTTTGCTGGAGTAGCCGTGAAGAGAGAGCCCACGTCCAAGGTAAGAGAAACCCAAGTAAGATGGTAGGCACTGTGAGAGGTCATCGGATGGCAGACAGACTGAAACTACAATCAGACAACTAGCCAATCTGATCACACAGACCACAGCCTTGTCTAACTCAATGAAACTAAGCCATGCCGTGTGGGGCCATCCAAGACGGCTGGGTTATGGTGGAGAGGTCTGACAGAATGTGGCCCACTGGAGAAGGGAATGGCAAACCACTTCAGTATTCTTGCCTTGAGAACCCCATGAACAGTATGATAAGGCAAAAATATAGGACACTGAAAGATGAACTCCCAGGTCCGTAGGTGCCCAATATGCTACTGGAGATCAGTGGAGAAATAACTCCAGAAAGAATGAAGGGATGGAGCCAAAGCAAAAACAACACCCAGTTGTGAATGGGACTGATGATGGAAGCAGGGTTCGATGCTGTAAAGAGCAATATTGCATAAGAACCTGGAATGTTAGGTCCATGAATCAAGGCAAACTGGAAGTGGTCAAACAGGAAATGGCAAGAGTGAACATCGACATTCTAGGAATCAGTGAACTAAGATGGACTGGAATGGGTAAATTTAACTCAGATGACCGTTATATCTATTACTGTGGGCAGGAATCCCTTAGAAGAAATGGAGTAGCCATCATAGTCAACAAATGAGTCTGAAATGCAGTACTTGGCTGTGATCTCAAAAACGACAGAATGATTTCTGTTCGTTTCCAAGGCAAACCATTCAATATCATGGTAATCCAAGTCTATGCTCCGACCAGTAATGCTGAAGAAGCTGAAGTTGTACAGTTCTATGAAGACCTTCAAGACCTTCTAGAACTAACACCCCAAAAAGATGTCCTTTTCATTATAGGGGACTGGAATGCAAAAGTAGGAAGTCAAGAAACACCTGGAGTAACAGGCAGATTTGGCCTTGGAGTACAGAATGAAGCAGGGCAAAGGCTAATACACTTCTACCAAGAGAACGCACTGGTCATTGCAAACACCCTCTTCCAACAACACAAGAGAAGACTCTAAACATGGACATCACCAGATGGTCGACATCGAATTCAGATTGATTATATTCTTTGCAGCCAAAGATGGAGAAGCTCTATACAGTCAGCAAAAACAAGACTGGGAGCTGACTGTGGCTAGGATCATGAACTCCTTATTGCCAAACTCAGACCAAAATGGAAGAAAGTGACCACTAGACCATTCAGGTATGACCTAAATCAAATCCCTTATTACTATATAGTGGAAGTGACAAATAGATTTAAGGGACTAGATCTGATAGACAGAGTGCCTGATGAACTATGGATGGAGGTACGTGACGTTGTACAGGAGACAGGAATCAAGACCATCCCCAAGAAAAAGAAATGCAAAAAAGCAAAATGGCTGTCTGAGGAGGCCTTACAAATAGCTGTGAAAAGAAGAGAAGCGAAAAGCAAAGGCGAAAAGGAAAGATATATCTATTTGAATGCAGAGTTCCAAAGAATAGCAAGAAGAGATAAAGCCTTCCTCAGCGATCAATGCAAAGAAATAGAGGAAAACAACAGATGGGAAAGACTAGAGATCTCTTCAAGAAAATTAGAGACACCAAGGGAACATTTCATGCAAAGATGGGCTCCATAAAGGACAGAAATGATATGGACCTAACAGAAGCAGAAGATATTAAGAAGAGGTGGCAAGAATACACAGAAGAACTGTACAAAAAAGATCTTCACGACCCAGATAATGATGATGGTGTGATCACTCACCTAGATCCAGACATCCTGGAATGCGAAGTCAAGAGGGCCTTAGGAAGCATCACTATGAACAAAGCTAGTGGAGGTGATGGAATTCCAGTTGAGCTATTTCAAATCCTGAAAGATGATGGTGTGAAAGTGCTGCACTCAATATGCCAGCAAATTTGGAAAACTCAGCAGTGGCCACAAGGACTGGAAAAGGTCAGTTTTCATTCCAATCCCAAAGAAAGGCAATGCCAAAGAATAGCATTAGTATTAATGCTAAAACTTATCATGAGAGAAGAGAATATCTTATTTAGTCAATGCATGGGGAGCATGGAGTGGGAGGTGGATGTGTAAGACTGGGGCACAGAGTCTCAGTTTAGGCTGAAGCTGTAAATGGGGAGTCAGACTCAGAGGTGAGCACAGCAGAGCTTGAGCATGGAAGAGTAGGGGGCTTACCTAGAGGCTTGGGGAGACCTAGTATTTAGTGACTGGTTTGGGAAGACCTTGTGCCAATCTCCCGGTGTTGCTGAGGCCTCCACTTCCTTGTCTGTAAAATGGGACTGAAAACTGGAAATCTGTCTACCCTATAGGGAGCCTGCTAAGTCACTTCAGTAATGTCTGCCTCTGTGTGACCCTATGGACTGTAGCCCACCAGGCTCTGTCTATGGAATTTTCCAGGCAAGAATACTGGGTGGGTTGCCATTTCCTCCTCCAGGGGATCTTCCCAACCCAGGGATTGAACCCTCCTCTCTTATATCTCCTGCAGTGGCAGATGGGTTCTTTACCACTAGCACCACCTGGGAAGCCCCACCTTACAGGGTGACAGTAATTAAATCGGAAGAAGACTGTGGAAGCTTTTGAAAATACAGAGCCTTGGGTAAACTAGGAACAGTGTATTATTGTTTTCTATGCTGGTGATGGAAATGAAGAGTGTCATAAGCACCCAGAAGGGAATATCATCTAGCCTTTCAGAGCGGGTAGGCTCAGCCATAAATCCCTCACTCACTCTTTCTTTGGCCACGTTCTGTAGACAGATCATCTCCAATCCAGTGCCCTGTGGGCCCGGCGCCCATGGTGTCCTGCTGTGGTGGGCACAGCTGAAGGACAAGTAGATGGCTGCACTCGGGGACCCTGCTTCCACACAGTCTGGCAGAGGAGGAGGGGAGTGGTGTGTAGTGTGGAGGGAGGTGGGCAGATCTCTGCCTAGTGCCCACTCTTTGCCTGGCTTGTCCTGAGGCCTGATTGTGGGCTTTCCCTTCTCTCGGTCTCAGGTCTGGCTCTGAATAGGTGGGAGCAGATGACTTGTAAGGTTCCATCCATCCCTGGTGGTCCTGTGCCCTGCAGACCTCCATCAGGGACCACTCAGCCAGGCTGGCCAGGTGCTGGTCGTGCCTTTCATCAAAATAGTTATCATTCTCAGGTATAGGGGAAACTAGGGCTCCTTATTTTCTTGGCATGGTGTTAAACTCTTTATGCCTGTTATTCCCTTTGGAATTTGATGTGTTCTAACAGGACAAAGATGTGCTGGGTTGGGCGGAGCTTCTGGGCTCTGGGGCATCTCTCGCCCTCTCCTCCTGCACACTGTGCTGGATGAGGAGCCAGTGACTGTGAAAGGGGATCAGCTGCTGTAGATGCAGGTGAGAGTGAGCGTGAGAGAGTGAGTGTGTGAGAAAGAGTGACAGGAGAGAGGAGGAGAGGAGGGAAGAGGCAGGGGGAGGGATGGATGGAGGGAAAGCCACTCAGAGCGGTGGCTAGGGGCATTGGCTCCTGCTGTGGGCTGCTTGGGGTCCCATCCTGCACTCCCCTGGCCTCCCACTGGCGGTGTGGCCTCTGTGTCTCACTTTTCTCATCTGTATGATGGAGACACCAATGGTGCCTACTTCGTCGGGTTGTTGTGAGATGAATGAGGGTAACGTATGGTGTCTCGGGCCAAGGGTTCCATGAAAGTTTGCTCTATCTACTGACATAGGAAAGGAATTTCAGACCCCAGCAAGCTTCCTCTGGGAAGGCCACCTGTGCAGGTGCTGGAGGCTTTCTGAATTTCTGTGGTCTCTGGGGTCGGAGATGGGCTTAGGAGAGACGGCCTGAGTGCATCCCATGTTGCCCCCACCCCACGAGGCTCAGTGGCCTCCTCTGCTGCAGGACACACCCAGCTCCCAGGGCCACAATAAGGGCAATGAGTCAATGCGTCTGAAGCCATGAGAACCATGTCTGGTACCCACAAGCCCCAGGAAATGTTAGTTCTTACATGGCAGAGAGTATTATTGCTGTTTCTCATGGGCCTGGGGTTACCTAGACTGATGTTTATTAAAGTACAGGTCACGGAGTCAGTGTGGTGAGGGTGGCATTGGGCACTTTAATAAACGAACCAGGACAGAACAGAAACTATCCCGGTGGGCGGAGGGCGTGAGGCGGAGGCGCTGATCATGAGGCATTCGCTCTGGCTGCCTGGATGTGAGTTAGTAGGAGCTCTAACTTTGATGTTCCCGACTGCAGGATGTGGTCACCCCACCGCGGTGACCTCTGGAGTGGACGTCCCTCCTGACAATTTTGCTGAAAAGAGCTGCAGTTCCCGGGCAGTAGACAGGAACATTTGGCCTGGATAACCAGGGAGGCAGGTGGTGTCCCAGGGCTTCCCAGGTGGTTCACATGGTAAAGAATCTGCCTGCAATGCAGGAGATCCAGGTTCGATCTCTGGGTTGGGAAGATCCCCTGGAGGAGGAAATGGCAACCCACTCCAGTATTCCTGCCTGGAGAATCCCATGGACAGAGGAGTCTGGCAGGCACTTAGCAGGGACCCATTATGGTAGACAGAGTTCTGATTTTCAGTCTCATTTTACAGACAAGAAAGTGGAGAATCCCATGGACAAAGGAGACTGGCGGGCTATAGTCAATGGGGTCACAGAGAGTCAGACATGACTGAGTGACTGAACACGCGCAGGTGGTGTCCCAGGAAATGTGCTGGGCTGGGGCCTGCCACTGTTCCTCTCTGGGCCTCAGTGTCTTCCTCATCTGTGAAATGGGTGCATGGGGCTGGGTGGCCCTCGCGGCATGTCTGCTTTCAGCATTTCTGGAGATGGAAGGCTGCCTCCCTGAACTCTGAAGCTCTAGGGGGCAAGGAGAGGCAGTGGGCTTCCCTCAGCACTCCCCTGGGGTAGCCGGAGAGCCCAAACAAAGCACCACCCTAACCTTTGTCTCGTGGTATCCTCAGAATTGCTCCTCACCCCCACCTGGGAATGGTATACATTGAGGTTCAGAGAAGGTGAGTATCTGGTCCAAGGTCACAGAGCAGAGCTCATCTTAAATTCAGGCCCTTTCATTCCAAGTCCCAAGCTCAGGCCTTGACACCTGGTATCTCCCACAACCACGTGCTCCCCCCCGACCCCGCCTGCCCCCTGGTCCTCAGGACCTGGTGGGACTGGCAGAGGGAGATGGAGAAGGGGGAACAGGGGAGAGCGCAGGCTTTTCTGAGGGTGGGACGGGTGGCTTTGGCTCAGCTGGAGCCCCTCCAGCCTCATTCTGGGAAGAGAAGGAATGTGTTAGGCGGCTCTAGCGAGGGTGGTTCCTTGTATATTCATTCAGCAAATCTCTCCTGGGCCTGACTGAGGACAGGCCCTGCCCTGGGTGGGGTGGGTAGGCGCGGGTGGGAGCAAACTCTATTTGCAGCTACTGCCTTCAGTGTCCTCAAGCTGTTTCAGCATCCAGTGGGAAAGAAGACTCTGTGACAGAGTGGTCACCTCCCTGCGACCCAGCCTCCTCCACATCCCTGGCCTCAGAAGGGCTGCACTGTCCACCAGCTCCCAGACGGGACACCTAGACGTCGCCTGAGTCCTTTCTCTCTCACCTCCCCACTCCACCTTGATGCAGGATGCCAGTAATTCCTGCTGGTTCCAGAACTAGTCCCCCTTCTCATCCACCTCCCTCACCTCCTCCCTGATCTGAGGAGCCTAGGTATTTCAAGCCTAGGTCATGGCTGTCATCTCTTGCTGGTCTCCCTGTCCCTGCTGAGACCCCGGAGTCAGTTCTGCAGGAGAAGCGGAGCAGTGCCATTAGCCTGGACCTCAGTCCTTTCTGCTCAGAACCTTCTTGCGGTCTCATCTCAGAGTGAAGCTGAGACCCCCAAGCCCTAGTCTGGCTTCCCATCCACAGCTCACACCCTCAGACTCATTATGTGGCCACCTCTGGACACAACACACACACACTCACACTCACACACACACACCATGGAGAGACCCATGTGCACACAAGCAGACCCACACATACATACAGGCACTTATATTCAGATTGACAGATGCTCAGATGCACAGACACGCAGGCATCAAAAGACACAGCACCCAGCACATGCTCATGCCCCTGGGCACAAGACACACGCAGACACACCAACACACACTAAGAGTACCGGAAGTCACACCCTGGCCACCACCACCTCTTCTTCACCAGCTTGAGGTAAGGAGCTTTGGCAAGAAGAGAGAGGGCCACTGTTTTAAGGACACCTGGACTATATGATGATCTTTTACTTTTATCCAGTTTGTTTCACTTTTTCTATTTCATATTCAGTACTCCCATTTCATTTAGTTTGTGTTTTCCAATTTCTCCATCTCTTCTTTTTTTTGATGTTCTCTCTCAAGCCTTTATCAAGCACAGTAGAAAAACTTTTGTATACATATATATATAATATAATATATATATTTTAGAAAACTTATGAATTTTTGCCTAACTAAAAAATTTATGACATTTTGATTCTACTTGTTTGACTTATGTATGAATAGAATGCTAGGTTTCTAATTAAAAAATAGATATGTAGCAAACAAAAAAGGTTTACTGTATAGTACAGGGAACTATAGTTGATATCTTATAACAACCTATAATGGAAAATAATACCAAAATTAATATATGTATATATGTATAATGGAATCCCTTTGTTGTGCACCTGAAACATTGTTAGTCAACTAGACTTCAATAAAATATAAATTAAAAAAATATATATATATTTAAAAAAGAAGAAGAGAGAGGGCTAAGGAAGTGCCACACAGCAGACCCAGCTGACAGCCCCATGGAGCTGCTTGGAAAAAACAGACTGGTTACCATGACTTTGTGGATAAGTTAGTGATAGGTGGGCAAGGCCTGTATTAGCTGCACCTTCGTGGGGCCCAGAAGTCCAGTGACTCGGGGTGATGACTGGGACCAGTTAAGGCTGTCCCTCCTTGGACTCTGTGGCTGTGGAGAAGCTGGGGACCCCGTTGAATCCCCATGGAGACTGGGCAGTAAGAACATTCATTCATTCACTCATTCATTTGTCCCGTCAGATATTAATTTGGTGCTTTCCTTCCGCCCCGTCCTTCAAGAGGTGCTGAACTTGCCTGAAGCTTGGTCTGCTGGTGTGAGAACAAGTGAGTCCCACTTTCTCTGCTCTGTGACCCTGGCCAGTCATGCCCTCCTGGCATCCTCTGCCTCCCTCTCTGCTCCAGATCCTCCATCCAGCTGGTGGATCAAGGATGGCGGGGGTTACCCAGGCCACCTCACTGGCCACCCGTCCTCAGCTCCTTCCCCGGGGCTTCTCCTCCGCCTGGCCTCCAAACCTTGGGGTGCTGGGGCTCAGATCCTGCACCTCTTCTCTCTCTGCACCACTTTCTTGGTGCTGTCATCAAGTCTCATGGTGCTAAATATCGTCCCCCTTCTGACCTCTCTCAGACTCCTGTCTCGGGCCAGGTCCCACCCTGTGAGTCTCAGACTCCATGTCACCTCCGCAGAGGGTCCGTGGGCCTCTTTTACTTATTGTGGCTGATACTGAGCATCCATCCTTCCCCATCCCAACCTGCTCCCTCCATGGGCACAAACCTTGGAGTCATCCTTTATCCTTTCCTGTCCCTGGAAATCCACATGCAACCTTTCAGAAGATCCTATATGCAGGCCCTTGGGAATATTTTCAGGCTCTGACCCCTTCCCACCTCCTTCACTGCCACCACCTGCATTCAAGCTGCTGTCATCTCTTGTCTGGATGATTGATCATAACAGGCTCCTTGCTTTTTGCTTGTTTCCTCCATCAGGGTGTAACTTTCACGAAGGCGCTGACTTTCTTTATCTTGTCCACACTTGAGTCCCCATACCATCAACCGTGCCTTATGCATAGTGATAGTGAATATCTCCTGAGTGAATGAATGAATGGATGAATGCTTCTAGAATCCAAGTCTCTGCATTGGTGCCACCTTCTCTAGGGAACACTTCTGGAATGATGGCCTCCAGTCTGGGTTAGGCATCAGGCTTTCTCAGCACCCCAGATCACCTTCTTTCCCTGCTTGAGGCATCTAGGTTAGGTTTTTGGGCCTGTCAACCCACGTGGTAGGTGAGCTGAAGGTTTAACAGACCGGAACAGGGTGGGGCGGGGTAAGTTGACTCAGGCCCCACCCACCCGAGTGCAGCTCCGCCCATCTCCCTGGACCAAAAGTCTATCTTCAGGAGAGGCTCCTCCCACCTTCCTAGGCACCAGCTCTGCCCACCACACTAGGGCAGGCAATCTTTCTAGTAGAATGTCTTCTGTCTTCTAGTTTCTCTAGCCAATCAGGTTAGAGGTTGACAGAGAATGATGGGAACTCACATCTTCCAGCTTAAAAAATTACTTTTGTTGTCTAACCCCAGACTAGCATATTACAGATCAGAGGTTAACAAACTGCCAGATGAGACCTGTTGCCTATTTTTGCAAGTGAAGTTAAGTTTCACTGGAGCAAACACAGCCATGCTCAGTTGCTTCTGGGTTTGCTTTTGTGCTACAAGGTCAAGGTTGAGTAGTTGAGACAGAGACTTTATGGCTCACAAAGCCTGGAATATCTCTTTTAGGAAAAGGTTTGCCCATTTGTTATAGATGCTCAAAAAATATTTTTGGATTAAGTCAACTCAAGTCAGACTCTCAGAAACCTGCGCTGCTAATTTGCATTCAAGTCTTCTGTCCAGAGACACCAAAATGAACCAAACACCAAACAATTCTTTCTTTAAAATTCGGGAAATAAAGGTATAGAGTAGGTAGAAATAGCTGCTGGAGAATCCTGTCTTTCCTTTCAAATAGCGTTTATTGGGCACCTTCTATCTTCCAGGAACTGTTCTTGGTAGAGCAATGAATGAGACAAGGGTCCTGCCCCAACACTGGACATCTGGCTGATAAAGTATCGCCCCCTCGCTGGGCTCAGCCAGCGTGGCTTTGTGCGCAGACCCCTACTTGGCTCCCCCTTCCGTCTTCTCTCTCGGATGCATCTCTGCAGGCCCCTGCCTCCCAAGTCCTGCTGTTTCTCTGAGGGTCCTCCTACTAGGCTGTGCTCTGCCTGCAGCCATGGACGGTGCCTCATTCATTCCTCTGGAACTCTCCAGCACTCAGTGCAGACTCTGACAAACAGAAGGTGCTCAATTTGTTTCTATGCCCTCGCCAGGCTCCTTTGAGAGCCCTAGACCTGGTAATAGGGGCTTCCCTGGTGGCTCAGATGGTGAAGAATCTGCCTGCAATGAGAGAGACCCGGATTCAATCCCTGGGTTAGGAAGACCCCCTGGAGGAGGGCATAGCAACCCACTCCAGTATTCTTGCCTGGAGAATCCCGTGGACACAGGAGCCTGGTGGGCTATGGTTGATGGAGTGGTTGATGGGGTCGAAAAGAATCGGACAAGACTGAGCAACGGACACTTTCACTTTCAGACCTCATAATGCGGAGGACGAACAAACGATCCTTCAGGAATTCCATCCGAGAGCAGTGTTGTGCAGGAATTCATAAAGGGAAAGGACGAGCCTAGTAAGATATTGCCCCTTCTCCTTTAAAAAGAGACCTATGAGTGACCTGATGTCCCTTTCCTTTTTCTTGCCGCCTGGCTGGCTTCATGTTCCACGGGCTTTGAAATGAAACCCAGATTTCAGGCTGACCTGAGAGCTGGGTTTGACGCGAGGAGTAATTATTGAAAGTGACAGGGGTGATCCATATAATAAAATGCTTCCTACATTTTTCATAGAAATGATCCAATACTAACCAGTGCTGTGGAGGATGGGAGGGAGGCTTTGGCTGGGGAAGGGCACTTGGGAGCAGAGGGGGTGGGGGTGGGGGCAGGGAGGGGTGCTCCTGGGAGGAGAGCAAACTGCTTTCAGAAGTGCTCTCTGAGAGCTTCGTACAGAGCTTTCAGCTACTTCTGCTGGGGTGGCTTTGCAGTCCCATGCATTAAGGACCCTCAGCCTCTCTCCTGGAAATCCTTTTCTCCTGGAACATTTTACCTTGTTAGTTTTCGCTGCTTCTTGAGAGATTTTCTTTGGGTCTCAAAATGCTTTCTCTTGACACTATGTCTCAGGTGGATTTAAGATCACAGCTATTACATCAGGATTTAACTTTGACTTGATTTGTGGGGAAAGAAAAAAAAAAAATAATCTCATTGTTTCAGTAGAAATTCCAGTCTGGCACTGCCTGGTGAGTCTCCTCATTGGATTGTTCAAGAAATATCCACGGAGTACTTTCTATGTGCTGGGCACTGGGCTGGGAATATAATGATGAGTGAGACAGGTAGAGTTCTATCAGAGTTCTAGTTGAACTGGCAACACTGTGAGGGAGCTGGTTGCTCAAACAGACATGGCAGCGACAGCATGATAAAGATGCTAGGCTCTGGGAACCCCTTCAGGGGCATAGAGGACTTCTTGGAGGAGGTGTTTCACCGGAAACCTGGAAAATGTGTAGGAACTTGCCAACAAAGAGGGGAGGAAGGGCGTTGTGGGTAGCGGGAAATAGCACACCTGAACGTTTGGCCATGGCAAGGGGGGAATACAGAAGGCTCAGCTTTTTCCTGCCCTTTGCAGTGACAGAGACCTCTAGATAGTTCTGGCCTTTGGCTCTTAAAGGATGGAAGGGCAGGATCCATCACCAGGAGAGAAATAAAAAAAATTGCATCCACTCACGGAGGAAATATTCTGCTGTGTCAGCTTCGTAATCTGCATCCTCTGGGAAGTGATCGATTTGCTTGCAGAGACCTTTGAAGTTCCCTGGAAAACAAGGGAAGAAAGTGCTCGTGAGACATCCAAATCTCCAGGGACTCAGCGCCCACTGGCCTCTTCCTGACTTCTTGTTCTTCTGAAGCTGGCTCAGTCCTCTCCCTCACCTCCCCCCTCCCCCCTAAGGAAGGTATCGCTTTGTCTGTTTGGACATCTGCCCAGTGAATCAAAACACACACACCCGCGGTGCTGCAGAGAGGATCTAAGGCTTAAGACTTCAAAACCCGGCCTTCCATCTCTGCATCGAGGCTTCTGAGGATTAGCTGAGGCTTGGCGGGCGGTGGAGTTTGAATCTGGGCTGGGGACTGCCACAGAGGAGACTGGTGAATACCAGCGTGCCTGCCTCTGTGCCCCAGCTCGGCTGGGAGTCGCCTCGTGTTTTCCATGCGAGAAAGTTGATTGCTTTCCAAAGAGGGCAGACCCCAGACCGAGGCTGGCAAACATTCCCACAGCTCTGTAGATGAGTTTGCGAAGAATTTTCCCATCTGCAATTGCATGGAATTCACTATATGGAGCCCATGAAAGTTCTGCAATACTCCTGGGGCTGAACACCCCACCCAGGCCTGGGTCACCAGCCAGACTTGTGGAGCATGACACAGCCTGTGAGAGGAGTAATAGCATCTCCACTTTATAAATGAAGAAACTGAGGCTCAGGGAGACTGGATACAAGTGTGCTTATGTAACTATTTTAGGTATTTCAAGCAATTACAGTATATAGGTAATTCTATACTACATATTACAGAGAAGATGGTTGATCCTTACCCTACAACCCTCCCTTAACTGTCTCTGTGCCAATTCAAATGACTGAATAAGTGCTCATGGCCAGGAAATGATGGAATCTGGGCTCAAACAAAGACCTTTTGGTTCTAAAACTTTCCTTGGTGATTGCTGAGAAGGTGAGAGCCAGCTCAGATGAGAACCCTAGCCCACTGTCCAGCAGGTCCCCAGCAGTGATCCCTAAATGAATGAGTGAACTACTGAATGTGATCTTCATAAACACTCATGTGGAGAATAGAATTTACAAGCATGGCTGCTTCATGACAACAGAGACTTTTGTCTGTTTCATTCACCATTGTGTCCCGAGCACCAGCACAGGCACGATGGATGTTGCCTGACTTTCTCTGAATGACTGGACACTCGAAACTGTGCAGGGAGATACAGCGACAGTGGGTGAATGGTAGGTTCTGCAGCTGGCTTGCCTGGGTTTTGTTCAGCTTCACGGAGATGCCTCAGCTTCCTCATCAGAAAGCAGAGATCGGAGTGATACTTCCTTTGTCGATTGTTGTGGGGATAACATGAGCTAACACGTCTAAAGTGCTCAGAGTAGTGCCTGGCACATTAGTAAATGTGCTGGGGGTATTGAGTGAGAGAGAAATGAACCTTGCTACATTTAGCCCCTGACATTCAGGATTTTCCTGTGATAGAAGCTAATGCCACCTAATTAATACAGTCTTTAATACGTGTGAACAATTTATTTTCTTGTAAGATCCTGAGCCTTGTAGCCCATAAAGTAGGTTTTATTATGTACGATAGGTATTATTTAGGAATATTAAGTCATTATTACACATACACACAGCTGGATATATCATACAGCTGGATATATAGGATGTGCTCAGTTGCACAGTTGTCCAACTCTTTGCAACCGCATGGACTGCAGCCCATCAGGCTCCTCTGTCCACAGGGATTCTCCAGGCAAGAACACTGGAGTGGGTTGCCATGACTCCTTCAGGGGGTTTTCCCAACCCAGGGATCGAACCCAGGTCTCCCGCATTGCGGGCGGTAATTGTGTTTCTAGCTATTATGATATGTATAGGTAACACTGGGGATCCTAGGTGGCGCTAGTGGTAAAGAACCTGCCTGCCAAGGCAGGAGACAAAGGAGACATGGGTTTGATCCCTGGGTCAGGAAGATCCCCGAGACGAAAGCATGACAACCCACTCCAACATTCTTGCCTGGAGCATCCCATGGACAGAGGATTGTGGAGGGCTACAGTCCATAGAATTGCAGAGTCGGACATGCCTGACCCGACTTAGCATGCACACATAGGTAGTTCTGTACTACATATAACAGAGAAGATGGTTGATCCTTACCTTACAACCCCCACCTCCCCTTAACTGTATCTCTGCCAAATTTGCTTCCTTTCCCAACTTCTGCAAGAAGAGAGATTCCCCAGAGCATATGGGGACTCCAGGTAGACAGAGCTTGGCTCAGAATGCTCCCAGTGGGGCAGGTGTCTTCTGTATGTGTGCTGGACCATGTCTTGTCTTGCTCGGCACCCTCCCCACCCCATACCTTGCTGTCTCCCCCTCCTCTGTGGTCCTGAACACGTGCCCACCCTGTTCTCAGCATCTGATGCATTAACCAGAGTTTTCCCCTCCCTCTCCTGACTTATCCCCTATCCAACCACAGACTCTTTTTTTCCTGGGAAGAGTCTTCATTCCTGCTTCTAAGAGGATAACATTTACCTCTCCATTGGTAAAATTACAAATCAGTGTATTTGAAAACCACTTTGCAAAGCACTTTCCTTTTCTCTAAATTCAGTCTGACAAGTATTTCGTCAGCACCAACTTGGTGCCCGGCATCTTTATAAGGAATCTGTGCAGGAGGTGAGGTGCTGAGAATGGTACTGAAGTGCCCCAAGGCTCCTGACAAATTGGGGCCTGTGCTCAACCCCCAACCACAGGTGGTGCCTCCACGTCTCTCTTCTGAAGGCCCCACCTTTCAGGCTTGTGGACCTCCAGTGCAGCTGCTCCCCACGCAGCCTGGCCCCAGCCCCTGCCTCCATCATCTTTGGACCATTGGGTCCCAGCACAGTGCCCCGCACAGGAGAAGGGCTCCAGAGATGCTTGTAGAGAGGCTGTGTCAAAGAATCAGCAGCCCAGACCTCTCCTGTGGCTTGGGCCTGGGGATCCAACTGCCTATTTGATGTCTCTTGGTGGATGTTTTAAAAGCATTGTACACTCAGCAGGTCCAAACCGGAACTCATGATCTGTCCCTCAAGCCTGGTCTTTTGGAGGCAACAACTAGGTCAGCCAAGGCCTCTCTGCTGCTGCCTCATGCAAGCCTGAGCCCAGCCATCGTTGCCAGCATTGCTGCCTCTTCCCTGCAGGCTCCATCCATCACGACATCCTGTCTGTATCGGCTCTCAGAATCTTTCAAACCCATCGATTTTTTTTCCCCAACAAGAGCGATACCCACTGCCAGGCCACCCTCCTTGCTTTTCTAGATGACTGCGGTAGCCTCCCCACTGGCCATTTTGTACCCACTCTTATCCATCTTTACAGAATAATCATAGTGAAACTTTGACAATGCAGATCTGTTCAAGCCACCTTCAGTTTGAAGTGCTCAACAGCTTCTTGATGTTCTTAGGGAAAATTTCAACATCTTTAACGGGGCTGACCGCTGCCTGGCCTAACCTCCGTCTCAGCACACGTGCAGTCTCAGCTGTCCCTCCCGCCACGCTCACTCCTTCTCTGGGGCTTTTGCACATGCCGGTCTAGCCTCCTGTGCCCCCACAGTCTCCTTTGTTGTCCCTCCTTCAACGTCTGTGTGCCCTCCCGCGCTGTGCTAGTGTGGGGTCTGCCACTACTCTGGCTGCCCTGTGGTCAGGGGAGGTCTCAAGGCATGAGTGACACCAGCGGGCATGTTCTAGCAGAGAGGGAACGCTTGATAGCGGGGAGGGGTGGCACAACACAGGAGCACTGTGAGGGGGAGGAGGCCTGGGACACAAGTGCAAGGCTGGCCTCATGTGGATGGTGGTGCACCGTGGGGACGGGGCAGTGTGGATGCGGATGCAGGGGATGGGTGGGCATGGTGGAAGCTTGTGGCACTTCTCTTCTGGTTGCTTCTATTTTCTGAATGAAATGGGAAACAGAATTGCCAACTGAGAGTGAGGAAAGGGGGGAAGGAAGTGAAAATTTCCTCCATGAAAGTGAAGAAGGTATGGGCCAGGCTTGAGACATGAAGTATATGTGTTGGTGGCCTGACAGTTCCTCCTGAGGTTCTGTGCTTTTTTCTGAACACATTTAGGATATGGGGGCAGTGCAGTGATAATTAAGAAGTTTTGCAGGGGAAATGAGAGCCTTGAAGATGAGTGCAGTGGCCAGCCATTGGAAGTTGACAGTGACCAAATGAGAGCATCGTCAAAGCTGATCCTCTTACAATTATAAGAGAAGTTGCTGGAGAGCTCAACACTCACCAGTCTATGGTTGTTCAGCATTTGAAGCAAATTGGGATGGTGGGTGCCTCATGAGCTGATTGTAAATAAAAAACATCATCTTCTCTTATTCTGTGCAACAACAACGCACCAATTCTCTATCGGGTTGTGATGTGCGATGAAAAGTGGATTTTGTACGATGACCAGTGACAGCCAGCTCAGTGGCTGGATGGAGAAAAAGCTCCAAAGTACTTCTTGAAGCTAAACTTGTGCCAAAAAAGGTCATGGTCACTGTTTGGTGGTTTGCTGCCTGTGTTGTCTACTACAGTTTCCTGAATCCTGGCGACATGGTTACATCTGAGAAGTATGCTCAGCAAATCCATAAGATGCGCTGAAAACCTCAACATCTACAGCTGGCATTGATCCACAGAAAGAGCCCAATGCCCGATCACACATCACACAACCAAGCCTTCAAAAGTTGAATGAACTGGGCTACAAGTTTTGCTTCTTTCTCTATGTTCAGCTGACCTCTCACAAACTGACTACCACTTCTTCAAGCATCTCAGCTTTTTGAAGTGAAAATGCTTCCACAACCAGCAGGAGGCAGAAACTGCTTTCCAGGAGTTGGTCAAATCCTGAGGCATGGATTTTTATGCTATAGGAATAAACAAACTTATTTCTCATTGGCGAAAATGTGCTGATTTTAATGGTTCCTATTTTGATTAATACAGATGTGCTTGAGCCTAGTTAAAATGATTTAAAATTCACAGTCTAAAACTGCAATTACTTTTTCACCAACTATAATATACAAGATAATGTAATACTAGCCTATAATATACAAGATAAAACCAAATAACTTCTATATAAAGACAAAACTAAATGTTCACTTTTATTCCTATATACATCAAATACATATTATAAAACTGCTTACCAAGTTAAACATTGACGTGCAAATGATTCATCCAATTATTCTAATAGGCCCCAAATCAATGGTTGGTTTTTAGAAATTATTGGTGTGATCTTTTGATGATGAGTCTTTTACAAGCTAAATGATGGCCCTGTCTGGATGGAGATTTGACACAGGGAACCACACCAGATGCTTCCCGCCCTTCTCTGTTAGAGTAAGAGTCATTCTGTGTCAGTGACAGAGAGTTTTCTACTAACTTCTGCTGCTGCTGCTGCTGGTAAGTCGCTTTAGTCGTGTCCAACTCTGTGCGACCCCATAGACAGCAGCCCACCAGGCTCCCCCGTCCCTGAGATTTTCGAGGCAAGAACACTGGAGTGGGTTGCCATTTCCTCTCCAACGCGTGAAAGTGAAAAGTGAAAGTGAAGTCGCTCAGTCGTGTCCGACTCTTTGCGACCCATGGACTGCAGCCTACCAGGCTCCTCTGTCCATGGGATTTTCCAGGCAAGAGTACTGGAGTGGGGTGCCATTGCCTTCTCCACTAACCTCTGAGGGACAGAAAGCTAAGATCATGGCATCTGGTCCCATCACTTCATGGCAAACAGATGGGGAAACAATGGAAACAGTGACAGACTTTATTTCCTTGGGCTCCAAAATGACTGCAGGTGGTGATTGCAGCCATGAAATTGAAAGACACTTGCTCCTTGGAAGAAAAGCTATGAGCAACCTAGACAGGATATTAAAAAGCAGAGACATTACTTTACCAACAAAGTTCCATCTAGTCAAAGCTATGGTTTTTCCAGTAGTCATGTATGGATGTGAGAGTTGGACTATAAAGAAAGCTGAGCTCTGAAGAATTGATGCTTTTGAACTGTGGTGTTGGAGAAGACTCTTGAGAGTCCCTTGGACTGCAAGGAGATCCAACCAGTCCATCCTAAAGGAAATCAGTCCTGAATATTCATTGGAAGGACTGATGCTGAAGCTGAAGCTCCAATACTTTGGTCATCTGATTTGAAGAACTAACTCACTGGAAGAGACCCTGATGCTGGGAAAGATTGAAGGCAGGAAGAGAAGGGGACGACAGAGGATGAGATGGTTGGATGGCATCACTGACTCAATGGACATGAGTTTGAGCAAGCTCCAGGAGTTGGTGATGGACAGGGAGGCCTGGCGTGCTACAGTCCATGGGATTACAAAGAGTCAGACATGACTGAGTGACTGAACTAAGCTGAACTGAGAGACAGAAGATCAGTGGTGAGGAATGATTGAGGTAAACTGGAACCCAGGCTGTAGTGGGATTGATCCCAGTGGTCTCTGAGGCTGATGGTGATGATGAGGCTGTGAGCGTTGGTTGGAGCATAAGAGGTCTCCAGGAGCACTGGGGGCTCTGTGGCTCAGGACTCAGTCTGACTGACTAAGGTGGTGCTTAGGCTCATGAAGCAGTACCCTGGTGGTACCACATTGCTATTGGTAGAATTTAAGTTTGGTAGAACATCTCTGTCTGCAGACATTACTACTAACAGTGAAGAGGGGTATCATCTTGTTTTCCGGATGCCAGTCTTGAGTTTTGCGGTATTTCTTTCTGGTTGGTGGCCATCAAGTCCAGGGATTGATTCAGCTTCAGTCACAGATAGATCCAAGGGCTCAAATATCTGGTGTCTCTCACCATCTCTGTTCATCTTTCCTCTCTCCCCAGGGTAGAGATTAAGGGATGACTAAGTGCCTGGCTCTGGGGTGGTGGAGGGAAACCTGACCTGATCCTTGCCTTTCAGGGATGCATAGTTTCGGGGGGAAATAGATAGCACAGAATTTACTAGAATGTAATATCTCACATCCTATATTAGAGAGATGTAAGGCATCAGGTCCCATCACTTCATGACAAATAGATGGGGAAACAATGGAAACAGTGAGAGACTTTATTTTCTTGGGCTCCAAAATGACTGCAGATGGTGACTGCAACCATGAAATTAAAAGACGCTTGCTCCTTAGAAGAAAAGCTATGACAAACCTAGATAGCATATTAAAAAGCAGAGACATTACTTTGCCGACAAAGGTCCCTCTAGTCAAAGCTATGGTTTTTCCAGAAGTCATGTACGGATGTGAGAGTTGGATCATAATGAAAGCTGAGCACCAAAGAATTGATGCTTTAGAACTGTGGAGTTGGAAAAGACTCTTGAGAGTCCCTTGGACAGCAAGTAGAGCAAATCAGTCAATCTGGAAGGAAATTAACCCTGAATATTCATTGGAAGAACTGATGCTGAAGCTCCAATACTTTGGCCACCTGATGGGAAGAGCAGACTCATTGGAAAAGACCCTGATGCTGGGAAAGATTGAGGGCAGGAAGAGAAGGGGATGACAGAGGATGAGATGGTTGGATGGCAACACTGGTTCAATGGACATGAGTTTGGGCAAGCTCTAGGAGATAGTGAAGCACAGGGAATCCTGGTGTGCTGGAGTCCATGGGGTCACAAAGAGTCAGACACGACTGAGTGATTAAACAATAGCAACAAGGCCTTATGGGCTTCCTTGGTGCCTCAGTGGTAAAGAACCCATCTGCCAAGGCAGAAGACGTGAGTTTGATCCCTGAGTGGGGAAGATACCCTGGAGGAGGAAATGACAACCCAAGTATTCCTGCCTGGAAAATGCCATTGACAAAGGAGCCTGGTGGGCCACAGTCTCTGGAGTCACAAAAGAGTTGGACATGACTTAGTGACTAAACAACAGTAAGAACACAAAGCCCTATGGGAACACAGTTGTTCAGCTAACGTGTGTGTTGCACAGACTATATGCCATGTTCTGTGTGATCTGCTGAGGACACAGAGGAAAAAAATCGACTTTCTGTCCCCACAGAGCTTGCCATCTATGGGAGACAGGGAGGAGGTGCTGTGGGGTAGCAGGATGTGTGTTCTGACATAGCAGCGTGTGTCTGAGAACACACAGAGGGCTACAGATTCAGGTGTGTGCATGCGTGAGTGTTGACACAGGCTTTCTGACTCAGAAGGTGGAGGAGTCAGCCAGGTGAAGCAGGTAGGTAGGGGTGTGTGTGTGTGTGTGTGTGTGTGTGTGTGTGTGTGTTGGGGCATGTGAGGAAGCAGTGGAGGGTGAGAAGGGATTCTAGGAAGAGGCAAGTCAGGGAAGAGCAAGGTCAGGGAAGTACTGGGCACACAGGAGGGGGAAGAGTGTCTCAGGGCACCAGGCCAGTCCTCCAGGGCAGGTCCTCCAGGGCAGAGTTGGGAGTAAGAGGGAAACCCAGAGGCAGTGCTGTGCTGGGGCTGGCTTACATCTTGGGAGCTGATTGTTAGGGTCTCTTCATAACTCACACGAGGAGCTTGAAATCAGCCACGGTGCAAGTGTTCACACCACGGACATTGGCAAACACTACAGATCAAGGTCCTGTATCCCTGCACAGAGAGCCAGCTGGTAAACATTTACCAGCAAACCCCTGGATGCAGGGCAGTCTCATATGCGGGGTCGCCTAGTGTGAAGACATGACATCTTCATGGGAGTGGAGATTTACAGAAAGATTGATCCCAACAAGAAGGTTGGATGGGTGAGGGTGAGGGCAGGAGATGGCTGGGGAGTAAGTAAGCAGGGATCTGATCCTGCTGGGCTTGTGGTCCAGGCTGAATGAGGAGAAGGCATCTCAGCCCCCACTCCCCCAACAAGCACTGGCTTTGAGCTCCTGGAGGATGAGGAGATGGGGGAGATTCTTCCTCCATGAGGGCTTCCCAGGAGGCCCTAGTGGCAAAGAACCCTCTTGCCAGTTCAGGAGACATAAGAGACTTGAGTTCAATCCCTGGCTTGGGAGGATCCCTTGGAGGAGAGTAGGGCAACCCACTCCAGTCTTCTTGCCTGGAGAATCCCGTGGACAGAGAAACCAGGTGGGCTACAGTCCATGGGTTCGCAAAGAGTAGGACACGACTGAAGCAACTTAGCACACACACACTCCCACCATGAACTATAAAGGATTTTTCTGCCAAGGGACCAACAACTGTGAAATCTCTACTGAACCCCCACTCCAGAAGGGCCAGCGATGTGGCGCCAACCCCAGAGCCCAGAGACCTCAAGCCAAGCCTTGGAGGGAAGGCCAAGGGCTGAGTCTTAGGCTGCCCCAGCTCTGCCTCCAGGAATTCCCTGCTTCAGTCTGAGAATTTCAGCTCGCAGGTATTAAGCAGTTTAAAAGGAGGTTTTATCAGCTTTGTAAAAAGCACATTAATATCTCACAACACCAACTGCTGTCTCATTTCTTTGAGATACAATAACCTCTTCATAAACCTGGTCATTAAGGGTTGAACAAGCACTGTTTTATTTTTCCACATATTCAGGAGAGGCTGAAAGAGTAGCTCAGAACCTGGAGGCCTCGCGGAGGGAGCCGGCTGCCGCACGGGTAGGAAGTCGGCGAAGTAATTTTTTAAGTGAAGCAAATGAAGGGTTTGGTGGGAGCTGCCGGCGCTGTGTTTTAAACCTTTTCTGCTCCTGGCTTTTTGCTGTGCTGGCAGGGCCCTCCCTGATGGCAGGGATTAACGAGACCCTGGGGCGGGTGGGCGAGGCCAGCCTCTCTGGGAACCTCAGCCCCCAAGCAGTGCTGGCACTGGCGGCTTCTGGAAGGTTTGAAACAAAACTCTCTCCCTATTCATTCATTCACTGAATTGTTTCCAACGGCTGCTGCGAGTGGAGTAAGAAGACTGCCCTGCCTGCCTGCCTGCTTTCCTGAGTCCGTCCCCAGGTGTGCCCTGAGAGCTCACCTTCTGGAAGCCCTGGGTGCAGCACTGAGCACTTTTGCACACATCTCTGGGAGGAAGAAAAGGTGAAAGTGTTAGTTGCTCAGTCCTGTTCGACTCTTTGCGACCCCTGGGACTGCCACCTGCCAGGCTCCCCTGTCCATGGGGTTCTCCAGGCAAGAATACTGAAGTGGGTTGCCTTTCCCTTCTCCAGGGGCTTTTCCTGACCCAGGAATGGAACCTGGGTCTCTTGCATTGCAGGCGGATTCTTTACCATCTGAGTCACCAGAGACTGTCCTGCCCTGATTCTTGTCAGCTGCTTCTTTAGTTCTTTCAGTGTGATATGGGGAAGAGACTGGACTCCAGACTCAGAGAGTCCCAGCCTCAAAGCCCAGCTCTGCTAGCTATCAGCTGTGCCGCCCTGAGCAAGTCATGTGACCTCTCTGTGCCTATTTCCTTCTTTGTAAAAAGGAAATTCCTGCCCTGTGGGGATGATTCTAAGGACTCAACGAGAAAGTGCCTTGTACAGTTCCTAACTCAGAGCAACACTCAACCGATGTAATCCTTCCTTCTCTCTCTTCTTCAAATGACATCTCTTTCAAGAAGACTTTCTTGATTGTCCATAGTTGGAAAGACTCTTTTTCTGAAGTGCGACTAGGTTTTAATGGGCATAGGAGTCACTAGGGGATCATGTTAAACCAGTTGCTGACTCAGTGGGTCTGGAGCGGACCCTGAGACTTGGTATTTCTTGCAAGCTCAAAGGCAGTGTTGTGATTCGGGGTCCCTGGTGGACTATATTTTGGGTTGATTTTGAATACTTTGTATCTGCTTTAATCATATTTTGTGCTCTGGTATCATTGTTCAGGGGAAAAATGGCTTCAAATCTGTAAGTTCCTCAAGGGAAGAATTTCCTTGATTCTAACGTCCATGCACATTTCAGTGAAATTGGGATGTGTCTTACAATTGATGGGTTCATTTACTGCTGTGTGTCTCTCTTCCCCCGAAAAATCATTATTACATTGATGGTGTGTCTTACAATTAATGATAATAGCTACACAACAAGTGTTTATTGAACAAATGGACAAATAAACAAATGAATCTGCGTGTGTCTATGTGGGCGGAGAGCATTTTATACATTTCCAGTCTCCCGAACAGATGAACATTATGCCAACTCTTAGAATCCCTGGAGCACCAGGATCTTCTGTAGCTCTCTTATTAAAAGCCTATTTGAGGGACTTCCCTGGTGGTCCAGTGGCTAAGACTCCATGCTTCCTAATGCAGGCTGCCTGGGTTTGGTCCCTGGTCGGGGACCTAGATCCCACCTGAAACAATGAAGATTGAAGATCGATCCCACGTGCTGCAACTAAGACTTGGCACAGCCAAATAAATAAATATTTAGAAAGCCTATTTGACAGTCTCAAAACATGTGTATATCCCAAACCCCAGCAATATCCCTTAGAAATTTGCCTTGGGAAACCCTTGCCTGTATACATGAGGAGGTGTATGTGAGAATGTTCCTAACAGCAGTGCTTGAAACAACACAACCCTGGGAACAACTCACATTTTTCTCATCAGAAGAATGATAATAACTTGGAGCATCTTAATATAATGAGATATGACTCAGCAATGAATGGGAGTAGATTGCAGCTACACTTGTCAACACTGGTGAATTCCACACACATAATACTGTACAGCACACACACAAAAACAGACTCACAGGCATAGAACCCAAACTTATGGTTACCAAAGGGGAAGGGGGGCAGGGATAAATCAGGAGTTTGGGATTAAAATATACACACTATTGTATAGAAAGTGGATTACCAACAAGGACCTACTATGTAGATAGGGAACTATATGCAATATCCTATAATAACCTATAATGGAAGAGAATGTAAAAAATACATACATATAAATATACAACTGAATCACTTTGTTATATATCTGAAATGAGCACAACATTGTAAGTCAACTATATTTCAACAAAAAATTTTAAAAACACTGAACACAGATATCAAGCCATGGATAAATACATATGGTATGATTTCATTTACACAAAGTTAAACATGTACAACTGGACAACAGATTTTTTAAGAACATGGGTTCAATCCCTGCTCCAGGAAATCCCACATGCCGCATGGCAACTAAATCCAGGCATCACAGGTATCGAGCCAGCATTCTAGAGCCCCTGAACTGCAGCTGCTGAAGCCCGCGTGCCTAGAGCCTGTGCTCCACAGCAAGAGTAGCTGCCACAGCAGGAAGCCTGAGCACCACAAAGAAGAGTAGCCCGCACTCCCTGCAAGTGGAGAAAGCCTGAGTGCAGCAATGAAGACCCAGCACGGCCATAAATAAATAAATAATAAAAAAGGAAAGAAAAATGACATGCGTGGTTGTGGTGAAACTGTGAAGTCAAGCAAGCAGTGATAAACACAGAATTCAAGAGGGTGTTGACCAGACACGAGGGAGAAGGGGTAAGGGAGGGAACAGGTCAGCTTCGGTGTGCTGGGATGCTCCATTTCTTAAGCTGGTGGTCAGTTCACAGGCCTTCATTCTATCACTGTTCTCTGTACCTCACTATGGCAGAGACTACTGGCTGTTTCCTAATGTCCTGTCCTCTCCATCTTCCCATGTTTTGCTTGGACAGGTGGCTTCCCAGAATATAGACTTTAGTTCCCAGTGGCTCTTGAAGCTAGAGGTGACCATGTGACCAAGCTCTGACCAATGAGATGGAAGTGGAAGTGGAGGGAGTGACATCCTTCAAGGGATGGCATGCGCCCTTCTCAGCCCTTTCCTCTGGGCACATGGAACAGAGAGCTCCAGTTGCCATCTTGGACCATGACACAACCTTGAGGATGGAAAGATGCATGATGGAAGGATCAAACACATCTGGGCCATGCCATCAATGGAGAGTCTTATCTCCCAGATGTCATACCTCCAGAGTCGGGCAAGGAGAGAGAAATAAGCTACCTTTTTTAGCTAAAAAAACAACCCTTGTTGCCAAAACTAATTGTAATCTGTGTAATCAGGCATGTTAAAATAGTCTTTTATATGTATTTAATATTAGATACTTTTTAAAGAACCTGATGCTGGGAAAGATTGAAGGCAAAAGGAGAAGGGGATGACAGAGGATGAGATGGGGATGACAGAGGATCAGACGGTTGGATGGTATCACCAACTCGATGGACATGAGTTTGAACAGGCTCTGGGAGTTGGTGATGGACAGGGAAGCCTGGCATGCTGCAGTTCATGGGGTCACAAAGAGTTGAACACGACTGAGGGACTGAACTGAAAGAACACTTAGTCCTTGTGTAGAGCAGGTTCTCACTAAGTATCTGCAGAATAATTGAGCAAAAGGATGAATTAGAAATTGTCTCAGTCTTCTTCACAACCCCTTGTTCAGGATAAACTTTGCTCTAGTTCAGTGCTGGCTGCGGCCATGACTAAGGGAAAACATGGGCAGGGGCATTGCTGAGAACTGGGGTGCAAGTCAGCCTTAGACAAGGGATCCAGGAAGGAGGCGCAAGAGGGTGGGTTTGACCTCACACAGGAAGAGTGAATGGGTCCTGGTGGAGATAAGTGAACCAGGATAGTCAGTGCTTAGAGACTGTGGACAGGCCTCCAAGGTGGTGGTCAGGGCCCTACCCTGGGAGCTCTGTGTGTCACAGGCAGGGGTACTCTTACTGGCTGGTGGCTTATGTGGACCTGACCAAGAATGAGACCTTGGGAGGATCGAGGTTCTGAACTTCAAGGCCCCTTCATCATAACCTTGTATCTCTGTCCCCCTCACTCCACAGTGTTGACGCTGGAGCAGGCTCCCAGGGACAGGAAAACCTCATGCCCTTAAGTACCACCATGTGATTGAGAGCCTTGTGCAGTGAGGTTAAGGACCCTCCACAGAGGTAAGGAGTCAACCTAAAATGTACCCCATAAAGCAGGCCTGTAGGTTTGAGTGTTGTCAAAAGCCATGAAACTGTCCTCAAAAACAATTCTTAGTTCAGCTCCTGCTGCTAGAGAGGCAGGGAGGATCAGCGGTTAGTCTCAGAGTCTGGAGGTAGGCAACCTGGGCTCATAGCCCAGTTGTTCCACAAAACCCCTCTGACCTCAGTCTTTCATCTGTAACATGAGAGACAGTGGATCTATCTCATTGGGGCTGTGAGAATTGCATAAAGCCCTACATTGAGAGGGTTTAAACGCACAGTGCCTGGCACACAGTAGGTTCTCAAAAAGTGTCAGGTGCTACTGTCTGGGGCCCATGCTGGGGGTGCAGATGGATCACCCAGTCCCTGCTCTCAAGAAGCTCTGGGGCTAGTCGGGGAGAGTAGTGATTGCTTTCCGCATCAGGATTGCTTCCAGGTGGAGGCAGGCCTAGGGAGGACGGCAAGCTGATAGGCATAGACCCTTTGGAACAGGACTGATCAAATGGCTCTGTCAACCCCAGGAGTGGGCGGGCAATGAATAAATACTGTCGTGTGCCAACAGCTCTACATTCATCTTGAGAGCCTGGCGGTGCAGTAGAAAGATGGCTGGGCTGCTCAGTGAGAGAGCGGGTGCCTGCGCTGTCTTTCTGCCGTGTCTCAGCCATGTGATCTTGGGCAAGTCATTGACTTCAGGATTTATTCAGAACTTCAGGCAGTCCCTATTTCTACTGGATGCCCATTAACTATAGTGATCAAGCTGGGCACCGTGGTAGACAGGGGGTCAGTGTAGCAGGACTCCCTCAACCCCCGGAACAGTGTCTAGGAGGCACTGAGACAGAGAGTCAGTGTACCTGACCCCGGGTGAAAACAACAGCAAGGGGAGGGTGGTCATGGTGGGCCCCTTGGAGAAACTGTCAGGAGCGAGGTGCTGGGTTAAACACTGTACATTCAATCCTAAAAACAAAACAAAACAAAACAAAATCCCTCTATTATTTTCTCCACTTTAGAGGTGTGGAAATAGAGGCACCGAGAGATGAAGACATGCACTGAAGGATTCACAGTGTGAGCCAAATAGCTGGGATTTGACCCCAGGCAGTGGGGCCAAAGAGCGGACACTTTCAAACTGTGGTGCTGGAGAAGCCTCTTGAGAGTCCCTTGGACTGCAAGGAGATCCAACCAGTCAATACTGAAGGAGATCAACCCTGAATATTCACTGGAAGGACTCATGCTGAAGTTGAAACTCCAATATTTTGGCCACCTTATGCGAAGAGCTGATTCATTGGAAAAGACCCTGATGCTGAGAAAGATTGAGAGCAGGAGGAGAAAGGGGCGACAGAAGATGAGATGATTGGATGGCATCATTGACTCAATGGACGTGAGTTTGAGCAAACTTTAGGAGATGGTGAAGGACAGGGAAGCCTGGTGTGCTGCAGTCCATGGGGCTGTAAAGAGTCAGACAAGACTGAGTGACTGAACAACAGTGGGGTTCTAGTGAACCGCTAAGTGATACTGTTGCTGCGGAGGACAAGATGCTGGAGGCTGGGTGGAGGGGGCGTCATTTCATCTGAGTGGTGGTGAGTTGTCAGGAAGGCTTCCTGGAAGAAGCTCCATCTCGGATGAGCCACGAGGGATAAGTAGAAATTGTCAGTTGAATGAAAGGGCAGGGAGGTGCTGGGGGGAAGAGCAGAGGTTAACCAAAGAAAGAAGATGGGATCCTGCTGCCAAGAGCTTTGGTCTGTCTGAAGGACAGATGGTTGGGCTGGATATAAGCGTGTGTGTGTGTGTAACCTGTCTTGAGAGATAGTAGTTGTGGTTAGATTATTCAGGACCTAATAAGCCATTAGAAGTATAAACTTAGGAGTGGTGGAGAGCAACCAAGGATTTTTTAAGCAGGTGGTTGATGCGACCAGACTTGTGATTTAGGGTGATAGTCCTGGTGGCTGCATGGGGCGTGGCCTGGAGAGACAAGCCTGGAAGCCATGAGCCCAGTCCAAGCCACCAG
Source organism: Budorcas taxicolor (assembly GCF_023091745.1). Lineage (NCBI taxonomy): Eukaryota > Metazoa > Chordata > Mammalia > Artiodactyla > Bovidae > Budorcas > Budorcas taxicolor. Next base: position 118,775,756 of record NC_068914.1, read on the forward strand.
CATCTCTTGCCTGGACCACGGCAACAGGAGTAGTCCAGGTGAGAGATGGAGGTGGCTCAGGCAGGGTGGGGACAGCGACGATGGAGAGACCTGCGTGTGTATGAGGTCAGTTGAGATTTATTTATCTGTAATATGGGGAAATGGGCCAGTCCTGTTTCCCTGAGGGTGTGATTGAATAGATGAAATGAGATGAAATTGAGAGCTACTAAACTCACTTGGTAAATTGCAGAGCCCTGTGCAGGGGTGCAGGCTGTTTAGCCCAGGCAGCCACTAGGGATGAGACGGGGCCAGATGCAATTCTCCCTCCAGATATGCTTCCTACTTCCTGGACAAACTGCTGCTCTAACGTTCATTAGTTGTGCCTCCTTGGGTTAGTCACTTCCCCTTCTCTAAGCTTCTATCTTCTCCTTCACTCAGTCAGTTCAGTCGCTCAGTCATGTCCGACTCTTTGCGACCCCATGAATTGCAGCACACCAGGCTTCCCTGTCCATCACCAGCTCCCGGAGATCACTCAAACTCATATCTTCTCCTTATGTTGTTTCAAATATGAATAAGATAATATGCAGAGTACTTAACATTGTGCCACCAAGGAAGTGCTAGGAAATAAAAATCTTTACAGGGCTAGCATCTCTTCCACTACTCCGTGTACAAAGATCATGGGGCCTGGCTGCCAGGAGGTGTCCCACAGGCACTGTTGCCTGAGGGACCCTCATTCCTGCCAGCATCTCAGGAAGTCACCGACATATTGCCTAGATGCCCCCAAGGAATGAGAAGATGTCAGTGGCCTTTCCTGCTTTGCAGAATCTGCCTTAAATTTTTGACCACCAATGTCCCCCAGTCCCCTTTGTTTCATTTTCATCTGCTTAAGTACATTCAATTTCATGGCAGAGATCCAGTCCAAAGTGGTTAAATGCCACCCACGCCACTGATCCACAAGGATGGACATATTTCATGGGACGAGGATCCGTATACCTGGGAATGCCCATCTAACTACATTCATGTTTCCAAGTCAAACACAAAACTCGGAAATCTTGTCTTCCATTGCCTACAGCACAAAGGGCGGATATCTTCCAAGATTCCCAGCCATGCCCAGTTGGAACCAGAGCTTCCCACCTTATCTGCTTTGACTCTTGTTTCCCAGCTTTGCCGGACTCAGAAAAGCATATGGGGACTTCCCTGGTGGTCCAGTGGCTAAGACTCTGTGCTCCCAAGGCAGGGGGCCTGGGTTCCATCCCTGGTCAAGGAACTAGATCCCATTTGTTGTAACTATCAGTAAGATCCGGCACAGCCAAATAAATAAACAAATTAAAAAAGAAAAGAAAAGCATTTGCCCCTTCTTCTTTCCTCATCATTAGTTACGCTTTCCTTCCTCACAGAATCAAACTCTCCTCTCTTCCCTGTCTGAAACAATGTCTGTTTTACTCCAGAGGGTAGCAGTATACAAGCAGGACCAGGACTAAGATCAAGTGCCTAGGGTCCAAATTTCAGGATGCGCTCACCTTCAGGGTCGTGCAGGTTCAGGGAGCATCTTCTTCAGTTTTGCAGCTTGCCCTTAGCCTGGCCCAATAAAGGGGGGATGTCAGATCGGTACCTGGGTGGGTGTTATGTTTTCAGAATTACTTCCAAAGGTAGTGAGCTCCCTGTCATTGGAGGGGTTCAAGCAGAAGGTGGTCAGCTGCCTCTTAGGGTTGTTGAAGGGGGCACTTCTGTACTAGCTGGGAGGTGGAGTAGGTGCTTCTGATGTCTTCCATCTTTTGGAAGTTAGGATTTATTGAGCCCTCCCTGATCCCACCGCTTAGGGCTGTCTATCCTTCTTTTCAACTCTGCGTTTACTTCCAAGATCACTCATCTGGCAATTAACCACAGGCTGCCTCGTGACAGCTCTTGTATTGCTGTCTTTTCATTTCAAATTTCACGAGTGTATGTGTCATTTTCTGAATAGCGTTCCACATGCACCGAGGACAAGGATTGAACTGCACACTTTCTGTTCTCTCTCAGTGGATATGAGAGCCTTTCTAATGTTTATTCAAAATCCTCTCTGTGCCGATACTTCATATCTCACCTAGTTCAATGATCACATCAACCCCTTGGATAGATCTTATTAACGAGCCTAGCCTATTCTATAGATGAGAAACTGGAGGCTTCCTGAGTTATTAGTAATATTAGTTCATTAATTAATATTAGCTACTGTTTAAAATGGAAATGCAGGACTGAAGGTATCAGACTGGGTGTGGAGCTTTGGGCAAATTGCCTAAGGGCTTTGTGCCTTGGTCTCCTCACTATACAACGGGATAATAACATCATTGATTTCACAGGTTCTTATGAGAGTTGAATAAGTGAACATACACATAAAGCTCTTAGAATAATGCATTTCCTGAGCTTTCCATGCACGTTACCTGTTATTATTATTGTCATCATTATCCATAATAGTAGGAAAGAGAATGAGTAGAATGTGAGTCTTAGTATTTCCAGGTGTATGAATAGATCTGGACCAGTCATCCAGATAGGAAGACAGGCCACTCACCGTCAGAGCTGGTGAATTTTCTCAGAATTGTCCCTCTCCCCAGGAGAGAATCCTGCCCAGGAGCCATTTGTAGACTGGGGACGTGGATCTCTCATGAGTCTAACTGACAAGAGTCACTGCCACAGAACTCGCTCACCTTTGGGGAAACTTCAAAACAGCATTTTCAAAACTATAAAGCTGAGGGCGAGTCTTGGTCTTCATTCATTCATTCATTCATTCATTGAGTAAAAACATGTTGTCAGGTTTCTGTGAGCTAGGCACTCTGCTAGCAGATGAGGATGGAAGAATCAGCATCTTTGCTCTGAAGCCTTCACAGTCTGGGGATCAGTGGACCCAGGGACCCCTGGCCCCATAAAGCCAGGCTGTGCTCAGAGAGGAGTCGAGGGACAGCCAGGCTGCCTTCTGCCTCTTCACTACAATCCCAGAGAGGGAAGGGGTTCTTAAGGGACAAGGAAAATTACTGCGAGAAATTGCAGCTGATCCACACAGCTCAGCGAGGAGGGCGATCAGGAGGGAGGTGGAGGTGGTTGTACCAGTTGCCAGGTGTGCGTGGAAGAAATGGAGCAAGTTCTTGGGGGGACCACCCAAACCTCTGTCCCCCTCCCCCCAGCTGAGCAAGAACAGGCTCTGGAAAGACCTGCCCTGCCTGCCAGTGCCTCTGACCACGGTTGGCTGCTAAAGGAGCACTTTCGTTGCTATTGGGAAGCCAAACGCTGTTTGCCTTTCTGTCACTTAAAACAATGTGGTGTTGTGACACTCTGGAATCCGAAGATAAATGTTTAATAAAAGGATTCAATTTGATATAATGTCAAAACTTAATTAGAGCCACAGTGCACAGAGGGCTTTGCAGGGCCTTTAATTAGGACCCATTTCAGGGTCTGGTCTGATAAAGCCCCGGCACTGTGGAGGGGCTGCGTGGGCTGTGGTGGTACCTCTGAGCCTGAGGCCTGCCGTCTGCAGATTCTAGTTCAAGGGCACTGCTTTCTGCAGCTCTAGGAGAGGTAATGTAGGGTCTTAGCTCACTCAGTGGGTGGAAATCTACATCTGCTAGGGTTGGGGTTGGAATGCATAACCGTAGAATGATGCAAAGCAACCCTAACCTGTGTGAGCCTCAAGGCTGTAACCCCAAGTCAAGTGAGGACTCCTTAAACAGGGGAGCTGTCTTCAAGCCCACTTGGACCCTGACCCTAGGGGCAGAGTAGGTCCCAGCTGCTGGACACTGGTTGACAATCATGTTTTTGATCCTAGCCAGGGCTCACATTTTGCAGATACGTACTGATACAGCTGGGCTTCCCCAGTGGCGCTAGTGGTATAGAACCCACCTGCCACTTCAGGAGACGTGAGAGATGTGGGTTCATTCCCTGGGTCAGGAAGATCCCCTGGAGGAGGGCATGGCAATCCACTCCTGTGTTCTTGCTGGGAGAATCCCGTGGACAGAGGAGCCTGTTGGGCTCTAGCCCATAGGGTTGCAAAGAGTCAGACACGACTGAACAACTTGGCATGCACACACTGATACAGCTATACTTGTGGTCTTACTGCTTGGCAAACAGATGGCGAAGCAGTGGAAACAGTGGCTGACTTTATTTTTCTGGGCTCCAAAATCACTTCAGATGGTGATTGCAGCCATGAAATTAAAAGACACTTACTCCTTGGAAGGAAAGTTATGACCAACGTAGACAGCATATTAAAAAGCAGAGACATTACTTTACCAACAAAGTTCCATCTAGTCAAGGCTATGGTTTTCCCATAGTCATGTATGGATGTGAGAGTTGGACTATAAAGAAAGCTGAGTGCCGAAGAATTGATGCTTTTAAACTGTGGTGTTGGAGAAGACTCTTGAGAGTCCCTTGGACTGCAAGGAGATCCAACCAGTCCATCCAAAAGGAGATCAGTCCTGGGTGTTCATTGGAGGGACTGATGTTGAAGCTGAAACTCCAATAATTTGGCCACCTAATGCAAAGAGCTGACTCATTTGAAGAAACCCTGATGCTGGGAAAGATTGAGGGCAGGAGGAGAAGGGGACAACAGAGGATGAGATGACTGGATGGCATCACGGACTCAATGGACATGGGTTTGGGTGGACTCTGGGAGTTGGTGATGGACAGGGACGCCTGGCGTGCTGCGGTTCATGGGGTTGCAAAGAGTTGGACAAGACTGAGCGACTGAACTGAATTGAATGTGTTAGTAACGTGAATTCTGTCTAAGCACCCCCAACTCCCTCTTTCCCCACTGCCATGGCCACACTGGGCCCTCCTTCAGGATCTCCTGTACTGCTCCCGCAACCAGCTACTGAAGTGTGGGAGCCTGACGCAGGGTGTCACCAAGATGCTGTTCCAGCACCATGGTCAGTAGCCATGCAAAATGCTGCCCCTCCCTCCAATTCTAGCCTTAAAAGTGGCAGCAGTCTTGGTGGCAAGAGGTTATAGACCTAGTAGTAGGAGCTTCAGAGTCAGACCTCAATGAATTCTGTCGCTTCTGCACTGCCAGCTATGAGCTGTGTTAGCACTCTGAGCCTCTTCTGTGAAGGGGGTTAATAACACCTACATCAAAACATTGTTGTAAAAAAATCAAAGAATGTAAACAATGTGGGTGGGTGTAATGGTTAGCACTTTAGATTCATACTCCAGCAATCTAAGTTCAAGTCTCAGTGGGATGTTTTTAAAGGATGCGGAGTGTAGGGCATAACATCTGGAGCAGATTGTCTAGGTTCAAATCTCAGCTCTGCCACTTACTCACCATGATGACTTTGGTCAAGAAATGTCACCTCTCAGTGAATTTCCTTATCTGGCAAATGATATCATGAGTATCTATGGAGTTGTTAGAAGTATAAATAAGCTAATAGGCTGAGGAGAATATCTAGTGCAGAGTAGGAACTCAGTAAATGTTACTATATTATTATTATGTAAATACATGGCACAGAATGGGTGCTGAATAAATGGTAGCAGCTTATAACCACTTTTGAAAATGGTCTTTATCAGTATACTTCATCATCTTTATCAATCTTTTATCCTGGTTTTGGTCCTCCAAACCTCACAACTTCTTAGAGGAGGAAAGGCCACCTCATGGTGATGCTTCTTTTCTCATCCTTTCCAACTGGCCTGCAACTGCCTGTTTATTTGGCTTGTGATATAATCAACACAAGCATGCAGGCTGAAAGAATGCCCTCCCCCGTGGCTCCCCAATCTTCATTTCCCCAAATGTACCATGTCCATTATCCTTCAGGCTATGCTGCAACTTAGTGGGCATCCAATAAATTTCAGATCAATGAATACCAAAGGAAATTCAGATCAAGGAAGTTTTTCATCCTAAACTTGGGAAAGGATTTTTTTAAAAAGCTTTTTATTTTGTATTGAGGTTTGGCTGATTAACAATATTGTGATAGTTTCAGGTGGGCAACAAAAGGACTCAACCATACATAAACATGTATCCATTTCCCCCCCAATTCCCCTCCCATCCAGGCTGCCACAAAACTCTGAGCAGAGTCCCATGTGCTATACACTAGGTTCTTGTTGGTTACCCATTTAATATACAGTAGGTTGTACCTGTCCATTCTAAACTCCCTAACTATCCTTTCCCCTCATCCTTCCCCCTGGCAACCATGAGTTTGTTCTCTAAGTCTGTGAGTCTCTTTCTGTTTTGTAAGTTCATTTGTATAATTTCTGTTTAGGTTCCACAAATAACAGATGTCATATGACACTTCTTCTCTGACTTACTTCACCCAGGATGACAATCTCTTGGTCCATCCATGTTTGCTGCAAATGGCAATATTTCATGGGAGAGGAAGTTTTTAACCCGTGGTTTACTGATTGCAAACATTTCATCAGCTAGACATGCATGAATATTGTTATTTCCAAAGTGTATTTTGCTGATGGTAGCCCAAGAGATGCTAGTAAGGGATACACCATGATGGTTCCATTAAGCTGGAGCAATTCTGGGCTAAATGAGGTTAAATAGGTTTCTTTACTGTAGGGCTTTTCTGAGCCTTTACTATGCTAATTGCATTGTCAGACTCACCTGTGGGAACACAGTGTACAACCTTTCAAAAAATTGTGTGTGTGTTTCATCTCGGGTGCAGATCTTTGCATTGTCCTTTGGGAAACACTGCACTAAATTAATCTTGTATTTTACACCTGTGCTTTTATGCAGAGCAGAGGGTAATGAAAAAAGTAGAGTACAAAGGTTTCCAACACCTTTTTTTTTCTTAAGCACTAGCGTGGGAGGAATTTTTACACATGTCCCTACAGTACCCACCTGTCTCCACTGTGCCCTGTTGGAATCATTTGACCCAGCTGAGCGCTCCTGCCCCCTGATACATCCTCTTCCCTTCATGCCTCAGACCCCAGAGTTGCCTGGTTTTCTTCCTGCTCATCTTCAGACTCGTTTGCAAGCTCCTTTTCCGCTGATTATCTCATTCATTTGGTGTCCTTGGGGCTCTCCCCTTGACCCTCTTCTCTTTTCATTCTATGTAAGTTCTTATAAGAATCTCATTTCACAGCTTCAATTTTCATCTGCATACTGATGGTCCATGGATCTCTATATCTAACCCAAAACTGTCTTTTTACCTCTGACTTAATGGTGCACTGGCTTCTCCCCTCCGACAAGCATCCCACAGATATCTACACCTCAACTTGAACCCTCTTCTCAGAGGCTCTCTCTGGATAAACCATGTCTTCAATCCAGCTGTTTTCCCAAGCTGCAAATATCAGTCATCCTTGATTTCTACCCCTCCATCCTCACTCTTGCCTAATCGCCAATTCTTTAAAACATCTTGAATCATTCATATCTCAGTCCAGACCACTCCTGACTTTTGTGCATTATCACAGCACCCTCCACCTTGCTCACATCCAACCACTTCCAATCTACTCTCCACTCTGTAGCCACTGTGATTTGCAAAAGGCAAAATCTGGTCTGCCCCTTCTCTGCTTGAAGACCTTCAGTGGCTCCCTATTCCTACGGGATGGGTCTTTTTGTCAAGGCCTCCCTGATTCAGTGCAATCTGACTGCCTCTTAAATCGCTAGCCTCACCTCTCTCCAGAAGCCATAGCCCAGCTACCCTGAGCTGCTCTGCCTCCTGTGAGCCACTCCTTGTCCTGCTCCTATCTTGAATGTCCCCAAATCCTTTCTGCATCCCTTCTCTTCCCTTCAATTCCCTCTTCTTTGCCCTACCCCCATGCCTCCTATCGGTGCTTCAGCTCTCAGTTTACACATCAGTTCCTCTAGGAAGGCTTCCGTGAAGACTGCTCCTCTTTGCACACCACCCCAGAGAATGGGCTGACCCCTCTTTCCTTTTCTACAGCCTTCCATGCTCACCCATTTGGTAGCATTTCCCACACCATCTTGACACGCTGCTTTGGCCTATTTCCTTGCCTCTTAAAAAGCTGCTGTGCTTACCCTCATGTTCTTAGGTGAAAGGTTGCCTGCCCACCTTCCTGTATCGCCAGATATGCCCACGCACCATCTCAGCTCTCCCCAGGGAGCCAGCAGGGTATTGAGGATAACAGGTAGTGGAGACTGTGAAGCCATAATCAATTTTGCTGTTAGTGGAGCCAGTGAAAGGCTTGTGGAGAAGAGATTGCAACAATTGACTCAAATGAGGTTTGGGGATTTTCTGTGGTTTGCAACAATCCATTTGCCCATTACCAGTTGTGATGTGGAATTGGCAGCACTGACATATGGCCTGGGTCTACTGCAAGGGAGGGAGTGGGCTCTGGTGCCTGGGGGCAGAACTGATTTCTCCTGTCCCAACTTCTCTTGTGCCTTCTCTTATTCCTGGATCAATGCCAGATTGACAGCAAGGGTCTTTGTCACTAGGCACTGTGATTTGGTTTACTTCCTGTCTCCCTCATTAAATAATGCCCACCCTTGGAGCAGGTATTGCAGAGGTTTTATTCACAATATATTCTCAGTGCACAGCAAGGGCCTTGGCTTATACCAGGTGTTCTGCAGAATGAATGAATTGAATGAATGTGTTCACAGCCATAAGCACACAGAAGTTCATGGCTTTTGGAAGTGAACACATCTGGTGTGAATCTTGGTTTTATCACTCACAACTCATTTGAGGCCCAGTTTCCTCATCCCAAAAAAGGTGTGTAATCATATCTATCTCATAGGCTCATTATAAAGGTAAAAGGAAGAAATCTGTGCAAAATCCCTATCTCTGGTATATCTAGTAGGTGTCCCATAGAACGTCCATCTCTCATCCCTCTTCAGTTCAAAAGGCAATGTGTGTGGTGGGAAGGAGATGGGCATGGGAATCAGATAAGGATTGAACTCTGTGTTCATTGCATCTCTGAGCCTTTTGTTCACCTGTAAAATGGATTAATAGCTTCTGCTTTTGAGGCTTTCTGAGAAGATTCATCCAGATAATTTATGTTTAACACCTGCCTCATTCTAGAGTCTGGTAACTCTGTTAGTCATCAATCTAAAACTTAGAAGCTCAACACATTTTAGCCGTTTGCCAAGAGTATAAACATGACTTGCAGAGTCCACTTGACCATAGTAGCTGACAAATTAGCACGTGCTGAGCGACTGCTTCTGATTTTATGTGGCTACAGGGATTCAATTTCTGGGTCAGGAAGATCCCCTGGAGTAGGAAATGACAACCCACTCCGGTATCCTCCAGTATCCTGGAAAATTCCATGGACAGAGGAGCCTGGCGGGCTAAAGTCCCTGGGGTCACAGAGAGTCGGACATGACCGAGCACACACTCTGTCCTAGGCAGAGGGGGAGGGCAGAGGGAGGGGTGGATGGTGAAGTCTGAGCCGTGTGCTGGTAACACCTGGTGGTTTTGAATGGGCTCCAGGACTTGGGTCCGGGACACTGCCAGCCTCTCCTCTGTGACTTTGCTCCCTTGGGTCTTGGAAGCACTGACCTCCCCTTTCTTCCCAAAGAGGAGCCCGCTGCCATATGGCTGTGACTTCAGCTGGCCTGGAACCTGGGTGGAACCCGGAGGAAAGCAGCCAAGCGTGCCTGCAGGGGCCCCTGCGAGGCAGCTGCTATTCTGCCCACATCCAGGGCTGGAGGCTGCCCCGATCTGCTGCCAGATCTCTCTCTGCCCTCACATGAGTGACTGGCTTTCCCCTTCCTGGGCAGACAGGTGGCGGCTATATGTGCTTGGTTCCCCTCCACCTCTCTGCCATTCTGCTGGCCTCTGATGCGTGCCTGGCCCTGCTCCTGATGAGCCAGAAAGAGTGAAGTGGGCGTGAAAAAGCAAGGGGTGTCTCTGAGAGTGGATGTGGCTGCTCACCCAGAACTAGCCTCCAGTTTTGAAAGAAGGAGGGAAACAACAGAATGGTATGCAGAGAGAACTTAGAGAAAAGGGATGGAAATTCACTTTTAGTGAGTGCCTACTACACGCCTGGCACTTTCCATAAAATATCTTTTAAAAGTCTCGCAACCAAACACTCGGAAATCAGAAAGATCGATTAGGGATTGCCCAAGATTACACAGCAGCCATGGGCTGGAACCAAGATTTAAACCCAGTCCTGTCCAACTCCCAGCTCTATGCTCAACCCAGTGCATCACAATTTCTCAAACTTGAGTAGTGTTTAGGGGGATATTAAGTGAGTATAATTCTTTTAAAAAATTATTGTTTATTTTAAATTGATTTTTATTGGTGTCTAGTTGCTTTTACAATGTTGTGTTAGTTTCCGCTGTACAGCAAAGTGAATCAGCTATGTTTTTACATACATCCCCTCTTTTGTAGATTTCCTTCCCATTTAGGTAACCACGGAGTACTGAGTAGAGTTCCCTGTGTTATACAGTAGGTTTTCATTAGTTATCTATTTTGTACACAGTATCAATAGTGTATATATGTTAATCCCAATCTCCTAATTTATTCTCCTCCCTTTCCCGCTTGGTGTTTATACGTTTGTTCTCTGTGACAAGTGAATATAACTCTTATGGCTCTGTAGGTTGACAGATTTTTTACAATTCTGATGTTTAAATGTAAAAACGAATGTCTTATCCTCACAGCCTATGAGCTTATTGCTCGTATACAATTCTAAACCATAAACAAAATTACCGAGGAAGTACAGAAGGGCAGTACTAATCGAATTCAAATGAACAACATTGATTTAATGTGAAGAGTGATGTTGTTTTCCTGGAGCCTCTTTTGAGTTCATTATGCTTTGGCCAATACGTGCCAAGTGATTACTCCGTTTATTTACCAATGTTTTCACTTTGAATTATCTCAAGACCCTCACAGATACATACCACTACTAACTAAAAAAGAAGATATATATGCATATGTATGTAAACATATGAATATATACATTGATTATAAATATCTGGATTACTTGGGTGTACAGCCAAGTAATGCTGTGTTAGTTTCTGCTGTACAGCGAAGTGACTCAGCTATATGTTTACATACATCCCCTCTTTTTTAGGGTTCCTTCCCATTTAGGTAACCACGGAGTACTGAGTAGAACTGGCTTCAGTAAACCTGAAACTAACACAACATTGTAAGTTAACTATGCTTAAAAAAAAGGCCCTGCCAACATGCCATTTGACCTCAGTTTACAGGAGCCTGTCCTCCACGTTTGCTTCTTTGTTTTCTCCTTAGCCTGTGACAATTAAGGCAGTAAATTCCTTGCCTAATGCTACTACTTTTGTGATGTAAAATTAAATTTATCAAATATTTTAAGAGGTGAAAGTGGTATTCTACAAGTCTGACTTCCCACTGCCACCAACCACAGCAAGAGAGAAGTTCAATCTTTGTCATGTAAAAGATTTCAACCCAAGGGCCGATTGTTGTCACTTGAAAGTGGGACATACCTGCCAGCTCAGTGGCAGCTGGACATGTTTATCAACCTGTTAAAAGTTAAATGCTGTCACTTGGGGGTGGTTGCTCTGTGTGAACACAAAGGCAAGCTCCAGCACTGAATGGTGTTCAAAGATCCGCATAAGCCAGTTATGCATAAGTGGATTTTAAAAGATTATCATCAACTAGAAAATGCATACGCGTGTGGCCACACACACACACACATACATACATACACAGAGCATGGACCGTGAGCCCTGGCAAGAGTTCACTCTGGGGAATTGTCCCTTGCCCTCTGTGACTGTCCTCAGATTAGATGAGCAAAGACAAGTGATGGGACAGTCACCTTTCAGCACAAATCTTCCAAATCTGTTTGCAGAAAGCAAGTGGCTCAGAGAAACATTCTCTTACTGGCAGGAAAACTTAAGGCAGGCGGTCCTCTGGGAGGCAATTGAATGACTCTCAGCCAAGTGACAGCACAACTCTCGCTGCAGAGCGAGTCTTATAGTATGGGAAGAAGTGTGTTTCCACGGATGCCCTTGGAGGAAAAAGATACTGAAGTTTTTTTTTTTCCCTTTTCCTTCAAAGAAACAATTGCTACCTACAAAATCTCTCTGGTTCCTTCTGCCCATTCCTTTGTTCTATGATGTGGTGGACTGTTTGAAAGTACTATAGACTTAGGAGAGAGGCATCTCGGATCTGAATGCCAGCAACACCGTTTCCTGGCTGTGTGACCTTGGGCAAGTTACTTAACCTCTCTGTGCCTCTTTCTGTTCATCTGTAAAATGGTGCTGATGGTACTGCGTGGCCACCTACAGCATTTGCTATGGAACTCGTACGAGGCATCATATTAAATACTCAGTGTTTGGTCTCGTATCACTGAGTCCATGAGCTAGTGCAGGATCACATTGCATCATTCACCACCTTGCACCTGGCCAGAGGCCAGTAAGAGCTCCAGAAAGGAGGAGTATGGTATTTGCTATTCCAGTCCTTATCCTTCAAGAAGGCTGAGTTGGGTTGCACCTCCTCTAGGAAGATTTCCCTACTTCCGGAAGCTCAGCGAGAGAAAGAGAGAGATGTCTTCATCAAGTCCACTCCTGGCTGCTGGATTTGCCACCAAGTCTGTGCTTGTTTGTTCCAGTCACAGATTTTATCTTTAACACTCTTTTCTTAAAAAAAAGTATTTATTTTTGGCTGGGTCTTCGTTGCTGCACAGGCTCTTCTCCGGTTGTGGTGAGTGGGGGCTTCCCTTAGTTTCTCGGGGTCCTCATTGCGATGGTTCTCTGGTTGCGGAGCACAGGCTCGAGGGTGCTTGGGCTTCGGTAGTTGTGGCTTCCAGTCTCTGGAGCGCAGGTGCAATGGTTGTGGCGCTTGGCCTTAGTTGCTCCACGGCACGTAGGATCTTCCTGGTCCAAGGACTGAACCCATGTCTCCGCAGGCAGATTCCTTACCACTAAGGCACCAGGGAGGCCCTATCTTTACGAATCTCACATCTTATAAGATAGGAGCAATTTGAGGGCAAAGATGACTTTTTTGGACTAAACGCGGAATACTGATACGGCACAGGTACTGAAATCATTCTTGAAATAGACAAAGGAGAAGTAAGAACAGAATGAATTCTATCACTAGTGCCCCATGTGCTTTTTACTGAAAACATCGAAGATTAAGTAGAGTTTGTGCAGGCATGTGCACGTGTGCGCACACCTCCTGCCCCACAGGAGCTTTCCCCTTCTGCTCCATGCACCGTGGGTGTTGGGACACGTGCCTGCCCCTCTGCTTTTCCCACAGCGCAGCTGCATTTATCTCCCGGGACAGTGTCTTCTTCAACCAGGCATCACAGAAACAAAAAGACACTGGCAAATAATAGATGCTCAGCAACTATTTCTTGAATGGAGTTGAATTAAAGAGACAACTGGTACTCTAGTCATTTAAGACAAACTTGCAGGTTTGCAAGGCAAGCGACACTGTTTTCCATCCTGTTAAATATGCATGTTGGTTCATGTATTTGCCGACGACAACAGCAATTAAACAGCGGGTGACATTTACTGAGGACTCACTATCTGCTGCTCACCCTACTCAATACTTCATGTCTGTGATCTCATTTAACCTTCCAAACAATGATTACAAGCAGGCTCTACTACCATTCCCTGTTTGGAAGCTGGGAAACTGATACATAGAGAAGTGAGGTGACCTGCCCACGGTTGCTTAACTAATTGATGGAGGTGGGGATTCAGAGCTTGCTGGCTGGCTCAGCCTATGTTTCCTGAATCCCTGTGATGCACTGGGTACACTCTAGGCATGGTACCAATCACACCATCAGTGGCTCTCAACTGTCTGTGTTCCAGAATGTCCTGGAGGGCTTGTCAACATACAGGGTGCTGTACCCCCGTCCCAGAGTTTCTGATTGAGTGAGTTTTGGATGAAGGCAGAAAATCTGCCTTCCTAACAACCTCTCAGGTGCTGGTGGTCTGGGAACGCACTGTCAGTGCCATTGGTTTCTTTCTTCCCTAACGAGGAAAAGCACTGTTAACAATGTATGCAGATACAAGCTATAGAACTGGGCTGGCACCAATAAAATGCCCAGTGAGAACAGAAATTCATCTCTGGGACTCGAGTGGGGAGAATGGACAATTTGTAGACCCTTCTTATGTGCCAGCTCTGCTTTGACACTAAGATATTTCAAAGGCAAGGCATCTTCCTTATTCAGTCTTTACAATGTGGAGAAGTTGCAGAGGCATAAATTTGGAGAAGGTTTTGAAGTGGTAAATGATATAGCATTTGGCATTTGTGTGCTGGGGCTGCACCAAGTCAGTAAAAATCACAGCTGTGCCCTTCCTGCTGCTGCTGCTGCTGCTAAGTCGCTTCAGTCGTGTCCGACTCTGTGCGACCCCATAGTCGGCAGCCCACCAGGCTCCCCCGTCCCTGGGATCCTCCAGGCAAGAACACTGGAGTGGGTTGCCATTTCCTTCTCCAATGCATAAAAGCGAAAAGTGAAAGTGAAGTCACTGAGTTGTGTCCAACTCTCAGTGACCCCATGGACTGCAGCCTACCAGGCTCCTCCGTTCATGGGATTTTCCAGGCAAGAGCACTGGAGTGGGGTGCCATTGCCTTCTCCGGTGCCCTTCCTAGTCAAGTCATTTTGGGCAAACGATGTAACCACCTTGTGCTCAGTTTCCAGTCTGAGAAATGGGGTTCTAGGAGGACCTACCTTACAATGTTCACCATGAGAGTCAAGAATGGCAGTGCCTGGCCCAGAGTTTGTCAATGACTTTGCTAATTGTTAGTTAGCACAGAAAGACTGAAAGAGTGAGGCTCAAGCCACAGAAAGGGTATTGGACTGAGAGTTGGGGGAATTGCTTAAAAACACATGGGAAGAACTTCGCTGCTGGTCCAGTGGTAAAGAATCCACCTGCTCATGCAGGGGATGCGGGTTTGATCTCTGATCTGGGAAGATCACACATGCCGCTGGGCAGCTAAGCCCATGCACCACAACCACTGAGCCTGCACTGTGGAACCTGTGAGCCACAACCACTGAGCTTGCCCGCCTAGAGCCTGTGCTCCACAACAAGAGAAGCCACCATGATGAGAAGCCTGCATGTTGCATCAAAGAGTAGCTACTGCTTTCTGCAATGAGAGAAAGCCTGTGTGCAACAAAAACCCAGCGCAGGAAAAAAAAAAATCCCCAGAAAACAAAACAAGCTAACCAAGTAAACATGGCAACAATAATCTGATGATAATGATGACAAGAATAAAGTATATTTGTATTTCTTATTGAGATATTCGTAGGCCAGTCACGAGCAAAATGGTTTACAGCAAAATTTCACTGAGTCCTCCTAGTATTCCCAGTTATTACCTCTGTTTTCAGAAGGGAGAGACTGAGGCTCTGCCTGGCCTCGTCAACATGCTGTGTGACCTTGGGCGAGTTGCCTGACCTCTCTGGGCCTCTGGCAGGGAGGACGGGGGCGGGCCTCAATGGTCTCTAAGGGCTGTGCTGCTCCTGCCTGGTGACTCCTCAGCCTGTATCATTAAGACACATCAGTTCTTAAAGCTTTGTGATCCCCACACCTGGGAGCTCCTCTCCCTCAAGCTTCAGGCATCAAAAGTTTCCTAGAATCCCTGATTTGGAATTCAAGACACCTCATGAATCATTCCCAAACCATGTAGTACTTTTGACTGCTGGGCATCTGTGTGGGAGGTGGCAGGATGGCCAAGGTGAAGCTGTGAAGCAGGCAGAAGTTTCTGGCACCTTCTCAGCCCACTCAGTGGTGGGAGCAATGACCCTTCTTACCCACTTGCTGGGTAACACACGCATTCCTGTAGGCTCTCTCAGCCTGTGTAGAGAGCCTATAAGGGAGGGGCATGGAAAGATTTCCTTCTATAGATGAGAAACTGGCCCAGAGAAGTCAAGCTGCTCATCCAAAGCCACTCAGCATGAACATCAGAGCCAGGATTTGAACTCAGGCTTGTCTGTGTATGAAGCCCATGTTAGTGACTACCACCCTGAACTGTCTCTCCATGTTTATTTCTTCCTCTTTCTCCTGATTTCTAGTTGTCCCTTCACTGTGCTGGTCCCTCTCTGAACTTGCTCTTAGTGTCCCAGGAAAGATCTGATAAGCACCTTCAAGGTACTAGGAAACAGCAAAGATACTCAACCCCCAGACTGATTTGGTAGCTCTGGGATTAGGTGCTCTCCTGACCATGAACCCCAGGGCCAGATGATCACTGGGGTCCCTTCTGGATCTAACATTCTTTGAAGTGAGGTCCTGCAACTCCATTAGACTTTGCACAGTCCCAGGTGTGGAAACTGTTCAGTTCAGTTCAGTTCAGTCGCTCAGTCGTGTCTGACTCTCTGCGACCCCATGAATCGCAGCACGCCAGGCCTCCCTGTCCATCAGCAACTCCCGGAGTTCACTCAGACTCGTGTCCATTGAGTCAGTGATGTTATCCAGCCATCTCATCCTCTGTCGTCCCCTTCTTCTCCTGCCCCCAATCCCTCCCAGCATCTGTAGCACATTTCAAAAATTAAACTCAAACTTGCTCTTTATATAGAGGAAAAAACACTAGATATTGAGTCTGAAAACTCACTCTGACTCCCCCAGCAACTCACTGTGTATGACCTTGGGCAAGTCACTCCCCCTCTCTGGGTCTCATTTTAAATGAGGTTTGGATGAGATGCTTCTTCTTGGCTCTATAATTTGGAGATCACATCTTGCCTTCCAGTTGCTTGTATACCTGCCCACCCCCATGCTGGAGGGCAGAGTTCCCCCAGGAGAACACCAGTACCCTTTCTCTGTCTTGGGCAGTGTTTCCAGGGTCCAGACAGCACTACTCACAAATTCTGTGTTCAGTCAGTACTGTAGAACGAATGAATGGGGCTTCAGTGTATCTAGTAGGCTGTTCCACTCTGCACATGGTAGCATATTACATCCAGATAATCACCCACGATAGCAGCTAATCTGGGTTCTTAAAAAGGAACCGTATTCTGTTTTGTCTGACTTGATAAAACAGCTCAGCTTTGGAGACATTGTGTTTATCTTTAACTACAGTTGAAAAAAATAATTTCTAGTAAAACCTTCTGAAAGTAATTTGACAATCTGGGGTTTTTTACCTCTAGTCATTTTTCTTGGAGAAAAGCAAACAATGAAAACAAATGCTCCTCAGTTACAGGCAATGCTGCTTGGGAATTTAAAGTCACAGACAGGAAAAATGTAGCAGAGTGAGCGTGCTGTCTTAAAACCTGGTTATATATTTTCATTGACATCTATAAAATTCGTGTCACTTGCAGACCAACCAAGAGCTCCAAATTCTAATGCTATTTCTCATCTTGACTTGTTTTAGCCTCTGAACCAGTCACATAAATGCGCCGCCCCAGTTTGCTCTTTTGGCAAAGGATGTCAGCGCTGACCCACTTCCTTCTTGTGCCGCTGTTTCTTTCTCCTCTCTCTCTCTACATGTTTGTCTTTTTAAAGACTCATCCAATCCGTATCATTCTTCCTCATTTCCCCTCCTCCTTCCTTCCTCTTTCTCCTCCTTTACTTCTCTTCCTCTTTCTTATTATTCAACTGGATAAAATGTCAGGGCTTTGTTGATCTGTTCTGTTCTTTATCAATGAAGATAATATTTATGGAAGAGCTTTGTGGATTTCATGGCAAAGGCAAGCTGAGAACCTCAGCCAATCAAGAGAGAGCTTTCTTAAGAGTCAAGTAATATTTTGCTTCTAAAACCTGATTTCCAGCCCTTTGTGAGAGTTCCAGCTCCAATGTTAAAAGACATCCCTTTGGGATTTCCCTGGTGATTCAGTGGCTAAGACTCTGAGCTCCTAACACAGGGGCCCAAGTTCAATCCCTGGTCAGGAAACTAGATCCCACATGCCCCAACTAAAGATCCTGCATGCTGCAACTAAGACCTGGCACAGCCAAGTAAAATAATAAAAATAAATATTAAATTTTAAAAAAGGTATCTGGTTTTCCAAGCAGAAAAATCCTGGCTGATTAGGAGCTCTAGCTAAGGTGATCTTGGGCTCAGCCTTGGCTAGAGGAAGGATGGACAAGCTTAGAGTAAAACAAGGCCCAAGAAATGATCAGTGAACCTATGACAAAGACATTTATTTGCTGCAAGCTTTTGTCAGAGGTTTTTAAAATTAAGTATGGTGGACTTGGGGCTTCCCTGGTGGCTCAGATGGTTAAGGATCTGCCTGCAATGTGGCAGACCTGGGTTTGATCCATGGGTTGGGATGATCTCCTGGAGAAGGGAATGGCTACTCACTCCAGAATTCTTGCCTGGAGAATTTCATGGACAAACGTGCCTGGTGAGCTATCGTCCATGGGGTTACAAACAGTTGGATATGACTGAGTGACTAACAATTTCACTTTCATAGTGGATTTAATATGTTAATTTCTGCTGCACAGCAAAGTGGTTCAGTTATACATATTCATACATTCTTTTTTATGTTCTTTTCCATTATGGTTTATCACAGGATATTGAATATATTTCCTGTGCTATACAGTAGGACCTTGTTTATCCATCCTATATATACCAGTTTGTATCTGCTAACTTCAAACTCCAGCTTCTTCCATCCTCCACACGCTTCTCCTTGGCAACTGTTCTCTATGTCTCTGAATCTGTTTTGTAGATGAACTCATTTGTGTCATATTTTAGATTTCACACAGAAGTGATAACATATGATATTTGTCTTTCTCTGACTTACTGCACTTAGTTTGATAAAGAGATTGCATCATTAAATTGTGGTATAATCTTCCAAACTAGATATCCTTATCCTCACTTTGCTGATGAGGGAACTGAGGTTCAGAGAGGTTAAGTGGCTTGATTAGGGCCATACAGACAGGAAGTGACACAGCCCTCTGACATCAAAAGCCTATTTCCATCAAAGTTTGTCTTCTTTCTGCTGAGCAATGCTGGCTCCTGGCATCAGGCTCCAGATGAGTGGATTGGAGCCATGGTCTTATCCCCCGGATAAGACCGAGGGATCAAGTGAAGCCCCTTACTCCCACTCCTGCCTGTCCAGAATCCCAGAGGGGTGGGAGAGGGGGAGGACTAGGGCTTGAGGTTGTGTGCCTGGAAAAGGAGAGGTGAAATGGGGCTCCTGGCTGTGTGTGTGTGGAGAGAGAGAGAGAATGAGGATGAGAGAACCAGGGTAAATATACAATTAAGTGGTGTTTATTTCCAAAATGAAAATAACATTATGGTTTACTTCCGATTTTAAAAGCAAGGCATGCTTGTGGTAACAGATTTAGTCTGTATAGAAAAGAATAAAAAAAGAATGTGAAAACAGCCTATTATCCCCAAATCTAGAGATAATTGTGACCCACAGCTGGACTTTGAATTCTACAATAAGGTTTAGCTACCTCAAACTCACTTTGGTCTTGCCTGTTGGCAAGTTGCCATGGAGACCTCCAGAAAACAGTCAACAACAGTAATTCTGATTTTCGAATTTTGGATTCACGTGTCACTTTGGGGTAGCTGGGTTGTTGTCTCCTGATAACTTCTTTGGTCTTATTTTCTCCAAGATGAATTGTAAAGCTAGCAAAAGAAAATGAGCCCATTAAAAGTCATGTTTTCAAAGGTTAAGGGGATGGGAAAAGTTTTGTTACGATATTAAGAAGAAAAAGAACATAGAATCATGTATCCAATGTGATCCGAGTCTTGATTAAGAACAATAGAGAGCAAACTAGTGGTTCCATAGGGGAGAGGGGGTGGCAGCAGCAAGACAGGGATAAGGAATTAAGAAGTACACACTGCTATGTATAAAAAAAGCTATAGTGATGTATTGTATAACACAAAGAATATAGACAACATGTTATCATAGCCATAATGGAATATAACCTTCAAAAACTGTGAAGCACTATGTTGTACACCTGAAACTTATATAATATTGTACATCAGCTATACCTCAATAAAAAAGCTATATATCTCATCCACAGAAAAAAAGACATAGAAATTTAGTGCTTTTCCTGAAATGTTATCTATGGTTATTCTGGGTGAATTATTTTAACTGTCTTTCTTTATATTTTTCTGTATTTGCTGAAGTTTTATAACGAGCATGTTCTGCTTAGACAGTCAAAGAATAATACTTGCTATTTTTTTTTTTTTTAAAGATGTTTGGGACTAAGATATTTTTGAGATACTTGGTGACTAGCTTGTGCAGTCACTGCTAGCATTAAGCAATTTCCTGTTGGCCTTAATCAACATTCTAGTCTGGATGGATGTTGGGAGTGGGTGGCAGGAATAATGGGCAAAGGGGGTGTTCATTTGAGTTTCCTTTCCTACAAATGCCTTAAAAACTCTGCACTATCTCTTATGAGTGGCAACATCAGTTAAAATGACCAAGCAAAAGTTTCTCCCTGTAGGAACCCCAGAAGTCTTCATTTATTGATAGGGTTCTGCTTTCCCATTGAAAACTGATGATTTTGCCCATGAACATCTGCCAGCGATGAAACAAAAGGGACAGGTAGGAGAAAATGGCTTGTAATTTTGGCTCTGTGGATGTGTGTCATCTAGTACATTTCCTCAGCTTGGTGTTTCTGGTATGAAACTGTCAAGAACTCCTTTGAAAGCTCCCTCCGTTTGGGTCCACTGGCAGAGAGACTGGTCCCCAGTCCCTCCTGGGTGGAGCTGATATGCCTCTCCAGCCTCCCACTGCTCTGTCCTTTCCAAATGAGTGGTAAAGACAACAATAAAAACCAAGAATCCTGAATCTCAGGAGAGAGTGGAGAGGTGAAAGAAGGTCTGTTTTATGGTACATCTTCAATAAAAAAAGATTTACAGGTAAGTCATTTTCTCTTCTTTCTAGGTGTTAGATTGAGAAGATCCAGTAAACTAAACCCCAGAGAGAGCTTGGTCTAAATAAAAAATTCCGACAGCTGTCAAAACAAATAGCAACCGATCAGAAATACAACGTCGAGGGAGACTCCAGTTCCCAAATAACTCAGAGAAGTGTTGGCCTGTTATAGCAAGAGTAAAGACTTAAAGGGACATTGGGAGGGGATTTAGAATGCCACCCTCCTCCTCCAAATCTCAAAGTTGGAGGCTGATTGAGAGAAATGAGTTACATGGGTCTAAGTTCATCTCTTAAGGAATAATCAAAGCCCTAACTAGTACTGAAGAATACTTTCTTTTCTTCATTTACTAGACCGTCACTGAGTGCCTTCTTTGTAACGGCTGTGAGTTGGGTGATGGAGATGCAGAATGGAAGGAAACAGATCCATCCCCAAGGAGCTGGTAGCACTGGGGGAGGAGCCATAGCTATAATTCAGGGTGTTACATACAGTGCTAGAGGCAAATGCCGGTTACTATTGTGGGAGATAGAAGAAAGGCAACTCTGTGTGTGTGTGTGTGTGTGTGAGTGTGTGTGTGTGTGAGTGTGTGTACAAGCTGATGACTGGCAGATTTGAGTTTCAAGGATGTGAAGGAATTAGGCAGGTAAAGGGGGTCCAAGGATAAGCCTGTAAGTCAGACAGAATATCCATGGGTTCATTCATTCATTCAGCACATATATTGAGCTCTTATTGCATTCCAGGCACTGTCCCAAGACCTAAGTGAAAAAGACAGATGATGTGTCTGCCTTCAGAGAGTTGATATTCTAGGGGAACAGATAATGAACAAGTAAGCAAACAAATCTACAAAGAAGAGGCTTTCAACTACTGATGTGCTGTGAAGAATGAAAGTATAATGTGACCTGACAGTGTGGTAGGCATGTAGGTGGCCACACCCTGAGTCAGCAATGCAAAGACCTGAGGAAGAGCACTCCAGGTGGAGAATACAACAAGTGTTGGGGCTTTGGGATGGGAACAAGCTTGGTGTCTTCAAGGATCAGAAGAAAGTGCTGTGAGTGAGGAGGATATCGGAAGGAGGTTATGTGGTCAAGGTAAGCAGGATTCAGATCACAGAATGCCTGTGGGCTGTGGGGAAGACCTTAAGAATTGTTTGTAAGGAATGAGAGTGGGTAAGGTGACTGCTTGCTCAGCTACTGTGATAGATCCAGTGAGAAGCCACGGTGGCCTGGGCCAAGGCAGTGGCTGCGGACGTAGACAGAAGATAGTTTGAGAACACATTCTGGAAGTAGAATCAACATTATCTTTGGAAGCACTAGTTGTGATGGAGGAAGGAAAGAGAGGAATCAAGGATAACTCCTAGGAGTTTTGTCTGAGCAGCAAGTAGATGATAGCCATTTATAGAGGTGGGGAAGAGAAACTTGGTGTTATTTGGGTTTTGGTGGGGGTGGATGACAAGCATTTGAGGATCTGTATAGACGGTTTAGTATGACATAAACCTCAGTTTATAGAAAGGGACAAATGGTAGCTGGAGGGGCAGGGCTTGGTCATGGAGGATCCTATTGGCCCTATGAGAGAGTCAGATGTAACCCTGAAGCCTCGTGTGTCGATGAAGGCCTTACAAAGTAGGGCAACACTATCTGGTTTCATCTTTTCAGAAATGCGCTTCCAAAGCAGATGTTTGTTTGGAAGGATGGGGCAGAAGCAGAGAGACCAGTTAAGATGCTGTTGTAACAGCCCAGGCAGAATTGATAGCCTGAAGTAAGATGGAATGAATAGAAGTGGGCAGATTCTTGAGCTATTATGTGGGTAGAAGATGCAGGTTGTAGAGATTTGTTACATGTGTGAGATGAAGGCGAGGGTGGACTCTTATTTTCTAGGTTTCTCAGTTCATGGATGGTGTTTCCATTCCCTCCAGTGCAGCGTAGAGCATGGGGAGGGTTGAGAAGGAGGAGAGTGGTTATGGACTCCAGTGTAATGGATACCATGTGCTGCTCCCCAGGTATCAGCCCTTCCCTCCTCCTTCACTGAACACTGATTTTGTTCACAATTGCCTCCTTCCCCTTCATCCATATAGTCATGTCCTTCAGGGGAAGCTGATCACACCCCCAGCTCCAGGGATGGTTCATGTGTCTAGGCAGGTAACTGGCTAATGATTAACAGGAGAGCAGTCACATGATGAACTTGGGCCATTGAGACAAGAGGAGAGGTTTTTTGGGTGCTTCTGGGAAAGCAATTTCCTTGTTTTTACCTGAGAGCACCTGAAAATGACCCTCTTGATTACTGTGGTGTTGTCCTTTGAGGATGTGTAGCCCTAAATCACTGTAGCTGTCTCACTATCACCCTGAGGATATTGAGAGAAACAGGCAAACAGGCTGGAACCACCTAGTTATGTGAGCAGCCCATTTCCATATTGTGAAGCCAATTGGATTTTCTCTTACTTGCAGCTCAAAGCATCTAAACTGATAGAAGGGCCAGTGGGACCCCCTGGTGGAGATTTCCAGCAGGCACATGGACTTTCTGTCTAGGCCTGGAGATCAGGCTGTGATCTGAGATGGACAAAGTACCCCGCTGCTCCCACTGTTCTGAGAGTTGTTATTAATAGAGCTGCTTTTCTATTCAAATAAGATTTTGAAAAAAACCAAGGAGGTGGAGTAATGAAGGGAAGAATGTACTTGAAGAACACTTTCCATGCCATGCTGGTGTACAGGGGTGGATTATGGAAGCTCTTTAATTAAAAATCTAAAGGAGAGAAGCTAATCATTAAAATGATTCAGACACTGAATGACCTATTTTCTGAGATTTTTAGAAGAGGGAATTCATTTGGTCTTGGTTGCCCACGATGACCTCTAATAGACGTAGCTGGCCCAGAGGACAAAGGATGGGCACCTTTGGAATCTGGCATACATGAAGGCCAAGTCCAGTTTCCACACTTTGGAGCTGTAGTGCCTCCCTAAGCCTCATTTGTAAAACAGAGGGGGGAAGTGGTCCTGTGAATGAAACTGGGAAGCTTAGAAAAATCCTGTACTGTGCCCAGAAAATGGTAAGGGTGAGAAAGCGAGGGAGGAAAGGGGGGAAAGAGAGAAAGCGCTAGAGCTTCTTCCTTCCACTCCGTCTCCATCTCTCCACCCCCAGGTTTCATCTCCAGCATCCCCTGCTTGTCACACTTGATGGCTAGCTCTCTGTCCTACCTTCCTTGACCAATCAGTGGCATCTGATCTGCACTCTCGCCTTGAACTTCTTCGCTTGCCTTCAGGCACCCTCTTGTTTGGCTGTCTTCCTAACTCACTGGCTTTCAGGCTCTTTGTTGGTTCTTCCTACCGTCCCCAAATGAACCGTGGAATGCTTGAAGTCTCCTTACCCCCATTCAGGTAGAGAGTCAATCATCCTCTTCATGGTCTCTATAGCTTTACCCAATCTCTCCCATTCCCCAATCTTCTCTGCGACCTCTCCTACCGCTCTCCCAGGTCACCTGGTCTCCTTACTGTTTCTGGAAAATGCCAAGTACACGCTCCCTTCAAGCTTCTTTGCTTACTATGCCCTCTTCCTAGAGTCTCACTATCTCCCTTCTTTCAGGTCTTCCTTCAAAATGTCGTCATTTCTGAGACACCGTCATTAGCCACTCTGTATAATCCAACAGCTCCCCTCCTTGTCAGTTTGCATTCTCTCTCCTTAATTTATCCTCACAGCTCTTAGCACCACTCAATGCATTCTGTGTTTGTGCATTTTCCCCATTAGAGTGCCAGCCCGAAGAGAACAGAGAGGTTGTTTTACCACAGTTCTGTCTTCAGCTTCTGTAACTGTGTTTGGCACAAAGTCAGCTCTCAGTAGATATTTATTGAATGAATGTATTCATTGAGGGTTATGGCTACTGTTACTACTAATGTCACTATTTTCCCCAGCTTCAAGATACTATGGTTTATAGCTGTAAAGCAAGAGGGAAACTTCCCAAGATTCCTTTCAGCTTCTCTACCCCAGGATCTGTAGCACAGTGGATGCTCTGTAAATTGCTTACATGGGAACAGATACAAACAGAATTACTGATGCTAAAGAGCCTCAGATCACCATACTCTTGGATGTCCTAGACTTCCTAAAAAGCCATCCTGAGCGATATGGTTAGACAGCCATTTAGATACGTCTGTTTTGACCTATGGTGAAGATCAAATGAAACAAAAACATTCTGACATTTTAAGAGCTTTAATTTACTCACGATAAAAGCAATAGCATCTGAATATGTCAAGTTTATAAGGCAGAGACTTTGGAACAAGAATATGTGCCTACCTAATGTGAGGGCATGTCAATGAGTTGATTGACTTGTTGAAGGAGAACACTGGTAATATGTTTGGAAGTAACAGAGGTTGCATCTGCAAAATACACCTGAAACTTGGATTTAACGTGAATCTGTCACACTCATTGCAATTTGAAGTTGGGTTATATGTGAAATCAAAAACTGCTAAGGTGAGTCAAATACACGCACCTCAGAGACCCTGGAAGTACAGAACGCAGTGATTGCTGGCAGTGAGTAGGGTGTGGTGGAAGAAGCACAAACTTAGTCATACAGGCTGGAGTTGGAGACCTAGCTCTCCTGGGCATCATCAGATGAGTTACTCAGCATCTCTGGACTTTAATTTCTTTCAGCTTGGCAGAGACTACAATGATCACCCAAACCTGCTTTCCCTGTAGTCTAGTACTCAACCTCGTGGCATCTCTCAGCCCTCTTTGCAGTTAGGCATGATCCCATGACTGTGTTCTGGCCAGTGAAATGTGGTGAATGTGCTGTGTGTCACTTGCATTCCTAGACCGTTAGAACCTCTTCTGGACCATCTTCCATGCTCCTTCCCCTTCTGGTCTGAGGCAGAGGAACCTGGTCCCATGTGCTGAAGATGGTGGACCCACAGGTGGGAAGGCATGTGTCCCTGAATCAGTACTTGGAGGAAAGCTGCCTTTTTTGGACTTTAAGTGTGAAAAAACCAAATGCAAGTGAGAAATAGACTTCCATGTACTAAGCCACTGGAATTTGAGTATTTAGTTGCTATATCAGATACCATTACCCTAACACCTTTGTAAAAATGAAGATAAAGATTTTTGGGGGGACGGTTAATATATATTTTATTGAAAACTCCCAGAATATCTTAGTATGTTGTTGTTTGATTGCTAAGTTGTATCTGACTCTTTGAGACACCATGGACTGCAGCATATCAGGCTTCTCTGTCCTTCACTATCTCCCAGAGTTTGCTCAAACTCATGATGAGTTTGGTCTGATGTACCAGACCCCACTACTCTGTCAAATGATGCCATCCAACCATCTCATCCTCTGTCACCCCCTTTCCCTCCTGCCCTCAATCTTTCCAACATCAGGGTCTTTTCCAATGAGTTGGCTATTTGCATCAGGCAGCCAAAGTATTAGAGCTTCAGCATCAGTCCTTCTGACGAATATTCAGTGTTGATTTCCACTAGGATTGGCTGGTTTGACCTCCTTGCTGTCCTAGGGACTCTTGAGTCCTCTCCAACACCACAATTTGAAAGCATCAATTCTTCAGTGCTCAGCCTTCTTTATGGTCCAACTCTCACATCTGTACATGACTCCTAGAAAAATCATAGCTTTGACTGTATGGACCTTTGTTGGCAAAGTGATGTCTCTGCTTTTCAATATGCAGTCTAGACTGGTCATAGTTTTCCTTTCATGGAGCAATTTCATAGCTGCGTGAAATTGGTAAGTAGCAAGGGTTTAATAGATATTGATTCTTACTATCCTCTTGTTAGTTAATCTACAATAGTCATTACATGTCGACCCTGAGATGGTTTTGCTAGACCCCAAGGAGATATCAAGAAGTGTAAAATATAGTTCCAGATCTCTAGTTACAGAAACTTATAATGTGGAAGACAATTACCCTTCAGGTGTATCTGTATCCTAAAATATCAAGCTTCTGAAGGACAAGAATGGACAGAGTGTCTCTAGGATGGATCATTAGAATTCAGAGGAAGAAGGTACTTTTGGTTGGGCTAGTTAGGGAAGACAATAAATCATCAATATTGGAAGAAAGCAGTTACATAGGCTGCCACAAATAGTGGGCAATCAAAAAAGAATTTATTTCATTTTGGACACATGATATTTTTATTCTCTTAGCAGTTATCCATTGCTAACCATGTTAGCAATGAAAGCTATTTAGAAAATTAACCCAGAATATGGAAAAAACTATAAATTAGGACACGGATGTTCATTACTAGGACATTTATAATGTCAAATGATGAGAAACAACACAAATGTTCAATACGGGGAGAATGCTTAAGTAAATCACGGTATACTCTTTAGAAGTAATCTGTCTCCAGGATCCCATCAAAGTCCACAGTTTAAATTACCACCTGCACAGAATGACTCCTACATTGTAACTTTGGTCCTGACTTCTCCAAACTCCACTCCCTATACCTCACTCCCTACAGGATGTCTTTATTTGGATGTCTCAAAGACATCTCATACTCACTGTTCCCAAACCTGAGCTTATGAGTCACACTCCTTCTCCATCCCTCCAAGCTGCCCTCTTGCAGCATCTCTTGCCTCACTATCTCCTGTTGTGAGAGTCAGGACTCTGGGAATCATCCTGGATCTTTCTCTCTTTCATCTCCAAATCCAATCTATTAGGTCCTAACTACCTTTAAAATCCATGCTCTTCTCTTCATCTCTGCTGTTGCCTCCTTGGTCTAAGCTACCATCTCCTTTCATCTAGACTGTGGCTTAGCTTCTCAGCTGCAACCCAGGTTCCTTTCCAGTCTTCAAGATCACATCTCATAATTTCACTCCTGCTGTTCCTCACCCCCCAAAACTCTCCAATGACTGTCCATGGCCCACGGAACACCTCACTGTCTGAGCCTTGCCTGTCTCTCCATCCTCATCTCTTTCTACTCTTCTCCACCTCCTTCTCTGCAATCCTGCCATAGGATACAGCTTAGCTGTACTTTCTGTTCAGAATTCGCTTTTCAAACCCACTCCTCTGCCTCCAAATGCACTCTTGCAGGTCATGTCTACATATCTTCCGGATCTCATAGACTCAGTCACTTCCAAAATGCTGTACATGGTTCTGCACCTAGGTCAGGTTCCTTTGGGACCTGCTATGTACCTTATATGGGGCTTCCCAGGTGGTGCAGTGGTAAAGAATCTGCCTGCCAAGGCAGGAGATGCAGGAAACATGGGTTCGATCCCTGGGTGAGGACAATCCTCTGGAGAAAGAAATGGCAACCCGCTGCAGTATTCTTGCCTAAAAAGTTCCACGGACAGAGGAACCTGGCAGGCTGCTGTCCATGGGGTCACAAAGAGTTTGACACGACTGAGCACCATCAGCACCACCACCACCACCACTACATAGCTTACAGAGATGGGGAAAAGGAAAATGTGGCTTGGGGAGTTCTGGATGGTGAGGAGCCAGATGCCAAAAAACACTTATTGCTGATAATACAGAGTGGATATCCTACCTTTATACAACTCTGCGTCAAGCCATAAAGCAGAATTCTGATACTGAATTTGAATCAGGGCGAGTCACTTAAGCCAAAAATATTTATGATGTACCAGACCCCACACTGCTCTGTGCTGGTTCCCCTACTCTTGTGTAACTTACCACTTCTTTAACACATTTCAAAAACCCGGATTCCAGGAAAGCAAATTCGTATTCAGGGAACTCTTGTGAACGTGTTTTATTTCCTTGAGAAAGACATTTAATTTTCTGGGTATCTGCTGCAATAACAATGCTTGATGACTGCCTTGTGGAGACTGGGGCTGGCATTCATGCTGCTAAAATCCTTGGGCATCTTCAGGCCTTGAATGTGATGCTGAGGACAAGTGGGGTTTTGAATCCGAGCAGTTGAAACTGTGGTTTTCCCGAGACCCTTCCTTGATGCCCTCCCCCGCCCCTTGCCCCCACCAGAAGACTTGTGTTACTAAACCAGAGAGCTGAGCAGGTTCTGGCTGGCAAGGACCCAGGGATTAATGTCCAGGGTGCTAACATCATAATTGGGCCACCATTGAAGGTGGCAACATCTGCTGTGTGAGGCTCTGATGCCAGAACCCCCGTTGCACCCCTCTGGCTGGCCAGGGCCTCTGTCTTGGGAGGCAGCTTGGGTGGCCTTAAGGCTGCACTTAGCACATGTTCAATAGCTACTGTCAGGTGTTGAAAAGCTCTCATTAGGGCCAAGAAATTGACTTGTGTCCTGGGCTTCTCGGGAAAACAATGAGGACCCATGGGAAAGGCTTTGTGCCTGAAGGAGCCCAGGGACTGGTAATTGAGTTACTGTTAAGGCGATGAGAGGCTGTGGTCATGACAAGTATTAGTGGCACGAGGCCGGCAGGCCAATGCAAGGCCATCCTGCATTTTCTCTTTGGCATGGAGTATATGGGGATTCATTCCTTCCTTAAAAATATTTACCAGGGCAGTAAAGCTCAATAATCAATAAAGGCAGTTGGGAAGTCAGACTACCAACGTCTGGAGGTGGCAAATGGGTGCTTATTTGTTTGGGGAGGGTCACTACATTCTACATTGTCATGTCTCATTTAATGACAGCATTCCTGGGATGCTGGTCCTCTTATCCTCGGTTTCTTTCTAACTACCCGCCTCCCCTCACTTTTTCCTGGATGACTCTTACTCAGCCTTAAGTACTTCTTACTTAGAGAGTGTTCTGTCTAACCACAGCCCTCCCATTTGTACCCCCATACTCTCTTTATCAATTTGTAAATTTTTTTTTCCTTTGTGATATCATTGGCTGTTAGCTTGTTTTTGGTCTTTGTCCTCCTTTATTTTATGGGCAACTCAAGGTTAGGGACCTGGATGGTTTTGTTCCCCACAATCTCATCAGCCCAGCATGCAGTGGATTTCCAATAAGCACTTTTCAAATTTGTCAAATGAATCGATGGTTCTCAAAAACTGTTGGCATTGTCTCTGACAATGTAAAAGCATTTGAGCATATTTATAGGTGCCAGTTCATTGTAACTCTGTTTTCATCCATTTATTCATCCGTGCGTCATCTCCTTCAGTATTTACTTAATACCAACTGAGTGCTGTACGGGGAGGGAGGTGGGAGGGGGGTTCAGGATGGGGAATACGTGTACACCCGCAGCAGATTCATGTTGATGTATGGCAAAACCAATACAATATTGTAAGGTAATGAGCTTCTAATTAAAATAAATAAATTTCCATTAAAAAAAAAAGTAAATGATAAAAAGTGCCAGGCCTTCAGTAACTCAGCTGGGGGTGGACTGGTGTAGATGTGGAAACATGGGCTATCAAAGGGCTGAGTCAAGTTTGGAGTGAAGTCTGAGTCAAGTCTCCAGGTTTGGATCACTGATCCTTTAGCTCCTTGATTGTGTGACCTTGGGCAAGTGACTGCATATCTTTGAACCCTGAGCGTCTTGTACAATGGAGATAATCATATGCATCTTGCAGGATTGTTTTGATACTAAATTGAATGAGATAAATATGTAAAAGCAAAGCTAAATACAGAGAAAGTGTTGTTATTATTGTTTATTTTTATTACTTAGATAGGGCATAAAGAGGAGTTAGGTCAATTCTACCTAAGGGTGGGGGTTGATTAAGGAAGCTCTTATAAATGAGTTAATGTCCTTGAGGGAAGGTAGATAAAGAAGGAAAGGTTTTTGGAGTGAGAGCAAAGAAGGTCTTCTTGGGGGATCTGGGATTGTGGTATCGTGACAATTAGCATTTCTCCATTTCTCCCTCTCCCTGAAGGGTGCATGCCACTCTTTCTTCTTCCCAGAATTTGTTCTGCTTGTCTTTTGGGTATCCCCCACTCACCCATCCATTCCTCCTCCCTGGCTCTCACCCTGTTCCCATCTTTGTCCTCCCCTCATTAGCCTGTACCTCTTGTTACCCCTATTCTCTTAAAACTGGGAAGAAAGATGAGCTGGAAATATCTCTGTCATCCATCAAATAAAACTGAGAGTTGGCAGCTGTGGTTTTATTGACTACTCAGTTCTTCTCTCCCAACATCTGGAAGATATGTGCCGCAGGACGGACAAGCCAGTGATACATGAGGAGAGATTTATCAGCAACTTGGAGATGGATGGGGACCTTGAGGCCATCTCATCCAGCATTCACCCTGGACAGGAAGCCCCTGGCAGCATTTCTGAGGAGAGGCATTCAACCCCTGCCTGGACACTTTCCAATGACCCCCAAGCTCATGTCAGTGGAAGTCAGCTCAACTGTGTATCACTAGTGTGAATTTTAGTCTCCAAGTCTAAATGTCAGTACAAAAGTAGTTGAAAGTCAACATCTCTTCGAGGAAGAAATAGTATGATGTTCAAGAGTAAGGGCTCTGGGGACCAGGCTGCCAAGGTTCACATCCATACCCTATCACCTTGTATCAGTTAACATAGCATAGTCTCTGTTCCCTCATCTGTAAAATGGGAATGATAATTGTTCCTCTGTGCAAGCTTCTGTGAGAAATAGTTGCAGTAACAAGGGGTGCACAAAGAACACTGTTGAGTACATCATAATGGCCTGATAAGGGTTGACTATTATTACTGACTCTTTTCTGTTGCTGTTGTTCAGCCACTCAGTCAAGTCTGACTCTTTGCAACACCCGTGCACAGCAGCATGCCAGGCTTCCTTGCCCTTCACTATCTCTCAGAGTGTGCTCAGACTCATGTCCACTGAGTTGGTGATGACAACCAACCACCTCATTCTCTGTTGCCCCCTTCTCCTCCTGCCTTCAATCTTTCCTGGCATCAGGGTCTTGGTGGAACCCTTGTAAAGCAAGGGCTAGAGTGAGATTATAAGGGCCCAGAAGAATCCCCAGCTTCCCCAAATCCTTCTTCTTCCTGTTCTATACTGAGTAAAATGTCTTCACCAAGAATCATGGCCTTTCATCACCTGGTAACAGAGAAACTTGCGACAGACCAAAGGGAGTCAAACCTTTGCAGCTGGGCAGCCCACAGGACTTGGTTTGGCCACCTATTAGCCAACTGGCCACAAGTAATTACCTATGTTTCTGTACCTCCATCTCCTTACCTACAGGAATGGGAACCAAAAGCCACACATCAGAGGACAAGGTCTGACTGATTAGCATCACCTCCCTGGTTCATTCCTGTCCAGGCTGCCTTCATTGCTTTCCTTGGTTACTGCAACTTCATCCTGATGGGGCCTCTGGTTACTGCAACTCCATCCTAAAAGGTCTCTCTTTGTATGCTTGTTCCCATATAGTCTGTGTTCCACCTAGCAGCCAGAGCAGCCTTCTGAAAACCCAAGAGAATTCATGTTGCCCCTTTCCTTGGACCCTCCAAGGACTTCCAACAACCTTGAGGTGAAATCCTCATCCTAGTCCACAAGCACCTCCATGTCTGGTATCCACTTCTTTCTACTTTTCCATCATGCTTCCCTTCATTTTCCCCACATTCACTCTATTCTCTCCACTTGCCTCCATTTGGACATGTGGAGAATCTCAGTGTCTTTGGACTTGCCATTTCCTCAACCCAGAAGCTGTTTGGCCCAGGTACCAACATGGCTCATTCACTCATCTCCTTTGAGGGCTCTGCTCAATTGTTAGCTCCTCTAAGATACCTTCTAGGGCTACCCTATCTCATATAGCATTTCCTTTAGCAAGGAGAGATAACAAAGCCTTCCTAAGTGATCAGTGCAAAGAAATAGAGGAAAACAATAGAATGGGAAAGACTAGAGATTTCTTCAAGAAAATTAGAGATACCAAGGGAATATTTCATGCAAAGATGGGCTCAATAAAGGACAGAAATGGTATGGACCTAACAGAAGCAGAAGATATTAAGAAGAGGTGCAAGAATACACAGAAGAACTATACAAAAAAGATCTTCATGACCCAGATAATCATGATGGTGTGATCACCCACCTAGATCCAGACATCCTGGAATGTGAAGTCAAGTGGGCCTTAGGGAGCATCACTATGAACAAAGCTAGTGGAGGTGATGGAATTCCAGTTGAGCTATTTCAAATTCTAAAAAATGATGCTATGAAAGTGCTGCACTCAATATGTCAGTAAATTTGAAACACTCAGCAGTGACCACAGGACTGGAAGAGGTCAGTTTTCATTCCAATCCCAAAGAAAGGCAATGCCAAAGAATGCTCAAACTACTGCACAATTGCACTCATCTCACATGCTAGCAAATTAACGCTCAAAATTCTTCAAGTGAGGCTTCAACAGTAGGTGAACCATGAACTTCCAGATGTTCAAGCTGGATTTAGAAAAGGCAGAGAAATCAGAGATTAAATTGCCAACAACTGTTGGATCATCGAAAAAGCAAGAGTTCCAGAAAAACATCTACTTCTGCTTCATTGACTATGCTAAAGACTTTGACTGTGTGGATCACAATACACTGTGGAAAATTCTGAGAGAGATGGGCATACCAGACCAGCTGACCTGTCTCTTGAGAAATCTGTATGCAGGTCAGGAAGCAACAGCTAGAACCGGACATGGAACAACAGACTGGTTCCAAATAGGAAAAGGAGTATGTCAGGGCTGTATATTGTCACCTTGCTTATTTAACTTCTATGCAGAGTACATCATGTGAAATGCCAGGCTGGATGAAGCACAAGCTGGAATCAAGATTGCTGGGAGAAATATCAATAACCTTAGATACCCAGATGACACCACCCTTAGGATAGAAAACGAAGAGGAACTAAAGAGCCTCTGGATGAAAGTGAAAGAGGAGAGTTAAAAAGTTGGCTTAAAGCTCAACATTCAAAAAATGAAGATCATGGCATCCTGTTCCATCACTTCATGGCAAATAGATGGGGAAACAATGGAAGCAGTGACAAACTTTATTTTGTTGGACTCCAAAATCACTGTAGATAGTGACTACAGCCGTGAAATTAAGAGACCCTTGCTGCTTGGAAGAAAAGCTATGACACACTTAGAAAGCATATTAAAAAGCAGAGACGTTACTTTACCAACAAAGGTCCATCTAGTCAAAGTTACATTTTTTCCAGTAGCCATGTATGAATGTGAGAATTGGACTATAAAGAAAGTTGAGTGCTGAAGAATTAATGCTTTTGAACTGTGGTATTGGAGAAGACTGTTGAGAGTCCCTTGGACAGCTAGGAGATCAAACCCCAGCCAGTCCTAAAGGAAATCACTCCTGAATTTTCATGCTGAAGCTGAAGCTCCAATACTTTGGTCACCTGATGCGAAGGACTGACTCATTGGAAAAGATCTTGATGCTGGGAAAGATTGAAGGCAGGAGTAGAAGGGGACAACAGAGGAGGAAGTGATTAGATGGCATCACCAACTCAGTGGAGATGAACTTGAGCAAGCTCTGGGAGTTGATGGTGGATAGGGAAGCCTGGCTTCTGCAGTCCATGGGGTCACAGAGAGTCCAACATGACTGAGCAACTGAACTGAACTGAACTTCTGTCAACATTCTCTACTCTTTATTTTCCTGCCTAACACCTATCATCCTCTGACGAATGTTTAGGCATCCATTAATTTATTGCTTCTTCCTTCCCATTAGGGTGTAGAGCTCACGAGGAAAGGCTGTGACTTTTCAATCTCTGCTGGATCTCCAGTAATCAGTCATGTGCCTGGCTTGGTGTAGAGAGTCAATAAGTATTTTTTGAATGAGCGATTGCATAATATACAACCAAAAATAACATTGTTTGTGGAAAGGTGCCTGGTCCATTGTAGGTGTTGGATAAATGAGAGTTCTTAATTTCCTTCTTTATCAAACTAGAAAGAACATTAAAAAAACAAATACCCATGGGAGGGGCAGCACACTGATTTAAAGTCACAGGGGATTCCTGCAAAAGGGAGGCCCGAGTTGAGACGGCAAAGGAAGGCAAGCCAGGGACTCTAGACCAACTTCACTCGCTAAGCAATTTTGCCTCCGGCCTGCTCTGTTTATGTCTGCATGTACGATGATCCTCCAGGCAATTGAATTGCATTACCCTTTTCATTCTAATAATATGAACAGAATGCAGATGTGGTATTTGATGATGTCTTGTGTATTGAATGACTTCAGGACTGCCTGGCACATTGCAGCAAATTACTGTCAACTTGAGGGCCACTGTGCCTCTACCAAAGTGCCAATATTTCTGTGAATAATCCTGGTCATTTACAGTGATGTCTCAAAAATGAATTTTTATTTCATTGGCTTAATCTTTGGACTTATCAGAAATGTGTGTTTATTCTCAGCAAGACTTCAAATGCGAGATTCTTATAACAAGACCAGAACTGGAAGATTTCCTGAAGGAGGAGAAAGAGGAGCCATCCCCTGCCTGGTTGGAATTGCTGTGTGTACGATACCTGCTGAGAGAGAGAAGAGGGTCGACTGGATTACTTCCAGAAATCAGAAGGGAAGCTGATTTCAACTTGGAAGGGTGTTAATATCTTAAGACCAAGGCCGACAGACCAAGGGGAGGAAGTGGAAGTGGGAGGAAAGTGTGTGAGCATTTCCCCAGTTCTTACTGTTCAAACCAAATGCCTGGAAACGTGCTACCTCCAGCAGTTCCCAGCCCTAGCACATTGTTGTTGGTTAGTCATTCAGTCAGATCCGACTCTTTGTAACCCCATGGACTGATGGACTGTAGTCCTCCAGGCTCCTCTGTCCATGGTATTCTCTGAGCAAGAATACTGCAGTGGGTTGCCATTTCCTCCTCCAGGGGATGTTCCCAGCCCAGGGATTGAATCTGCATTGTCTGCTTAGCAGGTCGATTCTTTATCACTGAACCACCTGGGAAGCCCCACCCCAGCACAAAGTAAGCACTCAAGAAACGTCCCTCAAGTTGGAGTTGAATTTAGCTGGTGAGGGTTTGGAGGCTATGTTAGCTGCTATGATGTAGATGGGGATTTGGCCATGTCTCTCCCCTCCCAGCCCTCACCCCTGCCATGCATTCATGTTGCCTAATAGTCTGTCCCAAATAGAAGCAGCATTGAAGCCATTGGCTATGTCACAAGGAAGGATCCAGCCCTTCCCAGGGGAATCTCCCCATCACAGACATGGTACATCTCCGCCCGCACACTGGGTCTCTGAGTCAGAAGGGCATGTTTTTGCTGCAACTAATTTTACTACTGTTGTTTCTATTGCATTGCTTAAATCTTGTTAGCTTTTGAGGGGAGGGGTCTGTTCCAGCTGAAATCTCAATATTAGTTATCTTGATAAACAGAAATTTCTATAACCAGCCTCCAACTCTGCTTCCTCATTTAATGTCCTTATACAACAAAAGAAAGACAGACTGTACTGTGAATAGCATCATCACTAAAACATCTCCTGCAGCTTGTCTCTCTGGCAAGGGCTTGTGAAATCATGGATGGTTAGTGAAGTTGTATCAGCTAGCTAACCCAGCACCACTGCAAAGCTACTGGGTTAGTGATTGTAGTAAATCCAAGTACAAGGATTGTTCTCAACATTAATTATGCACAAATGTGATTGTCTTGTACTGTTCTAGTACAGCAACACACAAAACAGGCAAAACTTGTTGCTTACTTGGGCTAATAGTCAAATGATTCACATCTATCCATCTCATGCCGTGACCTGAAATGGCACAGACGATCAAATTGCAAAAAGAATCAGGATCAAAGGATAGGTCAGTCAGAAGGCAATTTCAGCACCAGAGGAGAAGAAAAGAAATGTCAATAGGTGGCTCATAGAGTCCTAAAAAGTTGTCAGTGCCAAGTGGGAACTTTGGCTCAAAGTTCTCTGACAGCCAGGATGGAGAGGAAAAGTATGTCAGTGACATGAATCTCATTGTGCAGAAGGGGACATTGCTACTTTCCCTATTTCTTCTCAGAATAAATTCTGTTATCTAATCAGGTCACCTTATTTAAGCCTTAGAACAATCTTTTGTGACAGTGACCACTACTGGCCCCATTCTACACTTGTGAAAACTGAGGCTTAAAAAAGTTAAGGATCTTGCCAGGAATCACAACTGGAGAGTGGCAGGGCTGAAATGAATCTTTGGGCAGCCTAAATTCAGAGCCTGTGCTCTTAACCATATATTGCCTTTCCTGCAGGGTAACTTGGAAAAGTATATAAAAGGTCCTTTGGGCAAAAGCCCAACTGTCCTGGGAGATAGTCTCCTGCCAGGGATTGCGGTGATGAAAAACAAAAAGAAAGAGGAGAGAAGTAAATCCATATGCAGTGGGAGAATTGGATGTTAAGTATGAAATGCATCAGCTTCTAGGCTCAAAACACCCCAATAGTCTATGAATGGGAAAATCAGAGATCTCAGGTCCCAGGGTCAGAATGACCTGGGTTAAAATGGCCTGGCAATCTTGTCATCTTAAAATGATGATCTTAGTAAAAGAAAAGAGTAGTAAAAAAAAAAAAAAAATCCCCATTAGCTTGTCTCCTGCCTGTACTCAGGCTCACCCTATTATCATGGAACCTTGTCAGATTCCATGAGCTCTTGTATGGGAGGGGAAATAGTTGGAAGGTTCTCTCCAAGGTGCTGAAGCAGGCTGAGCTTATTTTTCTTTTTCTCATGTTGGCTTCTTGCCTCTGAATCACTGTGCCTGGTAACCAGATGAGTGATTAGGGTGGGGGGTGGGGAGAGAAACACTTAAAAAAAAAAAAAAGATACAACTTGCATGACCAAGTTGAGAAAATGTGTCTATTTGCAAGAATTCAACTTTACTTCCAGCAATGCCAACCTTGAGAGGTAGTATAGAGTAAAGCAGAGGTCCCCAACCCCTGGGCTACAGACTGGTACGAATCCATGGCCTGTTAGGAACCAGGACACAGGGCAAGAGAGTGGTGGGTGAGTGAGTAAAGTTTCATCTGTATTTACAGCTGCTCCCCATTGCTTGCATTACTGCCCGAGCTCTGCCTCCTTTCAGATCAGTGGTGGCATTAGGTTCTCGTAGGAGCTCGAATCCTACTCTGAACTGAGCATGCAAGGGTGCTAGGTTGTGCGCGCTTTATGAAGATCATCCTGAAATCATCCCCCACCACCTTTCCAACCCCGGTCTGAGGAAACATTGTCTTCCGTGAAACCAATGTGAGTGTGCTAAGTCACTTTAGTCATACCCGACTCTTTGTGACCTGACTCTGTGAACTGTAGCCCATCAGGCTCCTCTGTCCATGGGATTCTCCAGGCAAGAATACTGGAGTGGGTTGCCATGCCCTCTTCCAGGGGGATCTTCCCTACTGAGGGATTGAACTCAAGTCTCTTATGTTTCATGCACGGGCAGGCAGGTTCTTTACCACTAGCACCACCTGGGAAGCCCCCATGAAACCAGACCTGGTGCCAAAAAGGTTGGGGCCTGCTGGAGTAAAGGCAGTCCCCATAGAACAGGACTATATTGGCTCAATTATTCACATGCTGAGTGACTCGGCAAATTCCTTAAACCTCTATGCCTCAGTATCCTCACCTGTAAAACAATAACAACAACAACAATCCCCCAAAGAATTGCTCTGAGGATCAAATAAGTTATAAGTTACTAAGCACTTCGAACAGTGCCTGGCAAATAAAAAGTCCTGTATATGTGTTTGTTGAGAAAGTTTGTTCCATTCCTTAAGGCAAAATTGCTTGGTAATGGGGTCATCTCTGGGATGATAAACCTGGCAGAGTTACTTCCTGCCAAGAAGTAAATCTAGCCTTCGGGGATGCAGCGTTGGCAGATAACACAGAAAACAGTATCTTGCTCTCATCCCTCTTATCACATTTACACGACAAGACAAAAAACATGCAGCAAATCCAATTTTATGTCGCCTCTTGGAATTTTGACTCCAATAATTTTCTAAAATGTTGAATTCTATTTGCTACAGAATTTTTAAACAACAGCTGTTCATCCACCCAGAGGTGACAGCGAGTCAGTATTGGGGGTTGTTCAATGTGAACCCACATCTCTTGGCTCCCTCATAGGGATGTTAGGGGGTCTAATTAATTACTGTTTGCAAAACATTGAGAAATACTCTAGTGAAAGTTGCTATAGAAATGCAAGATGCTGTGTTATTATTCCATGTACTCATAATTGTTTTCAAAGTTTACTTATTGGGTAGGGAAAGAGGGAGATTATATTTTTTCCTTGATGGGAGTGGTTAAGGTTTTGTCAATCGGCATTTATGAATGTTAAATCACTTTATGGAAATGCTGCATCTCTAGGGCTACAGGAATCTCATAATGGGAGAACTACACAAAGCATTTCTTCTTTCACTTTCACACCCCCAACCCTTATTCAACTCCTATTTTCACAGTAAAACAAATGTGAAAGGAAACATTATAAGAAGCAACCATTGTATCCAAACCTAAGAGGCCCAAATACATATTTCTACATAAAATTTCCTATATAATCAGTTTTTTTTTCAATAGAACACACCTCCCATTAATTTATTGTTAAGTTTGAGCAACATTAGATTGAAAAAATAAAGCAGAAACAAATATAATCTCCAACAATTACTATTATATGTTGGATTTTTCATCCTGAAAAGAATAAAATATGTTAACTTGGGCTTGATTTTGTAAAAAAAAAGTGTGAAATGACTAATAGCAAGTTTATATCTCAGGTAAATCTTTCCATGGTTATATGTGCTTTTTTCTTTATTATCTATTTCCCTCTGTTTTATGGGGACATATCTATTTTATAGGTATAGTTGGCCACTGTTAGATGAAACTTATTCATTTACTTTAAGGAATCTGTTTCCTAACTCAAGTTTGAGATAATTACATCAATTCTGGCATACTGAAAAAAGAAAATTCACTGGAAGTAATATAGCCCTACACAGGGGAAGAACATAAGATCTTGTCTGGGAGCTGTTCAAGTGGTGATGAAACCTGAATCAGGAAAGAATACTACTATTGCTGATATTAGCAGTTCCTCAGCCAAGTTTATCCATAGCTTTACAAAAATTGATTTGCAATCAGTTATATCTGCTTTTAAAACTCCCATAAAATTTCAGAAGCCAATTTTAGTCTGGAAAATGGAGCAAATAATTCTCTCTTTTTTATGAATAAAATGTAAAACTCATATCTGGAATAATGATAATTTTCTTATTACTCCACACTTTGAGCTCCGGTCAAACCACTGTCCTCCTAGATATTCTAGTGTTAGGATTTTTAAATTCCATTTGGGATTCTAACCAGTTTTCCCTACATCAGATTCCTCTGTCCTTCACTATCTCCCAGAGTTTGCCCAAGTTCATATCTATTGAGTCAGCGATGCTATCTAACCATCTAATCCTGTGCCACCCCCTTCTCCTTTTGCCTTCAATCTTTCCTAGCATCAGGGTCTTGGTCTTTAATTGTCTCAGCTTGCTCTCCTGCCCCAGGACCTTTGCAGATGCTGTTACTTCTGCCTGAAACATTCATCTCTTCCTCACCTTTCACCTATTTACCATATAAGCCCTTAAAGCTCAGCTTTCCCCAGGCCAACAAAACCTCTGGTTACACACTCTCTTAGCTCCCAGTACATTTCCTTCACAACACTTAGCACAGTTTGTAGGTGTGTGTGTGTGTGTGTGTGTGTGTGTCTAAGCTTCATGACAGTAGGAACTGATTCAGTCTTTTGCTCCTCACTCTATCCTCAGAGCTCAGGCTCCCCTGGAACAAAGTAGGGGTTTACAATATTTTTGTTGAATGAATAAATGAATAACTCTGGGATAAATTTGAGATCTTTTTCTAACAAAGCAAGAGCCAGAAGAGAAATCTATATACTCAAAAGCCTATTTTCCAGTTGCCAGGCAGGTGTGCATTATCCAGGTAACAGCATCTCTACTATTGGCAAGTTCTTGGTATCAACCTGAGAAATGATGCAATTCTTTTCCCAGTGTAAGTTTAGCCCTTTATAATATAGCCCTTTATAATATAATTTCATTAAGTTATGGCAAGTGTCCAGGAGGCCATAATGAAATGCAAATAAAAAATTTGAAAAGACCATATGATTTCCAAATCAAGCAACAGAAAAATATAATACCATACAATCAAACAATGATGATTTTTTTTATCAATGAATCCATTGGTATAGTGTGTCCTTGAGACCCATAGCTCTGTGTTGTTGTTGGTCTCTAAGTCATGTCTGACTATTTTTGACCCCATGGACTCTAGCCCTCCAGGCTCTTCCATGAATGCGTTTTCCCATGCAAGAATACTGGAGAGGATTGCCATTTCCTCCTCTAGGGGGTCTTCCTGACTCAGGGATCGAACATGTTCCTCCTGCATTAGCACTCAGATTCTTTACCACTGAGCGACTGGGAAGCCCATAGCTCTGGGTAACATGAAAAAAATGACTCTCTTTTACTAGGCTCCTGCTGGCAACTCTAGCTTGTCTTGTCATCCATTGTTCATATCTTATATTCTAGCGTAGCCTGTTCAGAGGTCCCAAATAAGTCCACACTGGGAACACATTGTTCCCTCTGCCTCAAACCATCTACACTTTTCCTTCCTCCCTCTTCACCTTTCAATCTCCAGGATCCCCAGGGTGAACATCCTTTTTATCATTTTCTACCCAAGTGCTGGGGTGGAAGAAGCACAAGCTGGAATCAAGATTGCCAGGAGAAATATCAATAATCTCAGATATGCAGATGACATCACCCTTACGGCAGAAAGTGAAGAGGAACTAAAAAGCCTGCTGATGAAAATGAAAGAGGAGAGTGAAAAAGTTGGGTTAAAGCTCAACATTCAGAAAATGAAGATCATGGCATCTGGTCCCATTACTTCATGGGAAATAGATGGGGAAACAGTGGAAACAGTGGCAGACTTTATTTTGAGGGGCTCCAAAATCACTGCAGATGGTGACTGCAGCCATGAAATTAAAAGACGCTTGCTTCTTGGAAGGAAAGTTATGACCAACCTAGATAGCATATTGAAAAGCAGAGACATTACTTTGTCAACAAAGTTCCGTCTAGTCAAGGCTATTATTTTTCCAGTGGTCATGTATAGATGTGAAAGTTGGACTGTGAAGATAGCTGAGCACCGAAGAACTGATGCTTTTGAACTGTGGTATTGGAGAAGACTGTTGAGAGTCCCTTGGACTGCAAGGAGATCCAAGCAGTTCATTCTAAAGGAGATTAGCCCTGGGTGTTCTTTGGAAGGAATGATGCTAAAGCTGAAACTCCAGTACTTTGGCCACCTCATGCGAAGAGTTGACTCATTGGAAAAGACTCTGATGCTGGGAGGGATTGAGGGCAGGAGGAAAAGGGGACAACAGAGGATGAGATGGCTGCATGGCATCACCAACTCAATGGACTTGAGTTTGGGTGAACTCCGAGAGTTGGTGATGGACAGGGAGGCCTGGCGTGCTGCGATTCATGGGGTCGCAAAGAGTCGGCCACGACTGAGCCACTGGACTGAACTGAACTGAACACCTTAAAGCATTTCCATAACCAGCTGAAGTTTCAGTTTCCCCTTTGCTATCTCAGTAAATGGCTCCATCTCCTCTGCATTTTCTCAGGATGGACCTTTGGGAATCATCTTCACTTCTTTCTTCTCTCTCCAGAAGCAGTTATATATCACCCACTAGCTAATCTTGTCCCTAATCTGTCCCTTTTCTTCAGTCCACATTGTTACCCCCATCATCTCTGAAGAGGTCTCCCCTTGGGTCTTCTTGCCTCCACCCCACCTCTCCATTCTTCCCTCAGTGGTCAGTGTGTCTTCTGAAAGTAAATTAGATGGTACTTGAAACTTTTATGTGGTTTCTGATTTCACCTAGAAAAACATTCAAATTCCCCTCCAGGACCTCCCAAGCCCTACGTGAGTTGGTTCTTGTCTTTCTCATTTTATTACTGTCGCCATCTTGGGACCTTTCCATCTGGACATCCTCACATCAGGGGTCACAAACTTGACATGTCCTCAACTGAGCTCCTGACCCACTCCAACGGCCCATCTGTTCCTCCCTCAGCTTCCCACCTCTCAGGAAACAGCAGCTCCATCCCTCCAGTTGCTCAGGCCAGTGTTGGGCCCTTGTAAATATGTTTCTTATAAATGATTCAGGGAAAGAAGTGACTATGCGTTGGTCAGTCTGCCAGTGATACAAAGTTGGCCCCCAAACAGATTCATCCTTGACTCCTATCTTCCTTCCTAAACCTCAACAGTCCCTAACAAATCCTGAGCCTTGCCTTCCACACATAGCCAGATCCAATCACTTCTCATTGCCTCTTCCCAACCAACCCAATGCAAGCCACATTCTCACTCACCTGGACTGTTGCAATGACCTCCTGAGTGGTCTTCCTACTTGTACTCTGGCCCCTGGCATCTGTTCCCCACCCAACAACCAGACCATAACCTTCCTCTATTCGAAATTCTCCAATGGCTTCCAATGTGCTCAGAACAAAACTCAAAGAAAGTCTTTTCAATCTGTCCCTACAGCCTCCCTGTCCACTTCAGCTCCAGGAACACTGGTCTCCTAACACTTTTCAGATGCACTGAGCACCTCTTGTTTCCTCCTTCCATGCAAGGCTCTGCTCTAGATACCACTGTGGCTCTTCCCTTCACTTCTTCCCTTGGCCTCCCCAGGTCAAACTGCAGCCCCTCTGCCCACCCTCCCTGGCCCCCTTCCTTGTTGAATTCTTCCTCATAGCACTTACTTCCATCTGACTTACATTTAGCTTTTTGATTTGTGTATGGACTATCTGTCCTCAGTACCACAAGGGCCCTTCACGAGGGTGAGGACTTGTGCTTGCTCTATCCACTCTGTCCACCTGCCATGATGCCTGGCACAAAGCAGTGCCTGACTGTGTCTGAGAAATAAACGCCAAATGCTCTCCCAGGTGATGGGTGGTCGCTTCCATGTAGCACGTGCCTTGGTTTCTGATGTTTGCTATGATCCTGCA
The DNA here is from genome assembly GCF_023091745.1 of Budorcas taxicolor. NCBI lineage: Eukaryota > Metazoa > Chordata > Mammalia > Artiodactyla > Bovidae > Budorcas > Budorcas taxicolor. Next base: position 118,819,060 of record NC_068914.1, read on the forward strand.
GAGATGATTGTGTAAAAGAGTGGAATGCCTGTGGCTTAATTATTGAGGATGAATGTTTCATTCTTGCCTTTTTGCTTTCTTCTGGAGAGGCCAAGCAGCTCTGAGCATGGAAGGAGAGCTGAGCAAAAGGAACACTTCCATGTCTGCAGTTCAGTAGAAGATGAAGACCAGTGAAGGTGATGTTTTGTGGTTAGACTCAGTGGTATACAAGAAAAGAGCCACCGGCCCTGGAAGACACACATAGCTCACATGTCAAGGACAGAGAAGCTTGGTGCAGGCTCAGGAAGCCTCTGCCTGCAGGGAGGAGAAGGGTTTTGAAGTCTGCTCTAGAAATCGGGTTGGGGGACCCTGAGGCTGGAATCACCTCTACTTGGATGAGGAGTGTAGAAGATCCCTGGATGGAGTAATTTATCTTTATAAGATTCTGTTCTCTAAATTGGATGGGGCTGGACACTGGGTTTATACTCTGCCTATAGTTTTTTTTACATGTATAAAGTTTTCATTTTTATAAATCTTAAAACTTTATTTTTATTTTTTTTACTGGATGTGGTAAGAATGGCCTGTGAACAGGCAGGGCTGTCATGAAGAAGGAGGTACTGAGGTTTGTGTGTTTCCTTTGCCACAACCCAGGGAGTAGAAACTTCTGAGTCCAGCATATAAAAGCAGACACAGAGAGCTCCAGGACCCTAGAGAACCAGGCAGGTGGCACAATCATGGCATGGTTTTGGTGCCTGAGGGCACAGAGCTATCCTCCAGTCCTTGCCCACTTCCAACTGCTCTGTGTGCAGAGGGCCAGAGAGGTTTGGTGAGACAGAGGGCCAGCAGAGACTTGGTTTCAGAGGATGAACCTGTAGACTTGTCATTTCAAGAGGGCTGTCCAGCACATTCTTCTGGATTGTCATAGGTAAGTGTATGACCATGGAGATTACAGCAGGCACTGGTTTGCTGCAGGGCTGTCAGCAAAGTCTGTGGGAATCCTGAAGTTGTTCGAATGGATATAGGGGCAATGAATATGAACAAAGTCCTCATAAAGCCACAGGAGGGAAGAAAAAATGGCTGGGGAACTTGAGGTGGATAGGGTAAAGGGAAACCAGTCTCACCTGGATTGGGAGAAAGGCAGGCCCTGGGCTATGAATTTCAAACCAGGACAAGAAGCAACATCAAGGCAGAAGCTTCCCTTGACATTAAGGGAATGTGCTGCCTGACCAGAAAGGATAAGGGAGGGATCTTTGGCATCATTGGATGGACTGCTGGACACTGTTAAGGGACCTGGGAGAGGGAAGATGAGAAGAAAGAAGCACGCACTACATACTAACCATTTCACACATGAGAACACTTAAAAGTCCTGTACTCAGTACTCAGTAGGGGGTGGGGGCCATGTGTCGGACTCTTTGTGGCCCCATGGACTATAGCCCACCAGGGTCCTCTGGTGGATGATCCTGGACCATCCCCTGTCTTCCCATGGCACAAGCTCTGATCCCAGATCAGAGATAAGCTGGGTGAAGCTATGAGGGAGGGGGTAGGGGATGGGGGCCATGTGTGGCTGGGAGCCCACCTACAGTGGAGATGCTGAAGGCATTTCTCATGGACTGGAAGAGGAGTGGAGGAGGGGGGGGGGGGGTAACATGGCTGAAGCCTCTCCACCCTGAACATCTGGTTACCTGATTCAGGAGCCTTTCTTCCCAGAGGGCTCTCCTGGCTTTGCCTTACAGGTGGGGAAACTGAGGCTCAGAGGGTAAAGTAACTTGCCTGAGATCGCTCAGCTAGTAAGAGTACATATGTTTTTCTGACTCCAAACCCCTGTTCTTTCCTGTGAATCAGGCTGGGGGGCAGCAGATCAGCTGGGTTGGGGAGGGATGGAATCAAAGAAGCAGAACCTGGGGTTATTCTCGGGGAGGGAGTGGTGAGGGGACAACTCTGGTGTACTGGGGTGGGCTTTGCTTTCATGATCAGATGGGCCCATGTTCAGATCACCCCTGTGTCAGCTGCTAGAATCTAGCAAGTAAAGTGAGTAGCTGGAATACCCCAACTCCCCTGCTGCCCCTCCCGTAGGCCGCCACCCAAAGAGGCGGCCCCCACAGATCCTCTAGCCTTTGGAGGCCTGAGTTTGCAGTCCCCCAGAAGAGGCTGACTCATTTGCTGTGGCTCCCTGCCCCTGGAGCTGCAGGACAGTGGCCCAGTGGCCCCGGTACCTCCTCAGCTTGGTCTGACCGCTCAGCCTCCTCTGGGTGACAGACCGGGACAATCGCATCATGACTCTGATCCTGGTACCTGCTAGAAGCCTCAGCCTCCCAGGTCTCCTCTCATCACCCAGCACACACCTGTACCACTCGATCGTATGTGATCTCATATTAACATGTCACCCTCCCTCATTAGACTGTGAGCTCTTGCAGGGTTGGAATGCACTTGAGTCATTTCTCTCCAGTGCCCATGACAGGACCTGGCTCAACGTAAGGGCTGCTCAGCAAATATTTGTTGAATTCCCTTTTGAATCGAACAGGAAATCCTCCCACCCTTGCCTGGGGATGATGCCAGTGGAGACAGCTTTCCCCGACCACCCAGTCTGTGAGCTGTGCTCACCCCAGGGGACGCAGCACTCCATGCAGAGCACGCGTCAGCATCCGCCACATTTCAGCGTTGTTTTCCTTCTGATGCTTTCGATTGCTGGTTTTATTCCAGCCCATTCTCACTTTCTGTCTTGGAAAATCACAAGGAAACTCCACGCTGCTCCTAGAATTCTTGCCAACACAATTCAAACAGACTCGAGCACATGGCCTCGAGTTCCCGCACAAACAAAGACGTTGCCACTTCCAGCTCCGTGGCCTCTCTCCCTCTGCCAGCCTGCCCCCCGCCCCCACCACCTTGCCCCGAAGAGAAGTGGTGGCATGTGTGCCCAGCTGGCCCAGTTTTCACCCACATGGTGCCCCATGGTGGGTGCACTCAGGGTTGAGAGGTATAGGCTGTGAAATAAACATGGACGTGAGTTGCCCAGTGGGAATATCCCCATCAATCACATCTTACTCCCACTTGTGCCCCCTGAGGCCTCTTTCTAGCTTCTCATTCACCGTGTGGCTTGGAACAAATAACCTACTCTCTCTGTGTCTCTAGTTCCTCATCTGGAAAATGGAGATGTCATAGCACAAGATGGCTATGAAGACCGAATGAGATATGGCTAGCATGACGGTAGGATGGTGCCAAAAAATTACTTTACTTGACCAAAAGGAAAGCGTGGAAATGTAATGGATGTTTATAATGCAATGGGGTCACACATCACTGTAAACATAAAATAAACTGTCAATTCAAAAAATGTATAACATTTATTTATTTTTGATATAACATTAATGCATGTTTATTGATAAAAATGGGAAATACTGAAAAGCATAAAGAAATAAAATATGTCAACTTTTAACCCGGGGAGAATCACTATTGATATTTGCTTTTTATCTCATAGTCTTTAAAATGTGTACATATTTATGGTTTATGTGCTTTATGACAATACTGTATGTTCCATATTGTAAGCTGCTTTTTTACTCCCATTTATGTAGATCCTCTTCTTCATATTTTTAAATGTTAAGTACATGATTTGAAATGATAATTATTCCATTTTTTCATTTTTCAATAAAGCTATAAGGAATGTCCTCATACTCTCCTCCTCGCAAAGAGATCTGGTGACATCACTCACTGTGCTGGGCGGGCAGTGAGCATTCAGGAACTGTTGGCTGAGATGCCTGTATCGGCATCAGCACGTGTTCTCTGAACTCAGGCCTTCATAGGGAACTATGTTCCTCAGTCATAAGCCCCGTGACTGTGCAATCAATCACCCTCATGCTTGGACCTTCCCAGGTGCACAGTTGGAGAACAAAGTTAGATGAAGTCTCCAGAGTTAAGGGATGACATGAGAGGCTGGGCTAAGATATGGACTGGACACATTCTTGGCCTGGGCATGGCTCTCTCCTGTCCTTCCATGTAAGTCGGAAAGAAAAATTTCAATGCTGGGCTCCTGAGAACATATTTCAGAGGGAAACATATTGCCTACTTAGTTGGAAATTACAGGATGAAGCAGGAAAAGGGTACTGTTGGTATCACCCCTCTGCACCTCTGAGCTGAATGACCTGGGACAGAGGACTCAACTTCTCTAATGCCTACGTCCTCATCTGTGAATTGGGTTGAAAACTGCACCTACACCAAGGGAGTCAGATGGATTTGGCGTGGTCTTGTGTGTCAGGGGCTTAGAAAGTGGCTGAGGGAAACTTAAAATTGAGTTCTGTTCCTAAGAGTAGCTGCCTAAACCAGTGATATGGCTGCCTTAACCAGTGATGCAACTGCCTTAACTAGAGATGCTATCGCCTTAACCAGTGATACAGCCACCTTAATCAGTGATGCTGATACCTTAACCAGTGATGCTGTCATCCTGACACCCCAGAATTCTCCTACGTGAAGGGTGATGGCATCCCCAGGGGAAGGCAAAGCTGTTTTGGAGCTAACTCCATTTCATGCCATCAGATGAAAGGGACACCAAAACTGAAGGCCCCTGGGTCTGGAGGACCTAGTCCAGAACTTATCAGAGGATGAAACTTCTGTGCTTGGACTCAAAGTGGTTTGATGGGCTTGGGCCTTGGACTGACTTGATTTGAAGAGTTTCTGCCCTCACTCCCTGTGGAGCCTCATGCAAGACCCTTAACTTTTCCAAGCTTCAGTTTCTTTGTCTGGAAAATGGGCATAGCAATATTTCTTCAGCAGGTATCTCTGTGAGACATCACATAGAGATGGAGGGATTCAAACAGTAGTAATGGAATGAATCCTGAACACTCGTGATGCATTTCTAGAATAATCATAGTTTTTCTAAAAAGCAGATTTCAATTAAGCATCCCTGGTTCCCAACCTCCTCGCTGGTTTAAGACAAGTTCTCACGAGGAGGGTAAGCACTGTAAGGGGCTTATTCCAGTGCATGTTACAGAGGAAGTGCTCAGCAAATATAGACCAGCCATTCCCTTTTTCTAGGGGATCTTCCTGACCAGGGGTCGAACCCGGGTCTCCCGCATTGCAGGTGGATTCTTTACTGTCTGCGCCACCAGGGAAGCCCATGGAGTTGACAGTTAGGTGGATTTCTCCCTCTTGTGTAAGACCTTAGACAATTCTGCTCTCTGTGGACCCAGTCTATTCTGAGGGCTCTGAGCCCAAAGTTCTTTGTTTTATGCCAAGGGATATGTTGGGTGATCCCTGCTTTCCCCAAAGTCAGAGAAATCGGAGTTCTAATGACTGCTGCATGCATAAGCAAGAAATGAAATAACAAAGTGATACGAAAGTTACAGTGCTCAGAATACCCATCTTCTCCAGGCATCCTGAGTTTTTCCCTTTTAGAGCAAAACCCTTCAATATTAATAAATGACAGAGAGAAGGCTAGAAAAATGACTCTTTCCCTTTGACATGGTGAAGATCACAGGGACTAGAGGGACCTTTAATCCTTATTAATGTGTCGCAAGGGAGCCTCTCCCGCAAGCTGTGGGAAGCAGACATCCAAAGAGTTTGCATCGCTCGCAGTCCTCAGCATCCCTGGGTGCTTTAGATGACTGTCTGATACTGTTCAGAGTCTAGCAGGGCCACGTCATGGGGACCTGCTGTGTCCTGGGCAAGAACAAGGCAGCTCTAACCCAGCTCCCATCTGTGGGGGGCTGGAAGACAGGAGAAATTCAGGACATGGGCCTTGGTCACATGGGCCCGCTTCTAACCAATGCCCCGAAGAGGCTCAGAAGGAACTAGGCTGTCATTTGCAGGGACAAGCACAGAACATGCCCAGAAGGGGTCACACCTGAGTTCAGTAAGGAGCATACCCTCGTCTCCACAGCTCTGCTCTTCACTGCCTGGCTAAAGGCTCCTTCCCACGCCTCCTTCCCTATGGCTGGGCATGGCATGAGGGTGGCCAAAAAAAATCTGTAACTTGATATCACATGGACCTCATTCTACTGACTTAGTGAGCCTGGAATTGCGAGGTAGTTTCAGGAGAGCATATGTGTGCATGCTCAGTCACTTCCATGCTCAGTTGTGTCCAACTCTTTGTGACCCTGTGGACTGTAGCCCACAAAGCTCCTCTGCCCATGGGATTTTTCAGGCAAGAATACTGGAACGAGTTGCCATGCCCTCCTCCAGACCATCTTGAAAAGGTTTACAATAAGGACTCAAAAGCCAGGAATGTGGCAAGGTCACTTCCCTCCCCTCATCGCCCCCCACACATACTCAGAAATGGAGAGGCATATTTTGACATTCATCCATTTAAAATGCTTATTAATCACCCACTCAGGGCTTGACACTGTTTCGGGCACTGGGGATCCAGCAATGGACAGGATCGCCAAGGTTCTTTTTGCCCTAGAACTCATTATAGTGTTCTAGAGGGAAAGTCTCTCCAGGAGCCAGGGCTTCACAGGGTTAATCTCATGAAAGCCACATTACCATGCAAAGGAGATGGAGGCCACCCGAACCCCCACTTTCTGAGCAAAGGTTCTAAGCTCAGGGAGGTCAGCCTGTTTAAGCTTGTAGACCTGGAATCTGATTCTAGACTCCAGACACCTTTTCTTTCTACTCATTGCTCAAGCTGACTAACAAAGCTGAGCTGAGAGGGACGATGCCATCCGGGAGGCAGAAAGCGGCTGAAGTGTGCTCAAATAAGGCATCCCCTAATTTGATTATGTTTGCAAGAATGCAATGTAATAAAACAGAGTTCTCTTATTAGCATCAACTCCTCATGTGTACAGAACAAGAAAGCAAAATTAAGATCAGAATTTCCAGGGAGAAAAGCATGTGTTGGAGGCTGAAATGTACAGAGAATAGACCCAGAAGAAACTGATTCCTGATTATACCTCTCAGCTCTGATAAGAGGATGCAGGTGACCCGAGAGGCTGGCACCCCATGAAAAGCCAGGCTGGTGCCCGAAGGGAGATGCTGAGAATGGGAAGTCCCCCTGGAAGCACACCAGGATGGAACAGAGGGGCCGATGGGCAGAAAATTGTTAAAAGGCAGGAGAGTGGGTGGAGGCAAGCGATAGTGAGGATCTGGGTGACCTGCTGGATTTATTTCAAACACCTCCTTGACTCAGTCTAAGCCGCCTCCAGCTTGTTCTCCAAGTGTCCACCTTCACAGGCAGGCAGAGTGGTTTTTCTAGCAACAGTAGAGAGGGGTAATGGGCGCGTGGCTCCTGGAGCTAAGTTGCCTAGTTCTGAAGCCCAGTGTGTCCCTTCCAATGCTGTGTGACCCTGGGGAGACTACTTGCCCATTCTGGACACTCATTTCCTCATCTCTAAGTGAGGGCTGAAGTAGTGCCAGACTCATGGTTGTCCTGAAGCCTGAATGAAGCAACGTTCACGAAACACTTAGAACAGTGCCTGGCACGCAGGAGATGCTCAATAAATGTGAGGAGCTGTCACTGCTTTAAATCTGAGCATAGTAGACCCTTTCCAGGGACTTTGGGTGGAGGTTCTCAGTTGTCCTCAGAGAAAACCCTGGCATTTGAGGGGTTTTGCAATTTGGCCTTTGCTGGCCCATCTAGTTCTCTGTATCACATCCCCTCTGTCCATCCCTGCTTTCCTACTGGACTCAATGACTAACAGCTCCTGCCAACACCTTGCTTTTTCACCCTCTGGGCTTTGCTGGTACTTCTTCCTCTGCAAGGACCCCTTAACCCTGGCGATATGAAATGCAGAATGAGTTTTAAAATGCAGCATCCTCTGGAGAAGGGCATGGCAACCCACTTCAGTATTCTTGCCTGGAGAATTCCATGGACAGAGGAGCCTGGTGGGCTATAGTCCACGGGGTGGCAAAGAGTCAGACATGACTGAGTGACTAACATTAACAGTCCACCTTGGAGAGAACTTTCTGAACCTTTCACCCACCCCGAAATTCACTGCTTTCTCTATTGCGCCTGTACTAAGCCCTCCCAAGGTTCTGGCCTGTCCTCTCATGATTGCATTGTTCTGAGCCATTCACACGACTGCACCCACCACTCAACAGTTAGAGCCCAGGCTCTGCCAATTCTGAACTCGTTGTTCTGCCTAGTGCTTAGCACCATGCTTTAGTCAGCGGCTGCTGAATGGACTTAGCCGTTAAAAAAGGAAAGGGTGAGGGCCAGAAGGGCCTCCGTGACCTGCTATTATTATAAAGCAGGCACATGCTTAGTGACGGGGAAATGTTGAGTCCGCACAGAACCTTGAAAGGCTGTTCAGATTATTTCCCTGGTTGAAACCCTTTGAGACGAATGAGCTGGGAGAGGGAGGGAGGCCTGCCTTTGCCTGCACATCGCCTCTGGAACCCAGAGGAATAAAGCGAGGGTTCGTGTTTCTCCTTCGAGAAATTAGGTCACTGGGTGTTGTTAAGTGTGCCTTACAGAGCTATGCTAATCAGTTCTTCTCTGGCCTAAATATCTGGTAATTATCTTGGTTTTTTGCTTTGCCAGACTCGGCTTCCTAAAACAGTTCATCCACGCTGTTACTTCTCAAGAACTTCAAGGAGGAAACTGGGTTGTACCACCAAACAGCCAGTGCCCCAGCTCCAGCCTGGTGCCGGGGGTCTGTTCTAAGTAGCCCTGAGGCTCTTCTGATCTCTGCACAATCTATGAGGCAGGTGATGTCATTATCCCCAGTTTACAGGCAGGGCACCTAAGCTCACTGATTCGGGGTCATTGGCACCTCTGTGTGGCTCTGAGACACCCCCTTCTTCCCCATCCTTGTTTCCCAGGACCCACCCTGGCTACTTGTTCTGGTCAGGCAGGGCACGTGGCTTCCCAGGCACAAGCCCCGGCTCCAGGGTTATGGTGAGTCAGGTTCCTGCCTCCCTGTGCTCTTGCCCGCCCCCCACCCCCGCCCCCATGCCTGCCTGTTTCCGGTCTGTACCCCCAATGCGGCATCCAAGACATTGTCTAGACTCTGCCTGAAAATTTTCTCTATATTCCCCTTGCCCTTGGGGTCCACATCACCTGCTCTAATGTTCGGTAGTCCACGGGTGGTATGCACAAGCATGAATGTGTGTGCTTGTCTGTAGGATCATTTTCTTTTCGTATTGAGTTTATAAAGTATAAGAATGTAGGGATCAAGTTTCTTTCTGCCTCTCAGCCTCAACAGAACATAGATCTAAAAGAACATAAATCTTAATCCTCATAGATTTCATTCATTAAAAATAGAAAAACAAAGAACTTCTCTGGTGGTCCAGTGGTGCAGAATCCACCTTCCAATTTCCAGTGCAGGGTCTATGGGTTTGATCCTTGCTCAGGAACTAAGACCCCCCCTTGCCAGAGGGCAGCTAAGCCCTTGAATCACAACTACTGAGCCCTCAACCCACAGCTAGAGAAATCTGCGTGCCTCAGTGAAAGATCCCTCATGCTGCAACTAAGACCCAACACAGCCAAATAAATAAATACTAAAAAAATCAACAGCAAACATTTATTAAACACCTACTGTATGCCAGACACCACAGCCAGCATTGGGCTGGGCTAGACTCTAATTGACTATTGATGGATGAGCAAATGTGAAAAGAGAATTAAGAAAAATCTAATAGATTAGTGCCCATGCATTTATTGCAACCCAAACCTTCACAATCCCAAATTTTACCTAACACACCAAAGGATACAATCAGTCACAATTAAAATTAAATATGAAATAGAAATATAGATTATACAGCTTAGGGTTTTCTGATTAGTTGGCTTGTTGGGAGGGATCTATTCTTAAGTTTGTATCTTTATAAGGGGACAGTCTTGCTGGGCTATGAGGCAAAGAATAATTATCATAATAGCCATATAACTGAACTTTTAAAATAGGCTTTACTTACAATGTGTTTAATGTCCAGAACACTCTCCCAAGGCAGGTCTTCTCCTACCCATCACACTGAAAGGGGAATTGAGGCTCGCATGAGTTTACACCATTTGCCCAAGGAGCAGGGAAGCCAGATTGCAGGCTAGGCCCCAAATCTATATTCTTTATTGGTTTCTATCTCTCAGCATCTGAAGCTCTAAAATTATAGGGACAGAGAGATATTTTGACCCTGTAGTCATATATTCTCGGTAAGGCCAGAAATAAATAAGTGAAAATTAATCTGACAATCTCTAAGCAGATTGAAAAATACCCCTCTGTTCCCCTTGGATTCAACCCCCATAATTGTTCCACTCATTGGCAGCTGATCCATTTAAATAACTCACAACCTTTCATGAGGCCTATCGCTTGGAGTTGGCGTTTGCTTGATGAGGGTTCTGACTGATGGGGGATTGCAGGCTGATGTGTTCCAGAGACAGACACAGACAGACACAAACTGTCACCTTACCCAGAATCTTAAGGCAAATCTCTCTTAAGAGCTCACTCTTCTGTAAAAAAAATTTTGAATATTCTGGGATATATGTGTTTTCTCAGTCTTCCTGTGACCAAGGGAGAGGGTGGACCGTGTATCCTGGGACACCTGTAGACATCTGTTTCTAAGTTACAGATCTGGCTGGAGCTGTGGGTTGTAAGAGTCTGCGTGGAGCCCCTGCCTCCCTGCCCTCAAGGACAGAGCTCCTGTCACCTTTGCAGGCCCACTGGGACTCAGATCTCCTGCTACTAAGGAGAGGGACTCTAGTTTCTCCCAGCCACTTGCCGAGGATAGAAGATTCTACTAGTGGGTAAAGTGGCCAGGTGTTTTGAAGAAAAGAGAAAAGAGGTATATTTCTGGAGATAAGAAGTTAAGGATGGGAAGAGGGGCTAGGAGGGAGTAAGATGGTGGTAACCTGAACAGACAAGAGTGAAGAAGGGCTCTGAGCAGTGATGGGAAGAAAGCTGATGCTGCTGTTAGTTACTCTAGTTGTGTCCAACTCTTTTGTGACCCTCTTTTGTAGCCCATCAGGTTCCTTTGTCCATGGGATTCTCCAGGCAAGAATACTGGGGTGGGCGGCCATTTCTTCCTCCAGGGGATCTTCCTGACTCAGGGATTGAACTTGCATCTCCTGCTTGGAAGGCAGATTCTTTACTACTGGGCTTCCTGGAAAACCCAGAAGAAAGAAACACACCCAATTCTCAGAAAGGGAGAATTCCCTCAGACCTAAGAGTTGGACCATAAAGAAGGCTGAGTGCTGAAGAATTGAAGCTTTCCAGCTGTGGTGCTGAAGTAGACTCTTGAGAGTCCCTTGGACAGCAAGGAGATCAAACCAGTCAATCCTAAAGGAAATCAACCCTGAATACTCATTGGAAGGACTGATGCTGAACCTGAAGCTCCAATACTTTGGCCACCTGATGTGAAGAGCTGACTCATTTGAAAAGACCCTGATGCTGGGAAAGATTTAAGGTGGAAGGAGAAGAGGGTGACAGAAGATGAGATGGTTGGATGGTATCACTGATTCAATGGACATGAACTTGGGCAAACTCTGGGAGATGGTGAGGAACAGCGAGGCCTGGTGTGCTGCAGTCTATGAGGTCGCAGAGTCAGACACGACTTGGCGACCGAACAACAACAACTAGGTAAGAAATACAAGGTGACAACAGGCCTTGAAGCTACACCTGTTGAAAGGGAAGCGTGGAAGGGAAACCAGGAAGGGGCACCAGGTGGGACCACCTTCTGAATAGGGCGGGAGGGGGCTGAGGGTTCTGCCACAGGTTGGCTTCAGCCAGGCTTTGTGCAGATTGTGGCTACTCGAATTAGATGTGTCTTAAGATGTTGGATTCCCCAGCTTGTTGGGCTGACCTTGAACCTGGAAGCAATTTCAGCTTTCAGGATCAGTCCTCCTTTCCCAGACTCTCTGCTTCCCACATCCTCACCGTCATTGTACATCACTGGATTCCCTACAGCAGGGCCCCACCCCAGACCCACTGAACCTGAATCTGTGTTTGAACCCAACCCTGCAATGACTCAGATACAGCGAAGTCTGAGAGGCAAACTTGAGGACTGTGAGCTTGATGTGTGGGTGCAGGGTGGTGTCTACCATGCTGACTGTTCTGATCCTGAAGTATAAGGCTGGACACACAAAGGGACCTTAAAAAATTTGCACTGAAGGCCTGAGCTCGTGAATCTCTGCAGAAGCAAGGATGACGGGGGTGGGGAAGGAAGTCTAGGGAAGGGAAGAAGGGGATCAATCAATTTGAGTACTCTGCAAGGATTAGGAGAGGAGAGAGGCCAGAAGCCAGATTCTCTGAACTCTAATAAAATCAGAACTGTTGGTAAAACTTTTTTTTTTTAATTTTTTTTCTATGTTTTTCTTTTTGGCTGCACCCAGCAGTATGTGGGACTTTCATTTCCTGGCCAGGGAATGAACCTGGGCCCTCTGCAGGGGAAACGTAGAGGCTTAACCACTGGGCCATGGGGGAAGTCCCTGTTGGTAAAACTTTTATGATGTGGACGGTAGCCTGTCTATGAGAAAGCCATCCTGCAGGACACACGTATTGATCTCTCTTACAAATTCTTAAATGTTGCAAAAACCTGTCTCCATGGAGGGGTCGCTCCCCTGGAAAGAACAGCCCAGAGCAGACAGATGGAAAGGCAGGAGTAGGGGAGAGACGAGAGGTTTGGGTCTCAAGGCCTGGGAGAGGGCAGATGGGAGGAGGCTGTCCTGCTGCGTGGTTGCTGAGAAGACTGAAGAAAGGAGAGCGCAGGTAGCCGGAGGAGGGCGTGGCCTTCACCCAGAGGTTCCAGGCTCTGAGGCACATGAGTGGTGCACCTTAAAGCTTACAGAGCTTTTGCCTATATCCTCTCTGCTTTTCATTTTCCGGAGATGAAAACACTCAGGCCAGTGGGACAGGTGGCAGCATTCGGAGACGCGTTCAGAACGTGGACTTGCTCCGGAGTAAGAGGGACAGGGCGACCTGGCAACAGGCATGTGAGTTCCCAGACTGCACCTGATTGCTGGTGGGTCATGGGGCTTGGGGCAGCTGCTGGCCATCCCTCCTTCAGGATCAAGTAGGAGAGAGGCTGGTGGTGCCTGTGTTTGGCTGAGTCAGCCCTGGTGATGGAAAAGATGGCCTGATTGGTTCCCCAGTTAGCAAATAGCCAATGCTGCGGATAGCAAATGTTGGTCTTGGCTCATGGGGTCATGTGGAGGGCTTGGGCCCGGCTGTATTCCCGGGTCCATCACTTACGAGCAGGGGGAGGGGCAACTATGGGAAACCAGCTTCACCTCTTGCAGCTCCTGCTTCCTCAGGGTAAACCTGTCATACACTCAGTTATTCCATTTAATTCTTAAACCATGCCTGTGACGGAACCTTAGTGCAGGACACAGAAAGAGCTGGATTGCACCATGCTCTGACCTGCTGCGTTGTGCTGCAGGGGAGAGGGGGCTACAGAGGCCCCAAGTCGGCCTTCTGGAGCCAGACCTGAATCCCAGCTCCCTGCTAATTAGCTGTGTGACCTTGAACAAGTTACTTCATCTCTGTGAACCTCAGTTTCCTCATCTCTAAAACAAGTTTAATTATAATAGGCATCTCAAAAAGTTGTTCTGAGGATTAAAATGAGGTGTCATAAGTAAGTTCTTTAGAATTGTGCCTGGAATTAGTGCTCAATAAATTCTCACTCATTATTCATAGGCTTGGTGGGAGGATGGGATAGATTTATGAGATCGGTGATCAAATTTAACAGCCCTTTCCCCTCTCCTCCTTCTTGGACCCTACAGGTCACGTCTGGTCAGATTCTGAAGCCAGGCAGGAGGGAATTTCATCCCATGACACACACACTCCACTTTTTTATATTGACTCTTTTCAAAGAGCTGGGAGTACTTCCAAGATGGTGAGCCGCACTGTATGGATAATGGTAGTAGGAATTATATCCCATCAGACAACCACAGGACCTGCAAGGCTACCTTAAATTTCTGGTGTCACCCTGCCAGTGGCAGACACAGCTGTCACAGCGGTGTCAGGTCACTGAAGTGCCCAGCTTACGGCTCCCTCATGGCTGTGCTGCCCTCCTGCCTTCAACCTGTTCCTGCGTTGTCATAGCATCCTGTTCCTCTCTCCCTGTAGGGAGATATTTGAGAAAGAGATAGAGGGAAGCTGAGAAAGGCTGGTTTTAATAGTCTGTTACTATCATCAACAACAGTGACTATCAACAATAATAGCAGGGTGATAGGAGCAGCCCCTGCTCTTATAGGGAAGTGCGCCATCGGCAAGATCAAGCTGAATCTTCGCAACGACCCTAAGAGGTCGGCGTGGCCACACCCCTAATTATAGGAGTCAAAGGGATGAAAGAGCTTTGTGTCCACAGGGCTGGGCTCAGCAGTCACGCTTGGCATCTGGGACACCAAGGCCACCATGTGTCTCCACTCCTTTGTCGCACGCTAGCTCTTGGGAAGGCCAGACAGAACATTTGCCGCCCCATGTGCATTTTCACAGACAGAGTTGCTCTTGACCTCCTTTTACGATAACTGTCTTGGCTGCAGCAGATTCTTCTCTGGTGGCTACCATGGCCCTCTCTTTAGAAGAGCATCTGCCACCTGTAACTAATACAAACAACTGCTACTTATTAGTCCCTACTATGTGACAGACATACATCCTGGTTCAGGATCTCAGGAAGCAGCAACCGCACTCATTTTGCAAATGAGAGATGTGAGGTGCAGCAAGGCTAAAACACTGGCCTCAGGTCACCAGCCGGCTCCTCCTTTAAGTCATTTGATTCTCAGATCCACCCTGTGGAGGCCAGGTCTTAGAGCACGTGTGGACATCTGAAACGTTAAGTGGATCTACTCCCTCTGTTTTGCAGAGGAAGAAATGGAGGCTTGGAGTGGTGAAGAGCCTCGATCAAGGTCATCACACTCAGAAGTAGAAGACACAGGCCGCCTCTAGCCCAGACTCTCTGCCCTCACCTCCGGTGCCACTTCCTTTACCCCACTGCTGGGAACATCTGCTGGGCCAGCCTGGGTGAGTGCCCTGGAAAGATGGCAGGGACCTCATTTCCCTCCGCTGCCTGTTGGGAGACTTGTCTCTCTTTCTGCTTCTTGTAATATAAAGTGTATGTGTGAGTGTGTGTGTGCATGCACACACATGTGTATTTTAAAAATCTTCTGTCAGCACCAAATTCATCTGAAATTGCAGCAGGAATAATACTTCAGTGTCCTCTTTACTCTCCCCTGTTCTAACAATCTTACAGTATCAAACAGCCTCCGCTTCAAAGCAAAAATAATAATGAATGACTTAAAATAACTCTGCTGAAGAAACTGAAGGTTTCATTTGAATTGCAGAGGGAATGACTCCCATTTAGTTCTTCTTTTTCTTCATTTCCTGGCAAAGGCTTTCAGAATATACTAGATCCTTCTACATCCAAAGATTCTGAGAGTCAAGAAAAACCAGAGTCAAATTATTTGAACTAAAAGTGTATATGTTAGGTATCTATCCTGGTAATTCCAAAATACCACCGATGTCACCTTAAGGATAGGAAGTATTGATGTTTTAGTCTCACTTTGAGGCTTTCTCTGGTCCGTGGGGAATGATGTGGTCTCCCCACCACTGTACTGCCTGCACGAGCATCTTCCTCTGCGATGGGTCAGAGTGGTCCATATGCCACAGAAGCCTATTACAAGCTTATCCCATTAATCACTGTGATCCCTATCAATAGAAGGGAATTCTCAGAAGAAGCTGAAATGCAGATTTAACCAATGTGGCCTTGAGCAGATTCATTATAACTCCTTGCATAGGTCCCCAGGGGACATGGCAGGTCACGGGTATACTATGCGCTTCCTTAGAAACCCTGCTTAACCCCCATGGGCATAAAGGAAGCAAAATGATCAGAGAAATATACACTGGTGTATGCTGGCCCTGTGGCTCTGTTCAATCATAATAAAGTTCTGTGGATTTAATCAATTTTCTCTGTGGAGTGTCACAGCAGATAGATCTGTGAATTGCACATTCTGTTTTGGCTTTGAGAATAGTTCTATTCAACCAAGTAGCCAATGGGAGCACAGTTAATTAATAAAAGTACATTCCTTTTCAGTACAATTTTGAGTATTGCTGTGATTTGACTGCCCCATGACTGCATAGATTTGAACAATGGCCAGTTTGAAGGCCACTCGAATGAACTTATTACTTAGCTCTTATTTATGAAATGTATTTTGAGGCTCCGAGTCATGGGGTGATCATGCAATGATGCCAGCGGTTGGGAAAAAGAGAGAATTGCTGTTGAGTTTGTTGATGAGTGAAAACCCAAAGGGAAGATGGCTGCTCACTGGGCTTATGTCCTGGGTAAAATGAGGCCACATCAAGTTATGGAATTGCTGCCTTCCCAAATGCTAATCTGGGTTGGCTTGCAAAGTGCTGAAGAATGAGTTATACCTTGTCTTGGAGGAGACTCAAGACACTCAGTTTGGGGTTGGAGTAGGAAAGCCTTACTTTGTCTAGTGTTACTTGAAGGAAGTCAATGGAACTGAGAGGCAATGAGCGTAATTCAGAGAAGTTCAAGATTTAACCCCTATGTAGGTCCAAGCTGCTTTTTCATCCCCCGTCCCCTCGGGTCCTGGAGAATTAGCCCATTCTCCACATCACCTTCCACTACCCTCTCTCCACACACATTCACACTTGACCCAATTCCCCCTTCTATCCAAAGACTCGACCCAATTCTCGAGCCTTCTCCCCCACAGTTCTGACCCAATTCGCTCATCATTTCCACAAAGACGTGACCCAATTTGCCTCCATCCTTCCCCATGCACATGCGATAACATTCCCCCCACATCTCCCCACACTACAGATCTGACCTAATTTCTACCTCCATGCTAGTCATTCACACCTGTTCCCCACCCGCCACCCCAATGGACTACAGCCAGACCCATTACCTTCTCCTCCTGCACATGGGTCATCAGCCCCTTCTCTAAAAATACTGAAGACACAAGCTCAGTTCTGCACAGCAACTTTTTCTCTCCCCAGGTACCCTCGCAGGGATGTGATGTGACCTGATTCTCCCACTTCTCAAACCTTACTCAGGTCACCTATTTCCTTGCACCCCCTCTTCCCAAGGACATGTGGTCAGTGCCATTGCCAGAATTTCCAGCCCTCTGACACAGCCGGTGTCCCCAGTGAAAGTCTGTAGCACAACCCAGAGTCGGCAATTACTGCGGCACCTGGCATGGCCAGCGGAAATTACACAGCTGCCTGTGCCTTAATCTGATATTTAGTTATTAAGTTATTTTTAAAGAAATCATTTTGTTGACAGCATATCTGTCAGCATTTTCAATTTTCTTTTTTTCAAAACTATGATGGGCGAATAGTTCCGGTGAAGTGGGGCGGACTGACAGTCAGGGGCTAAAGGCCTTTGTAGGAAAATGTGGAAAAGAGCAAATAAATGCATCAGCCACCGAATACTCCCTTCGCTATGTCAGTAGAACTCCTTAAGAGGTTATGGGAGATGGCTCTCTGCGGACTCCTCGTTCTCAGCTGCTACCTAATTAAAAAGTAAATATGTGTCAATTATCGCAAATGATTTTTACTTATCCACTGGAACCAGACCACAATCATTTATGCATTTTATAAAAGCTACTAAGCAGCTATCAGGTGACAAGGGCATTTTGTACTATCAATTTTGGGCACTAATTTGGGTGAATAACCTTGGGGTAGGAGCGATTGGTTGAGGGAAGACCGGAGAGGGCTTTTGCAGCGTTGCCCTAGTTTCCGTAACTGTCTGATTATCCTTGTCTAACTGTCCACTTACATTTGATGGAGCAAGCCCACTGCACTCCTTTTTCTCTGAACTTGGATGAGATGGGATGACACTCAGGGTGGAACTAAGGTTAGAAACAGTTATTATTTTGAAAAATCTAGCATTTTCTTGTGAAGAGTTTTTTTCTTCTAAAATGAAGCAATGCAAGTTGAAAGGCTTTGGGTACTGTGAAGAATGTTGCAAATGTTAGCCATTGTTATGATGTCATTCCCTGTTACCATCACCATCATCACCAGCAGCTCCGTAACCACCAGATTCCTGACAATTACAACCACGTTTGTCATCACCACCACCAGCACCACCATCTTCACCACCATCTTCACTGTTACTACTGCATCACCACCACCAGATCCGATTAACTGATCCTCCTCTTTATCCCTTAAATGCTTTTCTCCTGGCAACCTCCTTACTTATGAATTTGTCCTTTACAAAGAATAAGAGTCAAAAGTAAAAAACATCATTCCTATCTTTACTATTTTGAGAATCTTTATCTTTCTTCATGAGTCAGTTAGAAGCTCAAAACCTGCCTCTATTTATCCATCTAATTATCTATTTATCTGTCATCTTTCTATTATCTGTCAATCACCTATCTATCTTATTTTCGTTCTACTTTTGGTTGTATTTCTGAGACTCTTCCCTTTTCCTTTTCCTCATTTCTCCACCACCAATTGCAGTTGATTTAGCTCTCAGAGCCTAAAGTAATTGCTGCAGTGGCTGAGACTATAGAAAATGCCTCACAACACCCTAGTAAAGATACCAGACTGTTCCTATTTGAAAACACCATGGTGAAGAGCAACTAAATTACTTTATCTTTATATGGGAGAAAGAGTACAACTCTATTCAGAAAAAAGGTTTCTACAATGAAAGAAGGCAGTAAATCCAAATCTTTGATCAGCTCCTGCTGCTTTAGCCCTGTTATGAGCACATTGGTGACATCGTGAGAATGCTTGTTGAACTGAATTTGAGTGTCAGCCTTCAGACAGGAAAGGAATTAAATCCATGGTCCCTTGGGTCACCTTTAGTCTCAGTCTTTCAGGCCATATCCTTAATCTCTCCCACCTCTTTTTGTCTTATCAAAATCCATGATCTAGCTGAAGTAAAATTGACCGTTGATGTTTGGAATCCATTGGGTGGACTAGGGTTTAAATCCCAAGTTCACCAACAATTAGCCAGAAAAACATGATGTGACTTCTTTTAGTATTAGTTTTCTCATCTGTGGAATGGTAAATCACTGCCATACAGGAAATGTTGCAGAAATGGAATGAAATATGGTCTATACAGTAGCTCCCAGTGTGTTCAATGCGTGGGAGGTGTGTGCTCCGTACATGTACATTTCACAAGAAATATCACTTCCTCTTCTCCCTATGGTGTCCATTTCTGGTACAGCAAAAGAATGCCTGGGTTCCATGTTCTTGGGGATCAGCTCTTCCTCTACAATCAGTTTATCTCCACAATGCTCAGCCATTAGGAGAATTTGATAATTGGTTTAGGAAAGAAGAGTGACATAGGCAGACCACAAGGCAAAATTCCCCAGTGAATTTGCTGCCCTTTTACTCAATGCAGGAGCCCTACGAGACAGCCTGTCTCCATGGATGGGGATGGTTCCCACAGCTTGGTGGTACTCAGAGAAGGAAGCTCCATGCTGGAGTGAAGAGGGCAAAAGGGAAGTTCTGAACCTGATTCTCACCTCTGCACCTGGTAGCTTTGTGATTGTGAACAAGGTATTAATCTCTCAGCTCCCAAGTTTCCTCATTGGCTTCATAGGGATCTTAAGAAAGACTCTGCATGTTGTTCTGAGGATAAAATAAAAACATTTGGCACACAACAGGGTGCTTAATAGATGCTATTTTTCTACTTTTCCTTCCTTCTCTGCCCTCTTTCTTTTTGAAGATTTCCTTTTTCATCTATTTCCTCTTCTTCCGAGGTTTTGTGGTACAGATTTTGAGAAATGCTGGCTACTCATGGGTGGCTTATATGGAATCTGCAGTCATTAAGAGAATGGCCACTGAAAAAATCCAGTAAGTGATAAATGTTTGATTGCCTAAACAAGCACAGCACAATTATTGGGGATCACTATTAAACTGTGAGAATAAATGAAACCAAAATAATACTAATTGTATCCAAAGTCAGTGGACAGATTCACTCTCTAATTTGTTTGAAAACACTACCTTAGTTTACTATTGATGCTCAATCATGCAATTATTAAAAAGAAGACCTCCAAACTGACAATACTAATAATGGTGATACATCTTCCCAGTACGGAGGGCTCTCACTTCATTTTAATTGAAGGGAGGCTATGGAAGTGTTTTCCCTTATTTAAAAAAAAAAAAACACTTCCGTTTTTTTTCTCAGACCATCTGTCTGGCTATTAAAATCTCATCAGCTTCATTGCGAGAACGCTTACTTCCCCCACGCCTGCCATCCCAAAGGGGGCTCTCAAAGCCAACGAGTTCATGATGGCCCAGGCCCCTCCAAAGGGAAGGCCTGCTGCTCCCTAGTCCTCCTTTGAGGCATCCTTCCTTCCTATCCTGGGCTCTCCATTCTTGGCTACACAGACTCTGTGACTCATTTCCAGTTCCCCACATTAATACCCAGAAATTAGTTTATGTCTCTAATAACATGTTGATTCGTTCGACTGTTGAAGAAATGTCCCTTCTCAGCAGTCGAGGCTCTAACGAGACAGTGCTGGATCTTCACAATAAACAGGCTTGGGGTGAAATTCATGGCTTCAAGTTCAGAGTATTCTTTGCAGATGAGGGGTGTGAAGCCTATGAAGCACAGTGATGATGTCAGGACCAAAGGTTTGGAAGAAAATACCCGTGTCTCTCTGCTCTGACCCAGCACCTGGATTCCTAACCCTTGAGACTCTTGGGCTTACGTGTCGCCTTATTTCAAACCCTTCCTATATTTCCCAAAGTCCTTCTGCCATTACAGTCATGGGAGATAGTTTCTACTACTATTAAAAGGCTCTCTTTTCTTCCCCACTCCCCACTGCCTCTGCCCTGGGGTACAATCATTACTGAGACATCTCACAGTACTTCACACCAGGGGCAAATCCTTCTATGTTGGAAAAACTATCTAGCACAGAGAAAGAAACCCCTTCCGCTCTGGTGGATGCAGAGGAAACAGCTAACTGTGTTCACTCGGGTGGTCTTAGTTGTAGTGTTATGGTGTTAGTTGCTTAGTTCTGTCTGACTCTTTGTGACCCCATGGACTGTAGCCTGCCTGGCCCCTCTGTCCATGGGATTCTCCAGGCAAGAATATTGGAGTGGTCTCGGGAAGGGGCATCTCCTGAAAACCCTGCTGGAAGATGAAGAGAAAACCCTCCAGCTCAAACCAGCATGTCTACTGGGGAGGCATGCTCAAGACCTCTCTTTCCTTGGGCCATTGTTCACACCATTGTCCTTTCAAGATGGAAGATTCGGTCAAAATGCAGCCAGGAGCTGAGGGTTGCTGATGCCTCAGAACAGCTCTTGTAGTCCAAGCAATTTCTGTGGATTGGCCCCTGACCTTCACTTCGCTTTTCATCCCACTGCCCCTTTATCATCTAAAGAAGGAAACTGATGAGTAATGGGGATGGAGGGACACCAGTCTCTCCATCTCTTTCAAACACGGTGGATGGTTTATTAGTCACCATGGTGCTTCTGCGAAGTGAATGATGGGCTTTTGTGCTATCAAGATGGATTTATATTTCATTGGTGTAAGGATGAAGGTTTAAATGAATTTAAGCGGAGTATTATCAATGTGTGTCAAAATTTTAACCAGTATATTTAACCGGTGATTCCTTAGATATTATTGCTTAGGATGAGGCTAAAATGGGATCAGTTTAAAGAAATGTGTTTGATTCATAACAACATAGGTAGTCCCTGGGTATGGCAAAAATAATATAGGTAGTACCCCAAGTGCTGAAGGATGAGAAATCTCGCTTTAAAACAACATCCACCATCTTTCGAGTCCCTGTTCTGTGTGCAAATCCTTGTACAGATTATTTGCGTTTTTACAACACATTTCTTGATGAGCATTATTACTCCTGTTGCAGACAAGAAACAGTGATTCAGTGAGATTAAGCACCCACCTGGGGA
The DNA here is from genome assembly GCF_023091745.1 of Budorcas taxicolor. Lineage (NCBI taxonomy): Eukaryota > Metazoa > Chordata > Mammalia > Artiodactyla > Bovidae > Budorcas > Budorcas taxicolor. The sequence goes on from NC_068914.1 coordinate 118,840,773, forward strand.
TGCGGAGCTAGTTGGAATTCAAACCCAGACCTGTCTTATGTCCAAACAGAGCCCTTTCTGCTGGATCCTGCTGCCCAATCAACTGGGGAAGAAACTAGAGCAGGGAGTGGTTGGGTTCTAGGGAAAATCTATGGTCCTAGGCTGCTCCGACCTATGGTCTTGTCGTCTGGCCTGTAATTTTAGCCCGAGTCCTGGCCACAGGCTCTCCACAGAGAATCACAGAGAATCGCTCAGTCCACAAGAATTTACTCCCTTGCCTGGTAGTTCCCTTCTGTCTCCAGGTCCGCATTGAGTGATCCTTCCAGCAGTGCTTCTGGGGCTGCGAGGGGTGTCTGTTTCTGCCTGGGAGGGGGTAGGCCCTTCCCCACTTTCTGCTGCTGCTCCTCTTCCCTCTGACCAACTGCCATGGTCTCTGTGGCCTTTGTTTCCAACTGCTCCGAGAGGGGACAGCAGCCCCAGGGCCCAGGCAGCCTCGGCTCATCCCTTCCAAGTTCCCACCCCTCCCCCCACTACCCTGGTTATGCTGAGTTCCTGCCTCCGTCATCCTTCCCCCGCCGTCTCCTGCTCTCCCGGGGCTTGAAAAGCCACTGGCTTAGGCGTGGGGTGGGGGTGGGTTTCTTTCGCTCTGCATCCCTCTTTCCCTCGCCACAGCCCTCCCTCCCACCCATTCTGCCTCTGGCCACATCTCTCGAGCCCTGGCACCAGGTGCTGTGGCAGCGGAGGCCCGTTGGGAAGCCTGAAAGGCACAGCGCTCTGGGGCTGGAGGGGCAGCCCTCTGAAACAGAACTTCCGGGCCAGGTTCTCCGGTTCGCCTGTGAACTCCGTCCTGCCGGGAGGGATTCTCTATTCCAGGACTGAGGCCGGGAGAGCCGCCTGTTCTCTGAGGCGCTGCTTCCAACGCCAGCCAAGTCTTAAACTGATTTCTTCCTCCTTCTTTCCCTTCCTCCATCTGTCCTTTCTTCCTTTCCTCTTTTTCCTTCTCTCCCTGAAAAATTTTGCTGAGAGCCCACCAATGCCAGACATTGCCTTAGCGGCTTCATTCTGACTTATCAACCAGCTCCTCATTTCTTTTTTCTTTTTGATGTAGACCATTTTTTAAAAAGTCTTTTTTGAATTTACCACAATATTGCTTCACTTTTATGTTGTGGTTCCTTGAATGCAAGGTATCTGGGATCCTAGGTCCGCGACCAAGGATTGAACCCACATACCCTGTATTGGAAGGCAAAGTCTCTACCACTGGACAGCCAGGGAAGTCCCAAACCCCCCTCACTTCTTATCCAAGGCACCACGCCAGGCAAGGTGCACAGAGGCAAACCCGACACTGGTCTCAAGACCCTTACTGCCTGTTTCAAGGGACCAAGATTTGAAAACAAAGTACAAGAGAGGACCACATCTTGTCTGTCTGAACTGGCCGGGGTGGCACAGGTCTGACGGTGGAGCTCTTCTGGTGTTTACAGCCCATGGAAAAAGTTAAGAGTTGCCACATGTCTCCTGGCTTTGACCAGCCCCCATCCCTCACTTCACTGTTCAAAAATAAAACTCTGAAATACCAAGACAATAGAAGCGGTTTCCTGCCACAATCCACCACAGATATAAAGCTCCATCTCTAAGTAGATGTCTCCCTGTCATAGAGAAAATCCCGGAAAGGAAAAAAAGCCCTCCACGTCTCAGTGCTATCTGAGGCCTCTCTTCGGCCCAATCCTACCGCCCTTTCATGTGACTTTGTGGATAGAGAAGCCCAGAGCTTATCCAAGGATACAAGTAGGGATGTAAGCTGGGAGAAAGGAGGATAAAGAGACCCAGGAATGCACTCGGATGGGCCTTCTATAGGCAGAGTTTCATCTGCCCTAAAGCATCGGCAGCAGACTGTGTGGTCCAGAGGGGAATGTTTGGCGCAGAGGATGGCAAAGTCCCTTCACTTCCATAAGCAGAACTCAGCTCCTCCCATGTACCTGGCTTTGTGCTAGGCGTGTGTGTGCTAAGTCGCTTCAGTTGTGTCTGATTCTTTGCGACGCTATGGACCATAGCCCATGCGGCTCCTTTGTCCGTGGGATTTTCCTGGCCAGAACACTGGAGTGGGTTGCCATGCCCTCCTCCAGAGAATCTTACTGACCCAGGGATCAAACTTGCATCTCTTATGCTCCTGCATTGGCAGGCAGGCTCTTTACTATTGGTGCCACCAGGTGCTTGAGGCTAAAGGCTGGACCAGGACGGGGCAGGGGGGGGGGGGGGTGAGCGGGTCTTAGTCCCAGCACTGTTGCTAGTTGGCTCCATTGCACCAGGTCCCTTCCCTCTCTGGGCTTCAGATGCTCACTGGGTCATGAGGTTAGGGTCTGGACTGGTGAGCTCCCAGGATATACCACTAGTTGCCTTCCTTCTTTCCTTTTTTTTTTCTTTTTTTTTTGGTGGCAACAGAGCCTCTCATTTTTCACCAGGCATGTGGCCACCTGAAATAAACATTTATTTTCCAAGTTTTTTTATAGTTAACATGTAATCACACGACAAACTTCTGGCCAATAATACCAAAGCCAAAATGTTGTGTGATATGTTCCAGGAAACCTCTCTATGAGTCATGTAACAGGAGACTTCCGTCATTATATCTTGATGTCATCCTCCACCTTGATGCCTGGAATGTGGAGGCAGTGGCTGGATCTCTGGCAGCCACACTGGACTGTGGGGTCAAAGGCCATACTTTGGATGGTTGGGCAGGAAGCTGGTAGGAGCCTGCATTGCTAACCAGTTTGTGGAGCCTCCAGACCAGCCTTGTATTTCATATCTCCAGACCGGTTTCCTTGAGAGAGAATGAACTTTTTGTCTTATTTAAAGCACTGTTAATTTTCTCTTCCTGTTGCTGTGGTCAAATCCAATCCTTCTTGATACAAGCTCTAAAATTCCTTCCAGGGACTTTCCTGGTGGGGCAGTGGATAGGAATCTGCCTGCCAATGCAAGGTAAACGGGTTCAGTCTCTGGTCTGAGAAGGTTCCACATGCTCATGTGTGACAACTACTGAGCTGTATGCTGCGAACACTGAAGCCTAGGTGCCTAGAGACTGCGCAGTGCAACAAGAGAAGCCGCCAAAACGGAAGCCTGTGCACCGCAATGAAGAGCGGCTCCCAAGAGCAGCAATGAAGAGCCAACGCAACCAAAAACAGATAAAATGAAGAGCAAATAAAATTCTTCCCAGGGGAGTTATTCTGAGCTTGTGATACTAGGGGACTTCTTTAAGCACTCACTCGCTGTGCTAGGCAGAATAATGACTTGCCAAACATGTCCACATCCCAGTTCCTATAACCTGTGAATATGTTTCATATATTATGACAAAGGGCAGTCAAAGTTGCAGATCGAATTAAGGTTGCTAATCAGCTGACCTTAAAATAGAGAGATTATTCTGGATTATTCAGGCCTAGGCAATGTAATCACAAATATCCTTAGAAGTGGAGGAGGAAGGCAGAAGAAAGAGCATCGGAGGGTTGCAACGTGAGAAAGACGATGTGATGCTGCTGGCTTTGAAGATGCAGGAAGGGGCCACTGGCCAAGGAATGTGGACAGTTTCTAGAAGCTGGAAAAGGCAGGGAAACAGATTTTTCCCTTATAGAAGGAACACAGCCCTGCTGACACCTTGATTTTAGCCCAGGGAGACGAATCTCAGACTTTAGACCTACAGAATTGCAACACAAGTTTGTGTCATGTTAAGCCATTAAGTTTGTGGTCGTTTGTTATAGGAGTGATAGGAAATGAATGCACTTACTCTGGTTTCTTACTGGCAAAGTAAGAATCACATGGCACCCATATTATAGAGTGCTGTGTAGCTTATGGAAGGTGACATCTGAGTGGTCCTTAGGACAGGGCCCACCACACAGGGGGCTCTCAAACAACATTAGCTCACAAGGAAAATCATCCCTTCCTCTGACACCACCATACAATCACCTTTAGCCATTAATGACAATCCTACCTGAAACACACTGATATGAAGTGCTCAGGGCTGAGCTAAGAGCTTCACCAACTCCAGGCACTCTGTATTGACTCAGTGCCTGGTAGGAAGGTTATCATCCTCCTTTCAGAGGTGAAGAAACAGGCCCAGTTGGCCAGTGGCAGAAGTAGGATTTAGCCCATGTTCACCAGAGCCCCCTGGAGAAGGGAAAGGCTACCCACTCCAGTATTCTGGCCTGGAGAATTCCATGGACTATAGTCCATGGGGTTGCAAAGAGTCAGACACGACTGAGTGACTTTCACTTTCATCCAGAGCCCACTGGCCATGCTCCAAAGGTGTGCTTCTTAAAGTGTGGTATCAGAGACTTGCCTGGGACCTAGAAACACAGGCTTAGCTCCCACCTGGACCCCTGCATCAGGATCTGTGTTTCATTAAGATCTGTGGTGATCAAGGTTCACATCAGAGTTTGAGGAGTGCTGCTCTAGACCCGGTAGTATAGCAGTCCCCAAACATTTTGGCACTAGGGACCGGTTTCGTGGAAAGCAGCTTTTCCATGGACCGGGGTTGGGGAGGATGGTTTGTGTGCATTACGTTTGTTGTGGACTTTATTTTATTATTATTACATCAGCTCCACCTCAGATGATCAGGCATTAGATCTTAGAGGTTGGGGACCCCTGCAGTAGTGCTCTATTCTGTCCTTGACCTTACTCTTTGGGGGGCAGCCTCAGGTGACTTCATTTCCTTCATCTGCCTTGTGCCTTTCTCTTCTGTTCTACTTGGCCAACTCCTATTCATCCTCCAAAACCCACTGCAGAGGGCACTTCCTTAAGATCCCTTCCAGATCTCGGCAAATAGAGTTGTTCTTACGCTTGGCCCTCACACAGGCCTTCCTAGCCCCTGAGCTCACTGGTAACGGTCTCAGTACCTGCTTGTCTCTTCTGATCTTCAGAGAAGGGGTATGTTTTCTATCATCCAACCAAACCCAACTAAGCACCTACTAGGTGCTGGGTGCTGATCTTATTCCTGGGGCTATGGCAGAAAATAGGATAGAAAAAGATCCTGGCTTGACAAAGCTTACATTCTAGTTGGGAAAGAAGCAATATACACTGTAGACAAATTCAGAAAACATGAAATGAAGTAAGGGAGACTGGGAAGTGGATGGATGCTGTCAGCCAGGGGGAATCCGGGCAGACCACTCTCTGTAGAAGCTGACTTGTTTCTGTGCCCCACAGATTAGCACAGAGCCTGACATGCCCAGCATTCAAAAACTGTCAGATAGGATCAGATCTGAGCATTCTCCCAGATCAAACTGCAAGTCTTTAAGTTCATGTCCCTTCCCAGCAATTGCTAGACCATATTTTTCATACTAAGAAACTTGTGATGTTCCTCCTTTCCCTACAGTCTTCTGAGCTAAAAATTTAAAGCAGAGAAACTCCCATCCTCCGGCAACGCCCCCACCACCCCTCTCTTCTCAGCCAGCGTGGACCACGGAACTGTCTCCCCAGCGCGGAACTGTCTCCCCAGCGCCTGCCATTTAGTTATTGAATAAAGCACACCACGTGGTTGGTACACGGGGTGCATTTCCCGAACTGGGGTCAAGGTCAGAAAATGTCAGCCTCTGAAACAGAAACTCCAAGGGTGGTGTGAACTGGGTGAGCATCTCTTTTTTTAAGCAACAAATTCTCCTAGAGATGCTGAGTAAAGGGAAGCAGATGAGGCTCGCCTTCCATCTGAGTTTGATCAGCAAGCCCTGCTTGGGAATGTTGGGTGTTTATGCATTTATTTCCAGGTGCATGGCTTTATTTGCTGTGTTAGCTGCTATACCCAGCCTAGGCTGGTGGTATTTTGTGTACATTTTCGGAAGACAAAGACTCTGCCTGTAATTTGCCATTGGCAGAGAGGAGCCTTTACAAACTCGGATGCCTACAGAGGCCAGAGGAGGGCCGAAGCAGCCCAGTAGCCTCAGAAGATACTTGGGAGTAGCGGAGACTTTGGGGAGCCGCAGAGGACCTGCTGCATCTGAAGGGACACCAGCTGCCCTGCTCCTGTTTGTTGTCAAGCAGGAAGGGGGCCCAGGGTTACAAAACTCCCTTGAGGCCTGAGACAGGGTTTTTTTTTTTTTTTAAATAGGAAATGTCTTGATTTGTAGAACATTTTGAGGGCCAAACACAATTCACTTGCAGGTCACTCTTTGCAACTTTTGTTATCATCAATAATAAACACCCTAGTGATAACAGCATCTGGCACTTATTGAGTGTTTACTATGTGCCAGCACCCTGTTAAGCACTTCGCATGGAGCATCTTACTAAAATTTCACAACCAGCCCAAGCGTGAGATACAATTTTCCCCACTTAGACATGAGAAACTGACTTAGGGAAGGGAACGTTGCTTGGTCAAGGTCACACAGAACTGGTAAGTGACAAGGCTGGGATTTGAACCCAGGCTGTCAGATACCAGAACTGGCACAAACTCCAGGCCTGGCTACAACATAATGCTGATTATGTTCATTATGATGATGCTAGGGGGAATCTGAGATTCAACACATAACAAAATCTAGCACCTACTATGTGCCAGGCCCCAAAGTTAAAGGTATCACCTTCTTCCTGGGGCAAATGTCTCCTGTTTGTCCCGTCTCAGTGAAGGTCACTCACTGTCACACTTTACTCAACACAAGTGACAGTCCTGGGTCCTATGGATCCTCTGATGTCTGTTCCTTTGCTCGCCAGCCCCCCTGCCCACCCCTGCCCTCCCCATCTGAGGTCACCTGCGTCATTACTTGCTGGGCTGTGCAGCCTTCTCCTTTCTGTACTCCCTACTCCATCCTCCTCTTCTTCCCATTTTTACATCACACAACTTCCTGAGCCATCCTCCTAAAATGCACATCTAATTATATCATTCCCTTGGGAAAATTCTCCTCTTAGACCTCTTTGCAAGTGAACCATCCCTTCATGATGTAGTCTCTGTCTAAAGTCAAACCTCAGTATTAATACCTTCCCCTACCTCCCCTCCCACACTTGTTCCTCCAGCAATACTAGAACCTTCGTGTGGTCCCCCAAACACCCCATGCCCTCTCACATCTCTTCCTGAAACAATCTCTCCACTCCTGGGTGTTCTTGCTTGGGTCCTCCAATCCCCCACTGGGGCATAAGGCCCTTGAAGGCAGGGGTGGTATCTGAGCACTTTTGTAAGCCCAGAGCGTAGGGGGGTAACTGACACACAGCCGTGACTGAGTACATTCTGTTGAAGAAATGGACCTGGGGACTCATGGTCTGGAGGTGGAGGCAAAAATGGAAACAGGCAACAGAAAAGATAGAAGATGCTGCATCGGAGACATGCAGAGATGCCTAAGAAGGAAAGAGGGAGGGAGTGTGAACCAGGTGGGAGCAGGGTGGGAGGTGGCAGAGCTAAGCCCTGAAGGAAGACAAGTGGGATGTGGTTGGAAATGGCCCTCTAGGCAGAAGGGTGGGGAGAAAGAATATATGTATGCCTTCACCTCCTCCCCCTCCATGAACTAGAAAGGGGGTTGTCTATGCATTTTGAGGCATCCTTCTGTACTCTAAACAGTGGGAAAACCTGGCAGGCCCTTCACTTCTCCCCACTCTGCCCCAGGTAATAAGCATATGCTAATTTAAGCTTCAAAGTTTTGAACACTTCATCATGCATGAATTACAAATAGCAATTTCTGCTTAGCCTTGTCTTCAACTTCTCAAAGTAATTTATTTACAGATCTGGGGGCCAGGGGAAAATTGTAAATATAATTAGTGTAATAGAAGGCATGCACAGGTTTTTGGATTGGACAGGTTTGGGTTGGAATCCCAGCTCTGCCACTTGCTGTGTGACCTTGGACAAGTCACTTAATTTTTATGATTCTCTTAAGATGGAGATAGTGGATATCATAGCACATATCTTCAGAACTGTGAAGATTAAGTAAGAGCAACCCTGGGAAACACCTAAATAATGCTCAGCACACAGGAAGCATTCAAGGAATGATTAGTTATTATTATTGTTATTATTAGTGAGAAAATGATGCCAGAGAGTTGTTTTTCAGGATTACTTTCTTTGCAAAATACTTTGGAGGAAAATTGAGGAAGAGAGGTCTCAGCTTTAGGGAAAATTCAAGAAGGATAAAGAATAAGATGCGTGCAGACAGAGATAACAGTTTGAGGGGGAAATGTGGCAGAAAAGAAGGAATGATCCTTTATGCCCAGAAAGTGAAAGAAGAGAGAATGGGGCAAAACAGATAAAGAAGGGTCAAGGGATCAATGACAGCTGGTCACCAGTGAGTTTTGCCCAGTGGCAAGGCCAGAGAAAGAGACTGGTGCTGGGGTATGTAAACCGCACAGTGGATGGTTGGCAAACAAGATGCTGAACCATTCAACGAGGCCACGGCAAGAGTGCACCTGCGATCTCACACCTAATCCATGGCATTCTTGTTTGCACCTGGAAGACTACCCAAGGTCAAGGGAGTTCAGGAAAGAGTGAATAAATATAGTGTCCATAAGGAGAAAGGGGAGGTAGCTCCTCTGAGGCCAACTCAAGGCTGCTACGTCGGTACCTCTGAGCCAGGTGATAAACATATGAGGATTTGGATTCAGAGAAAGGTGATAGTCACCCAGAAGGGAACAGGCTCGTGGTGGCTTATCAGCTTCCGGAGGCTTTGTGGCA